>NC_058132.1:63916117-63997869 GCF_016433145.1 Gracilinanus agilis
ACACACACACACACACACACACACACACACACACACACCATCCTTAGAGTCTAGAGGACCAAGAGTCTAGACACTACTAGACACAGCTACTGCTTGACTTAGAGATGGGAAGCCCTAAATTCAAATCCTGCCTCAAAAACACTTCCTAGCTGTTTGATCCTGGACAAATCATTTAACTTCTTGTCTGCCTCAGTTTCCTTATCTACAAAATGAGGCTAATAATGGGATTTGCAAACCTTTGCAAACACTTTGCAAACCTTAAAGCACTGTATAAATGCTAGTCATTATATGTTATATAATTATATTATCATATATATAATACATAATATATCATGGCATTATGTTCTATAATAAATATTTTCTTATATTGCATGACCCTGGCTAAGTCACTTAATTCCTCAGTACATCAGGCTCCAATACTCTAAATGAATTGCTGGTCTGAATCAATTAGAGAGTTCCCACATCCAGGGTTCCCCAAGTTGATGAAATCACAGGTCCAGCCCTCACCTCAAAATTTATCTCTCTACATTAATAATATAGAACACATTCAACAATATACATACCTACATGTACATACATACATGCATAATGCATGTATGTATGTGTGTGTTTTTGACAGGTCAAGCTGTAGATTAACTACACGTTGAGCCGATGTTTAAACAGGAAGAAGAAAACATGTTGGATTTCCTTTGGGAAATTGGAAAGCTAGGTGGTCCAATGGATTGTATACCAGATCTGGACTCAGGAAGACATGAGTTCTAAACCAGACTTGGGTATTTATTTGCTATGTGGCCCAAGGCAAATCACTTAACATTTGTTAGTCTCCGTTTCCTCAAATGTAAAAGTAGGATAATAGTAGTGCCGACCTTGTGGTGAGGGTTATTTCTGAGGATCAAATGAGACAATATTTGTAAGAAGTGCTTACTTAGGATAACACCTGGCACATAGTAGGAGCTATAATTATATATATATATATATATATAATATATACATGTGTTTCGTATAATTATAGCTTAATTTCCTTCCCCTCTCACCCTTTAATGATCCCAAAATTTCTCCCTAAAACAAAGATCCATCTTTTTAAAACCAACATTCTACTGTGTGATTGTATGGCTTTGAGTCATTAGATTTAAGTGTCTAAAGCATTAAATATAAATATCATTTAGAGAGCAATGAATGGGCATATGATGAGTATGAGCAAAAGGCAACATAAAAATGAAAAAAGGATGAAGGACTAGTGTAAAGAATGACCTTTTTTTTTAAAACTTAATTAATCTATTTTAAAAGTATTTTCCCATGGTTCCATGATTCTTGTTGTCTCCCTCCCCTCTTCCCTCCCCCCTCCCGGAGTTGACAAGCTATTCCACTGGGTTGTCCATGTGTTATCACTCAAATCCTATTTCCATAGTCTTCATTTTTGTAAGAGAGTAATCCATAAAGGGTGACGTTAGAGAAATGTGTAATTGAGAAACAAGATGGATTGGCCCTGGATTAGGAATGAGCGATAACCAAAGGAGGAGCTGTGTACCCTACTGGTCTCCTTGGCACACCAAGATAAACTGAGGGAGATTTTTGGTACACTGGTTGGTTAGACCCACTGAGGTGGACACAGACAAGAGTCTCCCAGGATAGATAACTGTAGGTGGGTGGTGACAGGCATTACTGAAGGAAACATCCTTACTGATGAGATCACAGGGCCCTTGGAGTATTTTCAGTATTCATAATATAACCTGTGACCCTGGGTCCTCAAGCCTCTGGGCTCATATGGACCAAGTTTGATCCTGGGGTCGGCCCTGGTTTCTCCTTGTTTGGAATGTCCTTATCTAGAGGACTCTAAGAAAATCTCTAAATAGACTTGCTGTTCAGTCATTTTTTGGTTGCATCCAACTCTTCATGACCCTGTTTTGAGCTTTTCTTGGCAAAGATAGTGGAGTGGTTTACATTTCCTTCTCCGGCTTATTTTATAGATGTGGAAACTGAGGCAAACAGTTGAGTAACTTGTCCAGGGTCACACAGCTAGTGTCTCAAGGCTGGATTTGAACTCGTGAAGATGAGTCTTTCTGATTCCAAGTCCAGTGAGCCACCTAGTTGTCCCATAAACATTTATGATATCATTTTATGTTTCCCCAAATAACAGTCCTTCAGGCTATACTATGGGTCTCTAGCATGGCATAGCCCCTTATCTCATCAGGTTGATTGGGGCTCAACCTCCTTAGCAACAATATGATTTGCAAAGGACTTTGCAGTCACGAGTCTCACAACAACCCCACGAAGGAGGAACTACTGGTATTACTATCCCCATTTTACATATGAGGAGACTAAGGCTCAGACTGGCTAAATGATTTGTCCATGGATACACAGCTGCCAGAGGTCAGGATATGAGTCATCATTACATCAATTTATCAAGGTTCTATGAAAGTCTCTGGAATTTGTGGGGTGGGGAATTCCCCTCACCTATGAAGACTGGAACTTTTCTTTTCTTATGGAGTTAGTGTCCTGAGTCCCAGAGAGGTTAAGCAACTTGCCAATGACCACAAAGCAAGTATCAAGGGTGGGATTTGAACCCAGATTTCCTTATTTCTAAATTTAGCACCCTATTCTCTATACACCATCCACCTTTATTGACTCCAATCTGACCTGATCATTTTCCTATGGACCCACTTGAATTAAGGACAACCCAGCACTCCTTCACAGCTGATCCATTTGTTAGTATGGGGAACCTGAGTTCCATAAACAAAGAGTGATCCATGACATGTTAGAAAAGACATTGGACCAGTGATGGAATCCTGGCCTTGCTCCTTTACGAAATGGAAGAACTGGAGAACAGGAAGAAATCATAGCTGCTATCTAATCCATCTCATACCTGAAGAGGATTCTTATTCTTCAAAAGTGATCACTCAGCTTCTTCTTTAAGATTTCCAAGGAGGGTGAACTCCTTCCCCCATCCTCTCTCAACTGTCCTAAGACAAATCATTTAGCTTCCCTGGACCTCAGTTTCTTCATCTATAAAAATGAGTGAGTAGTACTAGATGACCTCTAAAGTCTCTTCTAGGAATCAAGGACAAACGATTTGTCCTGAAAGTTATATATTGGGGTAACTAGGTGGCACTGTGGATAGAACACCAAGCTTAGAGTTAGGAAGAACTAGGTTCAATATGGCCTCAGACACTGCCTAGTTGTGTGGCCCTGAGCAAGTCACTTAACCTAATTTGCCTAGCCTTTACCCTTCTGTCTTATAGCTGTTATTAAGACAGGAAGTAAGGGATTAAAAAAAGAAAATTATGTGTCATATTTATCATAAACTTAAAAAAGAAAAATAAGCTCTAGAAAACATAGATTCACAGTTTCATATAAAATCTCCTCCTGGTAGACAATGTATATAGAATTGCTCATTTTAGTTGGCATTTGTTAAGTTCAGAATAAACAACTTTTAAAAATGCCTATTTCCTCTTCATCCTGTGTATAGATTGCTTTGCTGCATATTTTGTTTGCATATTGTCTCCCCATTGGATTGTAAGCTCCTAGAGGGCACAAACTCTCTTTTGCCTCTTCATTATATCCCCAGGACTTAATAGTAGCTACTGTACACAGTAGGTGCTTCATAAATGTTTACTATTTGAAAAAAAATGAAAAATGAAACAACAAAAGTTTCTCACTAACTCTAAATCAGAGACGGGCAACCTTTTGAGCCTGGTGTGTCAAAATCCGCCAAAAAACTGAGTATAACTTGGATGGTGTGTGCTTTGAGGAAAAAAAAATAATTTCGAGATATTTATAGTTTAAATAACATACTTCTCTGTATGTATGTGGCCACGTGTCATTAAAAATGGCTACGCGTATCAGTGCTGACACGCGTGTCATACGTTTGCCATCTGGCTCTAAATCCTAGGATCCAGGGTTGACTATATTCATTCATTCCAAAGCCAGGTGGAACTTCAGCCTGCCTCTGGTTAAGGGAGCTGCATTAATGAAATACGCCGCTAGAGGTCAGTGCAGCTTCGTGTTAGTGCCTCCCATAAGCATTGTGATGGACAGACAGGCCAGCCGAGGACTAAGCCCCCTGCTGGACACCACCAAAGGGCATTTATTTAGGTTTGTTTTTTTTTTTTTTTAAACCCTTAACTTCTGCTCCAAGGCAGAAGAGTGGTAATGGTAAGGGCTAGGCAATGGGGGTCAAGTGACTTGCCCAGGGTCACACAGCTGGGAAGTGTCTGAGGCCAGATTTGAACCTCCCGGCTCTAGGCCTGGCTTTAAATCCACTGAGCCACCCAGCTGCCCCCCAAAGGGCATTTATTTAGCCGGCCATACTTTCTGGGTAAGTGGGAGGCTGCTGATTTCCGTACCCACTGCTCAATGAATTCAACAGAGAAGGTTAAAAAACAAACTACCATGGACAGCGCTGGACTAAGCCTTGGGGCCATGGCACTGCAATGCCCATAAGGAGCTTAGTATCTAACAGGTGGGGATAAGGCAGACCCAGAAATAACTCTAATAGGATGATAATATGGAAAGTGCCGATGCACAGGAGAGGCCCAGACAAAGCTCTAAGAAACTGGAGGAGGGCAAGATTACTTTTAGCAGGGCTTAGATCATAGGAACACGGATTTAAACTAGAATGTAATTTAGAGGTCATCCGGGCCAATAACTCCTCTGCTCCCATCCCATCTCCATTTTAAAGATAAGGAAACTGAGGCCCAGTGAGGCTGGGTGGCTGGTTCAGAATCATAGAGACAGTAAATGGCAAAGGTAGGGGATTCAAGCCCGGGTCCTCTAATTCCAAATCAAGCACTCTCTGCTAGATGTTACTGCCTCCTCGCCTCTGAGATTATCTCCAATTTATCCTGCATATTTTGTTTGTCTATAGTTGTTTGCAATCTGTATCCACCATTAGAAGGTGAGCCCTCCCCCCTCTCCCCCCGGGAAGGGGCTGCTTTGGGCTTTCTTTACATCCCCAGCCCTTAGCACAGTGTACCTGGAACATACTGGACTTGATTCTACTATACCACACTGTGCATGACAGGCTTCGTGGCACTTGTCTTGGAGTCTGAAGGATTAGCAACAGGTAGGAGCAGGAGGAAGGGAGGAAGCCTTCCATTCTGGCAAAGGCCAGAGACAGGGAAGGATAGAGCTAGAAAGAGGGGGTAAGAAGTAGTTTAGTTTGACTGACCCGTGGAGTACATGAAGGAGAGTAATATGAAACAAGGCTAGAAAGCAAGCCTGGAGCCATAATGTTACACTCTATGGTGGATTTAGAACTGGAAGGGATTTCAGAGGCCAATCCCCCTTATTTTAGAGATGAGGACACTGAGGCTCAGGGAAGTTAGTTGATTTGCTCAAGGTCACAAGGCAATCATGGGCCTTGAATGCCAAGCATAGCAGTTTTTACTTTATTCAATGATCAATGGTGAGCCACTAGAGGTTTTTAAGAAGAGGTTTGAGCAAAGTAGGCATCTGTGGGAAGGATGGGTTGGAATTCTGTTAGCTCCAGGTGAGAGGTAAGGAAGGCTAGAATGAATTGCCAAGTCCCTTCAGCTCAGGGATTTAAATCAAGGAATGTTAGTCTTAAAGGGACCTTAAAGACCCCATAGCTTACCACCCCTTCTCCCCCCTCCCCACCACCACAATTTTATAGTGGAGGAAACTGTCACCCAAGAAGCAGAAGAGCTGGGTCAAATGCTCTGATGCTGGCTGACCTTGTGATCTCAGGCAAAGCACTTTTATCTCCACTGGCCTCAGATTTCTCATTTGAGGGGGTTGAACTAAATGCCCCCTGAGGTCCCTCCTGGAACAATATCTATGATCCACAGTCCTATGAAAGCGAGTCGCCAAAGGCCATGGATTCAGTGGCACAGCTTGTTTCCTTTATTATACATTAGGGGGGGGGGGAGGAAGAGGGAGGGAGAGAGATAGAGAGACAGAGAGAGAGAGAATTTTCATTTCCACCTTTACTTTCTCCCTTTCTCCAATCCAACTTGCAGACCAGTAGATAAAGTGGATAAATTGGAGTTAAGAAGATCTAAACTTGAATTCTGTTTCAGACTTAGTAGCTGTGTGACTCTGAGTGAATCGTCTATCTTTAGTCTCAGTTTTCTCATCTGTAAAATGGAAATCATAATAATACCTATCTTAAAGGGTTGATGTGAAGACAAATGAGAAAATGCATGTAAAACCCTTTGCAAACCTGAAAGCATTGTTTAATTGTTAGCTATTGTTGTGATTTCTTTGACACAGATTTTATCATGTCACTCCTCTGCTCAGTGGGTCTCTATTGCCTACTAAGTAAAGTTCAGACTCCTTTGTCCAGCATTCAAGACCCTCTTCAATCTGTCTACAGTCTACATGTTTCCTACTATTTTCCTCAATATACTCTATGATTCACTCAAGCTTAAACTGTTTGCCTTGTCAATGTATCTTGTTTCCCCTACCCTACTTCCATATCCATCCTCAACTTGTCCGTTATACCCAGAATGCTCTCACTTCCCCTTAGCTACTGAATGATGACCCATCCTTTAAGGCCCAGCTGAAATGCCACCTCCTTCAGGAAGACTTCCTTGATTCCCTCTTATCAGTAACAACCATCTCCCTTCAGATATCACATAACATGTTAGTACCCCTTGAATGCAAGTATCATTTGTTGTTCAGTCATTTTTCATTTGTTCCTCTATCTTCATGACCACT
Organism: Gracilinanus agilis; assembly: GCF_016433145.1. Classification (NCBI taxonomy): domain Eukaryota; kingdom Metazoa; phylum Chordata; class Mammalia; order Didelphimorphia; family Didelphidae; genus Gracilinanus; species Gracilinanus agilis. The sequence goes on from NC_058132.1 coordinate 63,922,796, forward strand.
TTTGGAATTTTCTTGGCAAAGATACTGGAGTGGTTTGCCATTCCCTCCTCCAGCTCATTTTACAGATAAAGAAATTGAGGCAAACAGGGGGAAGTGACTTGCCCAGGGTCACACAGCGAGTTAAGTGTCAGAGGTTGGATTTGAATTCAGGAAGATGAGTCTTTCGAACTCCAGGCCTGGCATCCTATGCATTATGGTACCATCTGGCTGCTCTTCTGTAAGTATCATAAAGTCTTATATGGCATATTAAAATTGGCTATATTTGTTGTATCTCTACCCATATTAGACTATGAGCTCCTTGATGGTAGAGACGATATCTCATAGTAATAGTAGATCATATTTCTTTTGCGTCTAAAGTTTACAAAGCCCTTTCCTCACAGCCAGCCCAAAAAGTAGATGCTATGCTTATAACTATTTGACAAATGAGAAAACCCAAACACAGAAGGCTGATGGTTCTTGAGCAGGATCACACAGCTAATAAATAACAGAGCTAGGATTTAAATCCAGGTTTCCTGACTCTGGGGTCAATGTTCTTTCCTTTATATTTGTATCTCCCCCATTGCTAGCAAAGTGCTCTGTACACACCAGCGCTTAGTAAATGACTACTGAATGAATGAAAGATCACTTTTCTGTCTCTTGGAATTATGGGTGTTTTCTAATAGGTTTGGGGTAGGAGTTGAAAGCCACGGTAGCATTGAACATCAGGTAACCAATGCTATAGAACAAATGAAGTGGGAGTGAGGGAATGGAGGAAAAGTATGATGACACCTCAATCCTGCCCCCCAACCAGAGGCATCAACAAGCAGTGGTTATAAAGCTGGACTTGGAGTCTTGAGGACCTGAGTTTGAATCCTATCTCAAACACAAAAAATCTGTCTGACTTTTTTTTTCAGTCATTTTTCAGTTATGTCTGACACTTTGTGACCCATTAGGGCATTCTTGGTAAAGATATTGGAGTGGTTTTCCATTTCCTTTTCCAGCTCATTTGACGGATAAGGAAACTGAGACAAATGAGAGGTTCATTGATTTGCTCTGTATCACACATCTAGTAAGTGTCTGAGGTCAGATTTGAACTCATGAAGATGAGTCTCCCTGACTTCAGGCCTGGCACCCTATCTATCCATTAAGCCACCTAACTGCCCCACAAACACATGTAGTCAATCAAAATAAATTCCTACATTGTTCATGTCCTAAAAAATATTTGTCTCATTCTGCACTCTTGAGTCTTTCCTCTCTTTATCAGGAGGTGGGTGACAAGTAGTCCTCTGGAACTGTGGTTGGTCATTCTTTTAAAGGTGGGGTATAGACTCCAGAAACACCAAGGGAGGAGAAAGGAAGTCACCCTAACTTACCCACATGACAATTCAGAGGGAAGCCGTCTGAGGTCTCAGCAGAGATCCTTCAACACCAAGTTAAAAGCGCCAACTGCCTCCACAGGAAGTTACCATCATATTTGAAAGATAGCAGCTTTCATCACTTCCTGCATCCACCTTCAATTTCAAGTGGACAAATGGCAGCCTCAACACTGGGTGGTCCCTTGTTCTTGATTTGTTACTTATGGTTATGTGTGGGTAACTAATCTTCCCTCCCCACTAAGCTGGGTGGGATGACATTATTTCTGATGGCTACAGTCTAACAATGAATGAAGATGAGCTAATTCCATTTACAAAATTGTTGGCTTTTATCCTATTGTTGTCATCATATAAATAATTCTCCTGGTTGTGTTCACTTCACTTTGTGACTTTGTTCATACAAGACTTTTCAAGTTTTCTGAAATCCTCTCCTTTATTGCTTGTAGCTCAGCAGCAAACCATCATATTTATGTACCAGAACTTGTTCATACAGCCCCCAATCTGAGGCACTCCCTCAGATTTCCATTCTTTGCCATTTCAAAAGGAGTTATAATTATTTTTGGAGTTTGTTTTACTTGGGACTAATCCCTCCCTTAATCTACCTCCCTCTAATTCCCCCTCCCTTCTTCTTCCCCCCTTTCCTTCCTATTTTCCTGTTGAGTGAAATGTATTTCTGTGCTCAGCTGTCCAACTTAGTCTTTCTCTCTCTTCTTCTTCTTCTTCTTCTTCTTCTTCTTCTTCTTCTTCTTCTTCTTCTTCTTCTTCTTCTTCTTCTTCTTCTTCTTCTTCTTCTTCTTCTTCTTCTCCTCCTCCTCTCTCTCTCATAGAGCACCAGCTCTATATTTTGGGGGGTCTTGAGTGGCGTTTAGTGGCGTCAGATTGAAAAGAACAGAAAACTGAGATCAGCCAGACTAGTGGTTAGCCCATAGCTGCTCCAACTGCTATGGAGTTTTGAGTTTATTATATACTGGTTTCAAATGAAGAACACAGAGAAAGAATCACATCTATGAAGGGGTTACAAATCACATAAAAGAAAATCCTTGGAGGCTTCAGAGTAAAGATAGAACAGAAACCAAGGCTGAATTCCAACTACCAATTAGTAAGAAGTTAATTCTGGGAGCAGAAATATGATTTCATAGACATTTTTGCTAATTGAGTCCTGTCCTCTTGATTTACAGGACCTGGTCAGATAAAGTCTTGTCTAGCTTTGTCTGTGTCTGGCCTTGACTATATTTTTTAGAATTTAGGCTTAATTATCAAGGAGAAAAATGGTTAACTCAGTAGCTGCTGGTCTGCTAAGGACTCAAAGCTTTCCAATAAGAATATTAAGAAAAGGTGGGGATCTGAAAATGAGTCAAAAGAGGAGTCTCAGATTTTTACCTTAGATGGCCCATTCTGTCTGCGTCCTGACATGCAGTGCAGAAAAAAATCATACACACAGTTTTACTTGCCGATGATTTTGTAATGGAATCCAGATAAAATATCTATTACAGACTCTATTTCTCTAAGTGACTTCCAATAGCCTGGAGGGGTCAAGTTGTTTTTGGATTAACCAACCTGCTGGTACCAGAGCTTTTCAGGGCTCAGGTGACCAGGACCAAACACAAAGACTGCTTCAGCCTGGATTGGTCACATAGGGAATCCAGATAACAGGCCCTATCCAGACCCTATTTCTCCAATAGGCCTTCCACACTCCCTCTCTCCCTCCCTCTCTTTCTTTCTCTCTCTCCTGCCCCTCTTTCTCTCTCTTCCTCTTCCCGTCTCTCTTTCATTCTCTCTGTCTCTCTGTCTCTTTCTTCTTCCTTCCTTTGACCAGTTAAGGTGAGAGTAAGGTTGAAGTGACAGCTGTTTGTCTTACCCCTTCTTTCTTGTTTGTCTTGGATGTCTTCTTGTACACCCAATTGTGTAAGATAATATTCCCTAACCCTCCTTTACCTCCCCCAACCCCACAATATATTCCTCTTCTCTCTCTCTCTTTTTTTTAAACCTCCTAGTAACAACTTTAAGACAAAAGAGCAGTAAGGGCTAGACAACAGGGGTTAGCTGACTTGCCCAGGGTCACACAGCTAGGAAGTATCTGAGGCTAGATTTGAACCCAAGTCTTCCGACTCCAGGCCTGGCACTCTATCCCCTTAGCTACCTAGCTTCCCCTCTTCCCACTCTTTCCATTCTTCTCTTAAGATTATCAAGACCTAATGGAACAACTCTCTCAGGCCTTGTCTATTTAGGCTCCCTTTAATGATCCCAGATGAGAATGGGGTTCAGAGGGACCCATGTATCATCTGCCCATATTTTTTTAATGTAGAGTTTATCCTTGTTTGGTCTTTTATCATTATTCATTCACATTTACCATTTCTGAAGTGCTAGTCCCAACCCCAGTGTCACGTCACGTCAAGTCAAGTCAAGTCAAGGAGTAATTTATTAAGCAGCTATTATGTGCCAGACACTGTACTAAGCCCTGCGGATAGATATAGAGAAAAGTAACTACTCTTGAGAAGCTCATAGTTGAACGGAGGAGACAGCATACAAACAACCACATTACAAACAAGAACAACACGGGATAACTTGGCTATGGTTTCTGAGGGAAGGTGCCAGGATTAAGGGATACTGGGAGATGTATGAGAATTTCAGAGGGATGCCTTAGTACCATTCCCTTGTGGTTCCAACTCTCTCCATTGGAGAACATCTCCACTGAACACAACATGGGGTGGCTAGGTGACACCAGAGTGCATTAAGAGCAGGGCCTGGAGTCAGGAAGATGAGTTGTCCTGAGTTCAAATCTAACCTCAGACACTTACTAGCTGTGTGACCCTGAGCAAATCCCTCAACCCAATATACTTTGAGGGGTGGGGGGGAGGTCAAATCCATTTAAACAACATGGCCTTTTCATTGAGGCTTCTCCAGAAATATTTCAAATGAAAGGGCCCATCACTCTCAGTACTGATCGCCTCATCTAATTCTTCTATGAAACCCTGTTAGTCCCAGGAAACTGATCCATCAAAGCCTGAAGCTTTTTATCAGGTCAAACAGTCATCTTTTCAAATTGATCTGTGATCTTACCTGGGCATCCCCTCCAGTGATATAGAACTCGACCCATCCTTGTATGTTGCTTTAAGTTTGCCCAGAGGGTTCGCCCAACATACTAGAGTTCTTTCTCACTTTTTCCTGACATCACAAGGAGAGTGATAGAGTACTCATTTGGTTCACTTGTAACTCTGCACTCTTGCTATGTGACTGGCCCATTAGGCTTTCCTTTCGTAGATTTTCCCCTGATGCTATCTCTTATTCCTATGCTTACTGGAAGTTCCTTGTTGGTTATATGTTGCAGCCTGTTCATACCCACCTTGGCATCTTTCCATTGCCCTCTGGGTGACTAATACCCATTTTAAATACTTTGGAGGCCTTTGACTTCCTTGTCTTCCAGCCATGCCACAATACTAAAAGAATATTAGTATCGAAAAGACAGATCTCTGCTTTTGATGGACATTTGGGGTCATTAGTGGAGCCTGGCAATTTCCTAAAGGCAGCCAATGCCACTCTTTTCTTGTTTAATTCTCAGTTCAACCATTTGTCCAATTGCATTTCTTCTCTTAGCAAGCGTTAAGGTATAGGATGGCCAGACCATCCTGGAGTCTGGGATCTCTCCCTGCTCTCAAACTAAGCATATGGTTTGGGAAACCTGGCCTCTGGTGGGAAGAGGCTCCCTTTTCTCTCACTTATTGTCTATTTTAAACCCTTTTCTTTTATCTTAGAACTGATATGAAGTATGGGTTCCAAGGCAGAAGAGCAGTAAGGGTTAGGCAATGGGTGTTAGGTGACTCGTTCAGAGTCACACAGCTAGGAAGTGTCAGAGGGCAAATTTGCATTCAGGACCTTCTGTCTCTATACCTGGCTCTCCATCCCCTGAGCTACCTTTCTGCCCCACACTCATTGTCTCTTAAATCTCCCCTCTTCCTCCCACATCCTAGGATGATTCAAATTATGGTTCACAAGTCAAGGATTTCCCCAAAATGGAGAAAGTGAAAAAAAAAAGATAACTCAACACATAATATAAATCAGATATAGGACATTCAATGTATTCCTAAACACACCCCGCATGTACACAAAATAGCAAAAAACCTCCTAAGTGTGCATTAACAGAATAAAGTGCAATAACCTAATTTATAAAACTATTGGTATAATATGCTGTTTTTTTTTTACTTTAAAAATTTTATTTAATTAGTTAATTTAGAAAATTTTTTCCATGGTTACATGATTCATGTTCTTTCCCTCCCCTACTCAACCCCCGCTCCTGTAGCCAATTCCACTGGGTTTTACATGTGTCATTGATCAAGACCTATTTCCATATTATTAATATTTGCACTAGATTTATCATTTAGAGTCTACATCCCTGATCATATCCCCATCGACCGATGTGATCAAGCAGTTGTTTTTCTTCTGTGTTTCTGCTCCCACAGTTCTTTCTCTGGATGTGGATAGCATCTTTCTCATAAGTCCCTCAGAACTGTCCTGGATCTAATAGAGAAGTCCATTACATTGGATTCACACTTCTCAGACTGTGAGACTGTTGAATAGATATTTTACATTTTGCCTCAGGTTCACTCCAAACAGAAATTCCCCTGAACTTCGTGCTCAGCTAATTCCACAGTTGAGTGCCCCTGCATCTGTCACAACCCACCACCACAGCTCCCAGCCAGCTGCGATTCAAACCCAAGGACTCTGGACCTTTCACACTGGCAAGGAGATCTGAGGAAACTGGACACGTCCATCTTGGGGTATTGGTTTGCCGGAGATCAGGAAAGAACAAACCCAAAAGAAATAAATAAAGGCACTAGGGGCCCCCACGTAAGCTTTCCCAGTTGAATCTACATGCCATATAGAGAGCAGAAGTTATATTGTTATTAGACAAGAGTAGAAAAGGATTCTTCCTTTCTTGTCACTGGAGTCACATGGTATTTATTACCTAGAGAACTGAAGCTGAGATGGCAAGTCAAAGGGTAACTCCTTTTGAGTTTTTTTTGTCTTAAGTTTTATTGGTGTTTTGTTTTAACATTTATAAATTATTCCCACCTTGTGAGAAGTCTTTTGTAACAAAGTAAAACAGTTCTAGAAAACTAATGATATAAGTAATTTCAGACCTTATTTGAAAGAGTATGTAACATTTCACATTGGTAACACACCCCCATCAGCTTCTCTCTCTCTTTTTTAATTACTTATTTTGGAGGGGCAGCTGGGTAGCTCACTAGGTCTGGAAATGGAAGGCCCTGGGTTCAAATCTGAATTCAGACACTTCCCAGCTGTGTGACCCTGGGCAAGTCATTTAACCCTCATTGCCTAGTCCTTACTATGTATTGGTTCCAAGGCAAGGTAAGGGGTTTAAAAATTTATTTATTTTTAATCTCTTCTGTTCTTTAATTTGTGTTCCAAATTCCCTCTCTCCTTCCTGCTTCTCCTCTATCCACTGAGAAGGCATTATACATGTGAAGTTATGGAAAACATTTCCATATTAGCCATATTATTACCCTCCCCTGTCCCGTCCCGCCCCCTTCCCCCATCCCCGGGGTGGGGGTGGGGGGGAACAACAAGAAAAACAAATTGAAAAGAAGTATGCTTCAGCCTGCACTCAGAGTTCATCAGTTCTGTCTCTGGAGATGGATAGCAATTTTCAGTTCTTTGAAATTCTCTTGGATCACTGTATTGGTTAGAGTGGCTAAGTCTTTCACAGTTAATCATTGTTACAATATTGCTGTTACTGCATACAGTGATCTCTTGGATCTGCTCATTTGACTTTACAAAGGTTCATATAAGTCTTCCCAGGTTTCTCTGAAATCATCCTTTTGGTTATCTTCTAGCCCAAGTATTCCATCATAATCATATACTAAAACTTGTTTGGCTATTCCACAATAATGGGTGACCTTTTAATTTCCAATTCTTTGCCACCACAAAAAGAGCTGCTATAAATACCTTTGTTTAGATGGGTCCTTTTCCCTTTTCTTTGATCTTTTTAGCATATAGACCTAGTAGCAGTATTACTGAGTCAAAGGGTATGCACAGTTTTATAGCCCTTTGGGCATATTTCCAAATTGTTCTCCAGAATGGTTGGACCAGTTCACAAATCCACCAACAATGTATTAGTGTTACAATTCTTCTATATCCCCAATGTTATCCAATCTGATAGGTGTGAGGTCGTATCTCAGAGTTGTTTTAATTTACATTTCTCTAATAATAATGATTTAGAGTATTTTTCATATGATTATTGATAACTTTAATTTCTTCTTCTGAAAAATACCCTCCTCTCTATATATAACTTAATAAGCTGTATACCTTTTAGTATTTCTTTTTGTTTTCTTCTGAACATTTTGGGAAAATGTTTTATTCATGTGTTTGGGGGGAATTGTTGTTCATCCATTGTTTTCCAAGAGGGCCAATGACATCATGGGATGATGTCTTGACTTGCCTATGAATTGGATTTAGTGAGTCAGAGTTGTCTAAAGTCTTCAGCCTTACTCTGTCTTCTAGAGTCATTAAAGTCCAGTGGCAAGTCAGGATGACCCAAGATGCAGTGGATGGCCTTGGCATCTTCAATGTCTGACCAAACTGAGGTCTTCACATGCTTGGGATAGACAGCCCCCTAGCTCATTGATGAGTTAGAGGCCTGTCAGTTACCTTCAGCCTGGTTTAGCCTGCCTGCTAAGATGGTTTTATGAGTGTGACCACTGTGCATGCCACAGCTTCTTGGAGCCACAGAGAAGAGCTGGGTGAAAGGTGGAAAAAGGTTGGCAAGTCTTCACACTTAAAAGTTTGGCAAGGGAAAGCATATCATTACTCATTAACTTACCAGCTAAGTGAGGCAGTTAGGTGGTATAGTGCTAGGTTTGGAATCAAGAAGACCTGAGTTCAAATCTAGCCTCAGAAGCATAATAGCTGGGTGTCCCTAGCAAGTCATTTAAACCTCTGTTTGCCTGAATAAATAATAGTACCTAGTTACCAGAGTTGTTGAGAAAAACAAATGATATAATAATTATAAAGTGGCACATAGTCTATATTATATGAATGGTAACTATCATCATTATTGTTACCACTCTACTTGGAGTAGAAACCTCTTTCCTTGTTTTATATATATATGTGTGTGTGTGTGTTATATATATAATTTATATTATATATATCTACTTGGGAGTAGAAGCCTCTTTCCTTGTTCAAATCAACACATAGACTATGTCTAAGAATGCATACATGTTACCTCCTGCTCAATCAGACCCAGATAGAGTTCTTTGACTGGGGAGGAATAGAAGGGGGAAGGAAGAGACAAGCAGCCAAAATAATGTTTGGAAAAGGTGCTCTCTCTGATGCCCCACCTGGGGGCTATCAGTGGCAGACAGAAGAAACAATACAAATGGTTAATTCAAACGAATATTTTTGAGATGCAAAAAGCCTGATAAAACACAGAATTGCTACATTCTCATTACCAGTAAAGTTCACACATTTATGGCTGGAAACAATACGGATGGGGAGAGGGAGAGTGGAGACTAGAATCTTTGTGCCTAGGCCAGATGTGCCTTTGAGATGCTAACTAGGAATGCTAATGAAAACACCTGTAGACTAAGCCAACTGTCAATTGCAAATTTGGTCCTTCTGGCCAATGAATAGATTTTTAAGAATTTGAAAATTATCCCCGAAATTAATTTAGATGGCTAGGACTTGGTTAACTCATGAAGTTTCATGATGCTGCCACAACAGGAGAATTGCTTCCACAATAATCTTTTTTTTTTTTTTTTAACTGAGTCTTTTGCCTTTGCTTTGATTCAGTGTGACTTCATTTTCTCCATGGTACTTTGTTCCTAATGGTTCCTACAGTTGTTGAGAATATCAAATGAGATAATAACTGTAAAGTGGCACTTGGTTTATATTATGTAAATGTTGACTATTATTATCATTATTACCACCCTAGTTGGAGTAGAAGCCTCTTTCCTTGTAATATATGTATACTCAAACGAATCAACACAAAGACTATGTCTAAGAAGGTATACATATTTCATTCTGCAGCTCCAGTCCACCATTTCTCTTGCCAAGCAACAGGACTTCTTGTTTATGATCAGAGTGGTTGTCAAACAGTTATTTCTATTGCTATATTATCCAAGAAATCTGGCCTCATTATGATGTGCAGCAGGAAGATTCCTTATAAGAAGACTGTCTTCAAGGAAGTATTTTGTTCTACTGAATTGAATGCATCTTTGCAATCAACAAAGAAGACTCTCTGTGAGATCTTGAATTCTGTCCATTTTTTGGTCAATAATATGATAAATAATGATATTCTGGTCAATAATGATGACAAAAATGTGGCGCATTACAGAAATGTGTTTGGAAGCTTGATTTGCCCTAGTAATATTGTTGTCAAGGCTGCCCTTGGCACATGTGTAGATGAGACTCGAATTGATTCTGTATAAATAGAGAAGACTTATGGATCAGTTGACTCCACAAAGTCCTATGCCACATTACGGCATAGACATGACTTTGGGTTCTTGAAACCTATGCCTGTAGAACATATGATCTAGCATGTTCTACTCTGCTAGACTATAATGCTAGCAATAGATGGGGCCTGCTTTCTGAGGATCAGTCTAACTAAGCATGGAGAGGCTCATGACCACTTGGTTGGCCATTATAACCCATGATGCCAGGAAAAAATGCAAAATGATCCTCCACTTTATATGTCTCTTTTGACTTCTGCCATGACTTTGGCAGAGTGGTTGAAGAGAGGGCAGAGAGTGCTAGGAGTGATAGCTTTTAGACTATCAAGTTTAACATGATGGCTAGTAATCTTGATGTGAGATCCTTGTCCAACAACCATACAAGCAGACAAACTGATGGAGGAACTGAGTTGTATGTCTTGACAAATGAAACCAGAAGAAGAAAGTTTCCACTAAATGGAAAAGATAACTCCCAGGTACTCCTTGGAGAAGCAAAGAAAGGAGTTGGCAGAGTATTTTTATCATACACTACCAGGCAACAAAAAGCATTATTTCATGAGACATTTGATCATCTCATAATGCAGTACTCATAAGTATTTGCCAAAAAAAAGATCTCCATGGAAATAATTGCATCGGGGTGATTAGGTGGCTCAGTGGTAGAGATCTGGGCCTAGAATCTGGAGGTCCTGGGTTCAAATCCTGACCTCAGACATGTTTAGCTGTGTGACCATGGGCAAGTCACCTTACCACTCTTTTGCCTTGGTACCACTACACAGTATTGGTTCTAAGACAGAAGGTAAGGGTTTAAAAAAAGGAAGAAAGGAAAGAAGAAAAAATAAAAAGAGTTGAAATAGCAAGATGTCAAAGTGGGCAAAAGTATTGGACTCAGATATAGAAAGACCTAAGTTCAAATCCTTCTTCTTTCTTGAATAAGATAGGCTTAGTTTCCTAAAGCATCTAGCTAATTCCATATTAAAAAGGCAGTGGTAGAATGAAAGACACGTTACATCAACTTGTCTATGCAACATTTTTTTAAATTTTTAAAAAATTTTTATTTAATTAAGAGAGTTTTTCCATGGTTCCATGATTCATGTTCTTCCCCTCCCCTCCTCCCACCCCCCCTCCCATAGCCAACACCAATTCCACTGGATTTTACATGTGTCATTGTCTATGCAACATTTTGCAAGTAGTGGGAGTTGTTTCTTTTGTGGCACTTTTGCTTGTGAGGAACTTTGGTCTGTGTATACAAAGGTAAATAAAATATGCTGTTCTCTAGGGGGCAGCTGGGTAGCTCAGTGGAGTGAGAGTCAGGCCTAGAGACAGGAGGTCTTAGGTTCAAACCCGGCCTCAGCCACTTCCCAGCTGTGTGACCCTGGGCAAGTCACTTGACCCCCATTGCCCACCCTTACCACTCTTCCACCTATGAGACAATTCACCGAAGTACAAGGGTTTAAAAAAAAAATATGCTGTTCTCTTGTTAGTCTAATTCACGTTAAAGACTTCTGTTTGTGTGCTTTGGGACTAAACAACTCATCTAACCTCTGCAGGTAGGTGGTACAGTGATTAGCCCTGGCCCTGGGATTCAGAAAGACCTGAGTTCAAATCTGACCTCAAATGCTTACTATCCCTCTTTACTCTGGGTAAGTCACTTAACCTCTGCTTGCCTCAGTTTTCTTATCTATAAAATGGGGATAATCATAGCATTTACCTCCTAGGGTTTGGGGGAGTGTCAAATGAGATTACTTGTAAAGCAATTTACCTGGCACATGGTAAGCACTATATAAACAGAAGCTATTATTAACTACTATTGGCCTCAGTTTTCTCATTTATAAAATGGTGATAATTCAGAGAGTTATTGTGATGGTCAATGAGATATTGTATGTAAATCCTTAAAGAGCTATGTAAATGCTAGCCTACACACCAGTGTCAGTTGTAGAGGATGAAGAGGTAGAGAATTTCTTTGAATTTACTCCATAAAATCTTCCAAATTAAATCATCATCTACTTTTAATCGTTGATGTTTTGAATGAATGTATGAATGAGTGAAAAAATATTTGTTGTGTGTGCTAAGTCTGGGGATACAAATACAAAATGTGGCCTTGTTGATCTGATTATCATACTAATGAAAAGATAGACATGATATGGGGGAGTGGCTGGGGGAAGGTTTACAGAAGCAGCAGGGAAGATGGTAAAAAGGTCTTGGTGGAGGTCTTGCATTGGCAAATGGAGTATAGCTGAGTCTAGAGCTGGTGAAATATAAGAGGCTAGGCAAGTGTGTATTAATTCAGGATGATTCAGCCCCAAAATGTGTGGGCATTCCAAAGCTGAGTAGGTTAACCTCACCAGGAACTATGGGCATCAATCCTATGGGGTGTTGCTGGTCCAGGTAGGGAGAAGTAGAACAGCTGTGGTGTGGGGCAGAAGACAGATAACGTCAGAGAGAAGGTGGGAACCAGGGATGGTGAAGAAAGCCATGATCAGGAAGGAGGAAGAAAAGGGGATAAGAGATTGTAGACAATCCAGAAGCCTCAGGCTTTTACATTTTGAATCTTTCTTTCTTTTTCTTTTTTCTTTTCTTTCCCCTTACCTTACATCTTAGAATTAATACTGTATATTGGCTCCAAGGCAGATGAGTGGTAAAGGCTAGGCAATGGGGGTTAAATGACTTGCCTAAGGTTACACAGCTAAGAATTGTCTGAGGCCACATTTGAACCAGGGACCTCCCATCTCTAGGCCTGGCTCTCCATCTACTAGCCACCCAGCTGCCCCCTAATGAATACTTTCAAGAATTTCTAGGAACTGGTAATGGCAACTATCAAAAAACCACCAAAAAATGAAACTGATTTTGCTTTAACAGAGAGCAAAAAACACATTACTAATGTCGAAGTCATCCCAAATCAGTTGTCACTGATTTGTGAGAATAAAGATCAGGATGAATAATGAGTAAGACTAATAATGAGGAAAAGATATAGCATGCAATTGAAAAAAACTCCATCCCGAAGAATTGAAATGAGTGATTGATCAGTTATAGAAAATGGGTAAAGGGTGGAATTGTGCGTCTGCTATGGGAAGGGGTGGGAGGAAGGGAGGGATAGAACATGAATTCTATAACCATGGAAAAATGCCCTAAATTAATTAAATAAAAATTTTAAAAGAAAAAAAAGAAAATGGGTAAAGCAGGAATGACAGATTGTAATAACTACCTTCAGAGGTTTAACAGATGTAAATCAAATGGCATAAAAAGAACAAGAAAGCCTTAAAAATACCTTAATTAGCAAATCCTTGACTTTCATGTCAAGTACAGAGAGATGGTGACCAAAGACAAACCTGATTAAAATATAAATTCATTTGTAAAAACCTTACAGAGAAGAAAAATGATTATGAGCTATAGTGCCTTCATAAATGTTTAACAACTGGTTGGGAGGTCTAGGTGGGATTGTATCACTACCACACTAATAAGTTTAATATACATTAAAGTTTTCTCTATTATTCTCTCTCTTTTTTTTAAACCCTTACTTTCCATCTTAGAATCAATACTGTATATTAGTTACAAGGCAGAAGAGTGGTAAGGGCTAGGCAATGGGGATTAAGTGACTTGCCCAGGGTCACACAGCTGGGAAGTGTCTGAGGTCAGATTTGAACCTAGGACCTCCTGTGTCTAGGCCTGACTCTCAATCCACTGAGCTACCCAGCTGCCCCCAAGAATAAAGCTTTTTTAAAAGCTTCAATCTGCACTCAGACTTGGCTAACATTTTTCATTGTAAATCCTTTAGAATAGAACAGTAACTCTTACACAGAAAGGGATCTTGAAGGCTAAATGCTTGAAACAATTGAAACAAATCTCCCTTGGGTGTCAATCAATCATTTATTAAAAACTTATAATGTGTCAGGCACTGTGCTAAAATCTGGGTCTACAAAGTATCAGCACATACAAGATAAACAGAGCAGACATGCTAAACTTTGTTGTCATTTATTCAATTCTGACTCTTTTCACCCCATTTGGGGTTTTTCTGGCAAAGATACTGGAATTGGATGTCATTTCCTTCTCCAGTCCATTTTACAGTTAAGGAAACTAAAGCTAACAGGGTTAAGTGACTTGCCTAGGATCACATAAATAGTGAGTTACAGAGGCCAGATTTGAACCCAGGAAGATGTCTTCCTGATGGCAAGCTTCATCCACTTTGCCACCTACCTGCCATATATGTCAAATATACAAAGACAATATGAAATGACTCATATTCTTTTACTGACTGAATACTTTTTGGGGTCTGTGAGAAGCTAAGATATTGGCTTCTATTTACTGATTATTAGTTACTGGAGGTCTGAATGATTGCCTTTTTTATACCTACCTTCCTCCTTTTCATTTATTCTTTGATGGAGCTGCACTGTCCTCCTTGCTGTTTCTCCCACAAGATGCCCCCATCTCCTGACTGTACTTTTCCTGTTTATATAATCCAATGCCTTGAATTTTCTCCCTCTTCACCTCCACCTTTCTTCCCCAACTTCCTTCTTTAGTCTCAGCTAAAATCCTACCTTCTGCAGAAGCCTTTCTTGGTTCCCCTTAATGTGTAGGCCTTCTTTCTGAAATAACCTCTGATTTTTTTGTCTTCTCATAATTATAGCTAGCCTTTGTATGATGATTTAAGGCTCCCAAAGCATTTCACAAATAATATCAGTTTGCAGGTCATCTTCCCCTTAGTAAATTCCTTGAGGGCAAGAACTTTTTTTCAGTTTAGCATGATGCCTGGAGCACAGTAAAAACTTAATAAATGCTTGTTCACATTGGGGCAAAGCCTGTTAGTTCCTGGGTAATGAATGTCTTATTGGTCCTTGGCTGCTGGATTGACTTTTGGCTCCTATGCAGCTGGAAGCTTTTATCAACTGTTTTAATAGAATGACTGATGGTCAGAAAAACTATGGATTTCTGACTGGTAGAATGGCTAGCCCTTGACTTATGACTGAGTATTGGAATGACTTTTAAATACTATCTTCTCCAAGGATCCTTTCTTGAGCCTTCTTCACAATGGTGCCTCCCTCATCATCCAACAATGATCTGGTCTATATTATGCCAGCAACATTGTTGTTTGCATGTTGTCCTTCACTTAGATGGGGAAGTCCTTGAGGGCAGAGCCTTTCTTTCTGTCTTTGCATTCCTAGCACCTAGCACAGTGCCCAGCACACAGTAGGTGCTTAATTAATGCTAAGTGATGGTTGGGGATAGTGATGGAACACAGGTCCTGGTACACAGAAGGCGCTTAGTAAATGTTGGCTGATTGTCAGAAGCAAGCTTCAGTCCCACACCAGGTGCGCAGATCGGACCATGCACTACCCGGAGGCACCCACGGGAAAGGCTGCTCCGGGAGGAGGGGAACCCTGGCAGGTCAGCTCTGGAGCCTCGCAGTAATGCTGCTCCGCTGCACTAGCGCGGTCCCTCCGAACAGGGAGAACAATGAGGCCCCTGCATCTTTAAGGGAGATACCAACGCGCCGCCGGGAAGGGGCGGGGGGCAGGGGGAAAGGGACCTTCCCAGACTGAACGCATTTTGCACCGGGCCTTAGGCCGCAGCATCGGATGCCGAGCCCTTGGGAGCATGGCTCAGTGACAAAAGGCGCTCTTCTCCAGGGACCCCCCCCCCCGACAGGGCGAATGCCGGTCCTTCCCGGCCGGGGCCGTGACTCCTCCCGGGACCCCCTCTTCCCGAGCTTCGAAGGCGTCCGCATCCCGCCGCAGAGGAAAATGCAAAAGGCATTAAGCTGGGACGAACGCAGCGAAAAAGCCAACCGCACGGTAGGTGCCCGAGCGGGGACGAGCAAAACGGCTCCGCCCTCAGCGTGGCGAGAGGCCGAAGCCCAGCCCCCTGCAAAGCAGGGGGAAGCTGGGTTGGGCTGACCTCCCGGAGCGAGCGGTCCGCAGGCCTCTAGGTGCCTGTGGGAAATAGCCTCCTAATAGAGGAGGCGATCAAGCCCCGCGGGTGCCCTCTTTCCCCTCCCCTCTGGCCCAGGTCTGGCCACCCCTGCGGGGAAGGGCGCGAGTGGTTCGTTCCTCAGCGCGTGCACTGCGTCCGTCTCCAGGTTCCGAGGCCCAGCTAGAAGCGGGAGCTTCGCGCCGGCGGAGGGAGGCTGGCGCGAGGGTTCTTAGGCACCAAGAGGAAGGAGGGAGGCGGGGAAAGGTCGCCGGCACGCATCTGCCCAATAAGAGAAGCCGCTAGGAAGGCGCTCGCCCAATGAGGGAAATCGCTCGCGCGGCCGAAGCGGGAGGTTGGGGAGAGAAGCGAGGTTGGGTCCGCGAGCTGGGAAAGGGGGTGTGTCCGCACGCGGGGGCGCGCGCCGGCCTCGGACTGGCTGCGGCGGCGGCGCGAGGATCCCGATAATGGCGGCCTGCAGAGCCCGGGAGAAGGAGAGGCGGCGACGGCGACCCTGAGGTAAAAAAGCCTCCCGGCCCAGGGAGGAAGCCCTTCGCTTTCTGCCTCCCAGGTCCGCCTGCGTGGGCGGGCCTCCGGCGCCCGGGGGTCTGGGCCGTAGCCCTGCTGCCTTTCAGGCAGGCGGCCCGGCCCCGGTCCGGCCCGGGCCGCTTGCCTGGAGCGAGATGGCCCTGGCTCTCCCCCCACCCCCCTTGACCTGACAGCCCGGTGGCTTCGGTCCGGGCCACGCTGCCCACCTTCTCCCCCGGGTCCAAGAGCTCCATGTGACCTTGGGCCTCAGTTTCCCCCTCTATAAAAGAAGGGGCAGCGGGCGGCGGTCGCTCTCGGGATTCGACCAGGCCCCTCTCCATCTCCTAATACTGTTCTACGTTCCGAGGGTCCTCCCTGCCCTGACATTCTCCGCCCAGAGGCCCCGACTGGCCCTGGCATTCAATGCTCCGCTGTTCCTACCCCGGCGCTCGCATTCCATGCTCCCTTGCCCCCACCCCACTCTCAGGGATGCCCTGGGACCCCCGAGTTTCCCCTCCTGTCACCGTGGAGTTGCGTGGAGGGGAAGGAAAGGGGAGTAGGAGAGGGGAGGGCCGGACGCCTTAGCCAATGAGCGGGGCCCGGAGGCAGCGGAGTGCGGAAGCGAAGTCCTTAGCCCAGGCAGGTGCCTGCCTGCCCTCCCCGCCAGCGTTTCGCTGGCCATTGGCCACCGTGCCGAGACATACTGACCGCAACCATAGGGTGCGGGCTGTGTCCGGCGCCGACGACCCTGTGGATCTGGGACACTGTGCTAGGACCCACGTCTCCTTGGACAAGTTAGGGCGCCCGAGTGCTTTCCGCCCTCCCCCCCTCGGGGTGGCCGAGGAGATCCAAGAGATAACAGGTGTAAAGCGGTTTATCACCTGCAAAGGGCCATGGAACTTCAGCTGTGGCTGTTAGCCGAATCCCGGGCGCTCCCTCCTCTCTAGCTTGCTTGTACATGGTTGTGTGCGTGTTGTCTTCTCCCATTAGACTCGGAACTTCGGGGGAACATGCACTATCTTGTGCCCCTCTCTGCTTCCTCAGGGCTTAATTTAGCACAAAGTAGATGTTTAATAAATGCTTGTTTGATTTTTTTTTTTAACTCTTGCTTTTTGTCTTTGTATCAGTTCTGAGACAGAAGAGCTGCAAAGCCTAGGCAGTTGAGGTTAAATGACTTTTCCAGGAAGTGTCTGAGGGCACATTTGAATCCAGGTCTTCCTGACTCCATCCTGGCTCTTCTGCTACCTAGCTGCCCCTACTACATTGTTTTTCAAAAATTCAGAATGGCTAAAAGCTGAAGAAAAAAAGTGTCAACTTTATATAAGACTACAGCATTCAATATTTTATTTTCTTTTTTAAAAACCTTAACCTTCTGTCTTAGAAAAAAATGGCAACGGTTATGCCAATTAGGACTAAGTGATTTGCCCAGGGTCACACAGCTAGAAAGTGCCTGAGGTCAGTTTTGAACCCAGGTCCTTCAGATTCCAGGTCTGACCCTCTATCCACTGTACTATCTAGCTGGGACAGTAAATGCTTATTTTGAAGTGACTTGCTTATGATCAGATAAAGGAATATCTGAGTTAATTAATATGGACATTTTAGGCTGTGGTCAAAGCACATAGTAATCACTGAAATGTTTTGATGACTGTTCGAAAGCATTTTATGATAAACACGGTTTTTTTCTATTTTATTCCATTAATAATAAATATTTACATAGCACTTACAGTTAACTATGTTCATTAACACTGAGTAAGAGATACTATGTAATAAAGTAGTTAGACATTCTCCAACTACTATTGCAAAAATATTAGCTTTGTGCTTTATACTAAATACAAACAGCTACTTTTTGTTGTAGTAAAGTGATAGTACATTCACTGATAACAATATGGGTAGTGGAAATAGCTCTTGACAGTCAGAAGACCTCAGGTTCAAATTCTGGTGGTTTGATTTACTATCCTATGACCTTGAAGAAGTTACTTGGACTTTTCAGAGTCTCAGTTTCCTTATCTTTTAAATTTGGGGGGGGAGGTTGAACTAAGGTCTTTTATAACCCTAAATCCTATGATCCTGATTAGTATTGTAAACATTATTAGATTCTTTCAAGCTCTAAATTTGTATTGAGAAAAAGAAACTGAAGATCAGAGAGGGGAAGGAACTTGCCTGGTGGTTTGTGGCCCAGCAGGAATTGCAACCCAGCCCTTCTAAAGCCAAAACCTGGGTTCTTTTCATGACTCTGGGTAATAAGTTAACTTTTGACTTGGCGATACCAACAAACAAAGGGTTTGGCATTGCTGATTGACTGTTTTACATCTTCAAAGGAATAGAGAAGCAAGTCCCAGGTGGATTTCCAGGTAATACAGGAAAAGGAGTAGAAATAATTTAGTATGGGAAGAAAAGCCTGTGTCAGATTACTGTGGGGCTTTACAAAAAGGAAAAAGAGAAATTTGAAGGGCTTGTGGAAGATCAGATTGAAATGGGAACAGTTAAATTTTGGGACTTTAGTTCTCTTTTCAATAATCTCTAGCGTTTTCCTTAATCTTCCCTTCACTCATGCCATCTACTACCCAATTCCCAAATGACATCATCCAATGATCATTTATTGTTCTTATAGGATTATCAGAGAATCATAGAGTTAGAAGGGGGACCTAAAAGGCCATGATATCTAACCCTCTCATTTTACAGATGAAGAAACTGAGGCACTGAGATGCCAAGTGACTTGCTTAAGGTGGCAGCTAGTAAGTATGAGAGGTAGGATAAATACCCATGTCCAGTACCCTTTCTCCATGAAGTATCTCCTAATATACTACAGGCTAAGCAAAGGAAAGAAAGTATAAATCTAGATTACTCCCTCAAATTTGTAGGAAAATGCTAAAATCTTATTACAAGACTCTGTCATTCCACACTGATGTTGTGTTGCCAAAAATGCCCTAAAATAAATGTTTATCTTTCAACAAAATAGGATGAAGAAACATTGTTTTCTATGATCCCCAGCTTTCAACTTAAAGAGGGATAGATCTCAATCCTCTTTTAAAACCAGATTTTCATTTTTTCCCCTGGAATCATACCAGATATATAAAAAACTAGAACTAGAATTGACATCTCCACAGTTACCGGCTTTGTTCCTGGGCAGTGAAAACAATTGGGTTTCAATGCCATGAATAGTCAGTTTCACTTTCAGACACTGAAGCAAAAAAGTTAGTTATTTATGCTTCTAGCACTTCAGGGTTGGGAGGGGGAGGGGAAAGCAGGGAAGTAAATTACAACTTCCTTGAGTAATAGCTTAGTAGAAAGAGCACTGGACCAGAGACCCAGCTTCTCTGGTTATTACTCTGTGGCCTTGGACAAATCATTTCATATCTCTGACTTCATCTGTAAAATGGAGATAATAATACTTACAAGGTTGTTACAAGGAGCAAATGAGATTATTCAAAGTGCTTTTTAGAAACATTTCTAAAACTTCTATAAAGTTTAGAAACTAGAAATTTTCTATTAAGTTCACTTTATAGACTATATAAAGGAGATATATGAATAATATGTAAAGAATATATAGAGTTCACTTTATAGAAAATTCATTATAGAAAAGCAAGCTATTCTTTAGTATTCTTGAGGAATGGCCATTTCTTTGGCAGTCAGTAATTAAATTTAATGCAATTTAGTATTCTTATTGTTAGTATCATTTTGTTGTTATGAAGCAGGACATTCAGATTTATAGAAAGAGCAGTGAATTTGGAGTCTGGAGCCTTGGGTTTCAATACACCCACACTATTCTGTGACCTTGTGCAAGCCACTTAACCCTCTCTAAGCTTCAATTTCTTCATCTAGAAAATGGTGATAAAAATATCTAAAATTCAGAGAATATAAATAGATAATATATAAAGTACTTTAAAATGCTATAGAAATATCCATTAGCCTTAACTCTTGCATATTACAGGAGTTATTGATATTTTCAAATAAAATAATGTGGTTATAATTGAAAAAAAAAAGCTGCCCTGAAAATATTGTTGAGTTCATGAGAGCACTCCATTGGTTTTTCCAGAAACCTTGACATTGAAGATGGTGAGTAGCCAGCCAAAGTACGATCTAATACGGGAGGTTGGCCGAGGCAGTTATGGTGTGGTGTATGAAGCTGTCATCAGAAAGACTTCTGCTCGGGTTGCTGTGAAGAAGATTCGATGCCATGCCCCCGAGAATGTTGAGTTAGCTCTCCGTGAATTCTGGGCGCTTAGTAGTATCAAGAGCCAGCATCCCAATGTAATTCACTTGGAAGAATGCATTTTACAGAAAGATGGCATGGTGCAGAAGATGTCCCATGGTTCCAACTCATCTCTTTATTTACAGGTAGGTGTGGTGACTTTCACTCAAGCTGTACTCCAAGGCCATATCCTGGCACTGGCACAGAGTCGAGCCTGAGTTCTTAAAGACTGCCATCTAAGTCCAGAAGTCTTTGAGGATGAGCTCTTCCAGAGACTGTGGGATCTTTTGTCCAAAACTAGCCATGCTAAGTGCAGAGAGGCTTATCACTCAAAGGCTTGTCCCAGTGTGATAAATCTCATCTTTTAAAGACAGTACTGGGGAAGGGGGGGGGGGGGGGGGAGTAGCTGGGTAGCTCAGTAGCTCAGTGGTTTGAGAGCCAGGCCTAGAGATGGGAAGTCCTAGGTTCAAATCTGGCCTCAGATACTTCCCAGCTCTGTGTCCCTGGGCAAGTTACTTGACCCCCATTGCCTACCCTTACCACTCTTCTGCCTTGGAGCCAATACACAGTATTGACTCCAAGGTGGAAGGTAAGGGTTTAAAAAAAAAAAATAAGCACCAGTGGAGGAGGTATCATCATTCCCCTCCCCAAATAAAATAGCAAATCCTGGAAGTATTAAAATATGTATATGTTGAAAAGGGGAACAGGAATGAGAGGTGTGAAAGGCTAAAAGGAATTCCTCTTTTTAAATACAGGTGTCTTTATAGTTTGGAATAGGCAAGCAGGCAGGGTATGCCAAGAATTCACTAGCTGTTTAAAAACACTGTTCTATTTAAACCTGTGATGCAGACACCTAAGAATAACTTAGCCACCTGCTGTCCCATAGTACTTGCCAACCTGTACCAGATGAAGAGCTAACTTGAGAATTCGGCAGGTCTGCTCTTTGGGAAGTGCCTTTGGTGAGCTGGGAATAACTGAAAAGGAACCAATTTCTGCAAGCAATAGCCTTACTTAACTCTAGGAAATTGGGCACCCTTGATTTGGATCAATAACTTAAACATGAACTTGATAATTTCAGAGAGTTAATGCAATCCTAACCATGTTAAATTTAATGAATTCTGTACAGCCCTAATCCAGAATTTTCTCTTTAATAACGAGACGGGTCACATGAACACACAATCAAAGAGCAGAAAAAAATTTATAAGCCAATGTATGTCAGAGGTCAGAACCTCACTGTAGTTTGCCACTTGTCGAATAGCAACAAGAATTAAAGGAGGCACTGATAGTTATGACTCAAAGAATGACCTCCAGAGGCTAAGGGTCCTAGCAGGGGAAAAAAATACTTCTTTTATAAACTGAATGCTTGGAATTTTGTCAGTAAATGTAAAATTTATTGCTGAGTGAATAGCTGAGTGAAAATGACTTGCCAAGAGCCTTCAAAGTTAGAGCAAAAGAGAAAAACAAACACATTCACCTGTATAAATAGAAACATGCAGGCTTTATTGTATGTTTAGCAGTTGGCGATATTAATCTAGAAAAGTAAATTTCTTAAATACACAGTGGTCTTCTATGTTCTCTTAGAAGATAATGAGTAAAGAAAAACACCTTCTTAAACAAACTCTTAACTCCATGTCTTTTTATAAGTGGTCCCCCATGTTTGGAATTCACTCCCTCATTTCCACCTTCTAGAATTCCTAGCTTCTCAGACACTTCCTAGTTGTGTGACTCTCAGCAAGGCACTTAGCTTGCATCTGCCTCAGTTTCCTTAAATGTAAAATGTGCATAATAATGGTAGTTGCCTCCCAGGGTTGTAGTGAGGGTCCAATGAGATATTTGTAAAATACTTATTCCCTTGCTTTCCCCCTTTCTGTTATAGCAAAGCTCAGGTGCTACCTTCCTATGAGGAACCTTTCCTTATCCCCTTCTCTCCCCTGCAATTCCTAGAACCCCCCACACTTTTTTTAACCTTTACTTTCTGTCTTAGAATCAATACTGTATATTGGAAAAAGAGCAGTAAGGGCTAGGCAATGGAGGTTAAGTAACTTGCCCAGAATCACACAGCTAAGAAATATCTGAGGCTAAATTTGAACCCACAACCTCCCTTCTTGAGGCCTGGCTTTCTCTCCAGTGAGCCACCTAGCTGCCCCCCCACCCTCAACCTCAAACACATTCTAAAGAAACTTTGTATTGACTTTCTTGTGTACATAGGATATGCCTCCATTAGAGTATAAGCCTCTGGAGGATAGGACTTTTTTTTCTCTGTCTCCAGCTTCTCCCAGAGGACTTAGCATGTGTAAGGTGTTTGTTGAATTGAATTAGTCACTATCCTAGAACTGTACTGATTATGTAGGCTGACTGTTGTACTTCTCAGGCAGAAAGTATTGGAAGCATGCTTGTCATCTTTCCCTGTGTGGGTAGAGATAGATTGAACCTTTGCAGTGCATTGTAAAGACCACTATGCTCATTTTCTTCTGGACTATAAAAGGAAAAACATTTGAAACAAAAGACCATTCCTAGTACGATGGGGTCCAAATTTTAACTGTGTTGTAACAGAAAGTGTACTAGATTTGGAGGAGACCCAGCTTCAGATCCTAACTCAGCTACTTACTAAGAGAGCAAGCCAGGAAATAGGCAGCTTCATAGCGATCACTTCTAACCAAAGCAGTTTGTTTTGTGGGAATGAGGGCCCAGAGATAGAATGTAAAATCAGAAGAGATGCTGGATCTGGAGTTTTCATCTTGGCAAAGGCATGAATGATGAGAGTACAGCTAGGAAGGGGAAGTGAATCAGCATTTATCTAGTGCCTGCTATGTGCCAGGCCCAGTGCCGAGCGATTTACAAACAGGAGCTCATTGCATAAACTTGACTTTTCTTCCCATCCGTTTTATCTTTCTTACTGAAAAACACATGCAAGGCTATCTATGAAGACATTTTTCTTTAGAGGAAATTTATACACAAGTAGGTAGGGTTTGACTAGATGCCTTCTGAGGTCCTTTTGACTCTTAAGATTTTGCGATTTCATATTGCATTTCCTTCGGCAGGATCCCATTTTGGAGATGGGTTATGAACTCTGTTTTTCTACAGGAGCAAAGGAGATTAAGATGCTCTATCTCTCAGTTTTGGGGTATTTTTCTTTGCCGGTCCCCCATGCCTGGAATGCTCTCTCTCTGTTTTGTCTACTGACCTCCCTAGCTTCCTTATAGTTCCAGCTAAAACCCTATCATTTACAATGAAGTCTTCCCCAATCCCTATTATATATTTGTTGGTGAAACTCAGCTGAATGCCTTAACTTTCTAAACCTTTTTCCTTTCCTAGTCAAATATGTGTGTTTGTGAAGAACAACATAAAATTTTTGTTAGATATGTTCTGGGAGCATAATGTAGTATCTCATTGCCATTGGAACAGTAGTACACACAGTATAGTGGTATATTATCACAATTCCCCGTCTAGACTAGTTTGATGGCTTTAGTAGATGGAGCACTGGGCTTGGGCTCAAGAAGACTCAAGTTCAAAACTACCATTACCCTGGACAAGTCACTTTACCTCTCTTTGATTCATTTTGCTTGTCTGCAAAATGGGGATAATAATACTGCCCATCTCTCAGGAGGGCTTTTGTAATGAGAATTGAATGAGATAATATATATGGAAAGCACATTGGAAACCTGAAGCACTTTATAAATGCTGGCTATTGTCATCATAGAATGGTAGAACTATAAGGCATCTTACAGACCATCTAGTTCAACTTTCTGTTTTATAGATGGGGAAACAAAGGCCCAGAGAAGCTAAGGTAAATGTTTTCGATTATTTTTTTAGATCAAGATATTGAATATAGTTGAAATTAATTCATCATATGTCTAAGAAAAAACTTAGTTACAGGCTTAAATAGTTTCATTTGAATTTCTAATACAAATTTGATTTTTTAAAAAATAGATTTAAAAAATACTCAGTGACCCTTTAGGCAAATGACAGAATGTTTACATTTTTTGCCTTTATAACATGATAGTAATAATATGTTAGAATTAGAATGGAACCTAAGGGACCATATCAGATAGCTTTCTGATTGCCTAGAGAGGACCAGTGACTTACCTAAGATCAGATAGCTAGTAAGTAGCAGTACCAGAATACAAACCCAAATCTTCTAACTTTTGGGTCTAGTGTTCTTTCTATTATGCCACACTGCTTCTTGGGCTTCATTTGCTTTATTCAGTGAATTCACAAACACTTAACTTCTACAACAGATAACCTTAGGGCAAAGCACTCTTAGAACTTGCATGGTATATGGAAAGTTCATTGTTTGCTTATATAATATTTTCTAAGCAGATCTTCTGTCCTAATTGGCAGTCTACCACCAAGTATAATTTCTGAAAGTCAGGTTTTCAAGAAAGTTGTTTGCTAGCTGAGTGGGATTCAGCACCACTGAAGAGCAGAAATGTGCTAACCAGCTAGTTCTTGACTCAAAGTGATTTGGTTTATGTTCATTAAGGTAAAAAATGTACTATGAGGAAACATGGACACTTGAAATTATGCATATATGAAAAGATTAAACTCATCAGAATTTACCAGGCTTCCTTATAAATGAAAATTCTGACAGTTTCCTGTTTTCTTATGATAGAATTGTGTATCCTTTGCAAAAGATGACTGAAAACTTTTTTTCTCCTTGTTACAGCTTGTAGAGACTTCATTGAAAGGAGAAATCGCCTTTGATCCCAGAAGCGCCTATTATCTGTGGTTCGTGATGGATTTCTGTGATGGAGGAGACATGAATGAGTACCTGTTATCCCGGAAACCCAACCGGAAAACTAACACGAGCTTCATGCTTCAGCTCAGCAGTGCTCTGGCTTTCTTGCACAAGAATCAGATTATCCATCGTGACCTCAAGCCCGATAATATCCTGATTTCTCAAAGCCGGTTGGATACAAGTGACTTGGAACCCACGCTGAAAGTGGCTGATTTTGGTTTGAGTAAAGTTTGCTCTGCTTCTGGGCAGAACCCAGAAGAACCTGTCAGTGTAAATAAATGCTTCCTTTCCACTGCATGCGGAACAGATTTCTACATGGCTCCTGAGGTTTGGGAAGGCCATTACACGGCCAAAGCAGACATCTTTGCCCTGGGGATTATCATCTGGGCCATGCTGGAAAGGATCACCTTCATAGACACAGAGACCAAGAAGGAGCTCTTGGGGAGTTATGTGAAACAAGGAACTGAGATTGTGCCTGTAGGGGAGGCCCTTTTGGAAAATCCTAAGATGGAACTGCTCATCCCTGTGAAAAAGAAGTCCATGAATGGTCGGATGAAACAGCTGATTAAGGAAATGTTGGCTGCAAACCCTCAGGATCGTCCAGATGCATTTGAGCTAGAACTTAGATTAGTCCAAATTGCTTTTAAAGATAGTGGCTGGGACACGTGACACATGGATTGCTGGGAAACACCTTGGATGACATGCTGCTTCTGTCTGAACAGGGATGCAACATTTTTGTGGCAGAAAAAAAATGGAATACATAAGACTAAACTCCTACTGACGAGTTTAGATTTTACTGTGTTTTTTTTAAGGTTTTCTTAAGTCTGAGTCAGCCATTTTGTTAGTATGTTTTAAATGTGTATTACCAATGTGTGTGTAAATTTTTTAAAAGACCATTGGTAGAAATTTGACAGGAAAATTCTGTAAGAGCCAAGGAGAGATGAGAGTCCAGGTTTTCTGGGAATATGTCACAAGTATTTTAGACATTCCTTGTCAGTATTAGGAATTTCCATAGAAATAGTGGTTTACATGCTGGTCATGCAAACTGTGAGGCTTTGTAAAGTAAACATATATGTATATATTTATGTATATGTAAGTACGTGAATGTGTGCATTTTGCATTCCATATGAAGAAAATGCCACTTCTGTCTGTTTAAATTATTTGATGTGGGTTTGGGTGTTTGGGATTTGCTGGTGAATTCAGTGGTGGAAAAATAAATGAGACACTTTTTCCCAACTTCCTCCCTCGATCCCTCCCTCTGATGAAATTGTGCTAAGTTTTATTTTTGTATTATGATGAGACTTTTTTGAAAAAAGCACCATTTTGGAGGGTCTGATAAGACTGCCCTGCTTGGACATAAAAGAATATCAGAGTGTTCTAACAACATGCAAAGCTGTTGAGATATGCTTAAGCTAAACTCTCACAGTCTGGTACTTTGTAGTTGAAGGAGTTAATTACAGCATCGTGCTGTCGTGTGGTAGCAGGTTGGCAAGGTCATTAATCATTCAATCCTACACTCCTTTAGGTCACCAGGCACTCAGTTAACCAATTAGACCATAGCATCAGGACATGTCTCTGCCTGTTGCATCTATAATCAGGCATAAACTTGAATACAAGATTGTTGCCGTTCTGGAAATTTGGTATTAATGAAGTTTCAGTACTTGATTCAATGACTTTTGGGATCTGGAGACATTGTCTAAGGTTCACAATTATGAGGTGGAAACCCAAATGAACTCTATAGTCTGATTCGCCTGCCCTGAGGTGGTCTCTTGTTGAATCACTGGAGTCCCTTCCATTTTGGCACTGATGCTGTTTTCTTTGTTTAATTCGAGACTGTGATGGCAGCGATATAGTTGTCTTAAATGTTGATCACCTTTTTTCTAATGTGGGAGATAATGTGTATGCAATTTAGCAAACCGATGAAATGTGGCATCAGCTGCATTCTTCATGTGAGGAAGCCGACCTCTTTGCTGTCATTTTGCTGTGCCTATAGCAGTAGCTATCAGAATTCTTTGAGGAGTTGGTTTGATTTTATAACCCTGGATTGTTGTCTCCGATATGTTTTCCTGAAAGGTCAGTTAATTAACATCTAATGAAGGAGAGCTTTCTGAAACAGAACTGTAACCCTCTAGGTTAGCCTTCTGGGACATTGTAACTTGAGTTGATCTTTATTTGGAGCATTTGGATCCTTGGGTGAAAAGTCAGTCATGTTAGAGTAATGAAAATCATTGATGCTTTTGCCTCTTCTCAGTTGTTTTAAGCTTCCAGAAATTTAAGTATTGCCATTCTTTTAGGTTTTTTTTTTCTATTTGTAGTCCAAAGTATAAGAGTAGAGGGCTCTGATCTAGATGGAAAAGATACAAATTTAAGTGACTTGGCTTTGAAAAAATTTAAAGCCGAATAGTTTCATTGAAATAAAATCACTTTACTAGGTTCTTATCTTTAAGGCTGATAAATGCAAGATTTTAAACACTTGGAGAAGAAGAAGCATTGGAAGTTGAAGATGTAAATACACTGGAACCATCTTGATAGTGTGTGAATCTTCTACAGCGCTAATGACATTTGGAATAGCACAGAGACAACTTTATCCTTCTGATGGGGCTTTAGTCACTAGGAGGGAAGAGCCATGTAAATATGTCTCACCAAAGAACAATCAGGTCCTTTAGCATAGAACCCAGGGTGATCAATCTGGACTTCATTTTATTTTCATCTTTTTGCTAGTGTCTGATCTGCTCCCCTACCCCCATGTGACTTTTAGTCCTGCCTGACTAAAAGTACTTAATGATTATTACTTTTGGAAGACTTTTTTTTTTTTAATGGAACTTCTTTTCAGGAAATCATTTCTGGAATTTCCTCAAGATCTCATTTTAGTTTCAAAACATTTCTTCCCATTATATAGGCAAAATAATGATAACGTCAGGTCACTCTTCACTTAAAAAACACTGTGCCCAGCGTTATGATTAAGCTGATTATATTAGTGCTGACATGACATTTAGTCACATGCCTTTTTACTCAAGAATAAGAAAAAAACTAATCCCCAAACAAGAACATAAAAAGTTTCCTGTAAGTTTACCCAAGAAAACAAAAAAGCTCACTTGGGAATTTTAGCTGTTTAATTGAACTCCAAGGTAAATGCATTTTATGAGGAATTACTAGAATTTTTAAAAGACCAAATGTTTTCATAACTTTCTTAACTGCAGTGGCAGAGATTTTAACTTACATCAGTTAAAATATGGAGTTTTAGAGTAGCTTTTGCACTTGTTACCAAGTAGAGAGACTGGGCTGATGTAGATTTTTGGTGCTAAGGGACACTTTGTCATTATGATGAAGTGGGTGTTAACAGTTGGAGAGTAGCACACTGAATAGTTCTGGTGGCCTGTTCTTTGTGTTTATTGTAAGATGTTATATCAATAAAACTATTGTAGCAGCTACAAAATAATTCACCAGCATGACACATGGTCAAAAAAAAAGTCATCAGCACTTCAAAAATGAAACAAACTTTTGAAATTTTCTTTTAATATTGTCAAATATATTTTATGAAGAATTTATAAAAGGGGTGGGAAATGATTGTAATTTATTGTTCATGACCGTTTTTTAAATAAAGTCTGAATTTCAACAAAAACTTTGAAAATTCTAGCTTGCCTTTTCCTGTCTAAAGGTGCTTTGGTTATCTCTGAGGACCATTGTTACTAGTAGCATTTCTATAGAATTTGCAGTGTATCAAGCATTTTACAGACACCTCATTAGATCCTTACCACCACTGTCGGGACAGTGATAAAAGTATTGTTATCCTTATTCAGAAGGTGAGAAAATGAAGTGAGGCATGGACAGGTGAATGTAAGGGAACTTAGCTTCTTAAGTGGTGGAGCTGGAAGGTGACCCGAAGTATTCCGAGCAATAAATTATCCCAATAATAATACATTGAGAAGCTCCAGTACTTAGTACTTGTACCAAGTACATACTTAGTCTTGCTGTGCTGCCTGCTATCTATTGTCAAGGGAAATTGTGTTATCTGGGATGGAAGAATTTTCCCCTTCTCTTCCTTGGCTTTTGGGCTGAATGCTTTCCAGACAGAACTTTGAAGATATATTTTGTCCTCTAAATTGAAATGGTTTTCCACCTGTGGGATTCAGTAAACCATGTGGCCCATTTTTCTTCTTTTCCATTTCTAGAATATAAGACCATATCCTCTCCACAAGGAAATATAATTCAGAGAGATCATTGGTGAGCTGATAGAACCACCTAGGGAAAAGCTATATACGTGATTAGAGCAGGAAAGTAGACATCAAAGTTAACATCTATTTCTCATTTCGTCATCTTCTGGTATGACCTTTATGGGTCTTTGCTTTCTCATGCATAAGTGAGGAATGAGTCACCATAAAAGAATTTAACTGAAAGGATGGGGAAGACTAGTAGAGGTAGCAAAAACCCAGAGGGGGTTGAGAAGAGGAATTAGATTTGTTCTGCTTGGCCCAGGATGGTAGAACTGGGACACAATGTGTAAAAACTGCAAAGAGACAAATTTGTTTGACCTTATGAAACAACAATTAGAACTGACCCAAAGTGGATTGGAGTGGACTTCCCTGGATGTCTGCAGGCAAAGGCTGGAGGATCATTGGTCAGTGTGTTAGCATGTGTGGTATTTCTTGTTTCAGTCATGACCCAGACTATGTGGCCTTTGAGGTTCTAACTGAAATTCTGTAAATCAGGGAAAGATACAAAGTTGAAAGAAACCTTAGAAAGGAACCTTAGTGAGGCAGCACATAGTAGAGTCAGTCCTGGTTTCTGCCACTTACTAGCTATTTGGTTTTGAAGTAACTTTTTTTCATTATTTTTCATGTAATTAATTAATTTAGAAGATTTTCCCATGGTTCCATGATTCATGTTCTTTCCCTCCCCCCTCCCATAGCCAATGAGCAGTTCCACTGGGTTTTACATGTGCCATTGATCAAGACCTATTTCCATATTATTGATAATGCACTAGGATGATCATTTAGAGTCTATGTCCCCAGTCATATCCCCATCGACCCATGTGATCAATCATATGCTTTTCTTCTTCTAGTAACGGTATTTCTTGACCTTGGTTTCCACATTTGTATTGAGGAGGGAGGTGCACTAACATAAGAAGCAGCTACCTTCCAGGGCTCTTGTCAATCGATAAACACTTTATTAAGCACCTAACAGGCACCAAGCCCAGTGCTCAATGCTGGGGATTCAAAAGAAAAAAGAAAAAAAAAACAGTTCCTGCCTGCAAGGAGCTCATGATCAAGATCGAATGGAGTAGCCAGCCTATAAATAACCAAGTACAGACA
This sequence comes from Gracilinanus agilis, assembly GCF_016433145.1. NCBI lineage: Eukaryota > Metazoa > Chordata > Mammalia > Didelphimorphia > Didelphidae > Gracilinanus > Gracilinanus agilis. The sequence goes on from NC_058132.1 coordinate 63,953,284, forward strand.
AGCTATATGTAGGACAAATAGGAAATAAGGGACAGAAGGAAGGTTCTAGAATTGGGGGCATAAGGAAAGACTTGCTGTAGGAGGGAGGATTTTAGCAGAGAGCTGAAGGAAGCCAGGGAGGTGGAGATGAGGTGGAGCTTTCCAAGCTTGGGGGCTAAGGCAGAAAATGCCTGGAGCTGAGAGATAAGTGTTTTGTTCATGGAACAGCCAAGAGGCCTGTGTCACTGGTTTGATGAGAATGTTATGGAGTGGGGGCGGGGGGGGGGGGGTGTGTAAGAAGACTGGAAAGGTGAGGGAGGATTTTGGAGAAGAATATCCAACACCAGGATTTCACATTTGATCCTAGAAATGATGGGGAGCCATTGGAGTTTATTGAGTGAGGGTCATGGGGGTCATGTGTGGCATATGGGCTTCAGAAAGATCACTGCAGAAAGCAGAGTAGAGAATGAACTGGAGCTGGGAGAGACTTGAGGCAGACAGACCCACCAGCAGGCTAGTGCCATAGGCCAGGCTTAGGGAAGTGAGGAGAGATCCACCCTCCTAGCTCTTTCTCTTGGATATCTCTGAACTTCAGTTTCCACAACTCTGAGATGGGAGAGGAGGGCATGTGTGTGGATAAAAGCTATTTTCTAGTTATTTATTTATTTTTAAACCTTTACTTTTCACCTTTGAATCTATATCATGTACTGGTTCCAAGGCAATGGGGGCATTAAGTGACTTGCCTGGGGTCGCACAGGTAGGAAGTATTTAAGATCAGATTTGATTTTTAAAAAAATTTTTATTTTAAAATTTATTTACAATGATTAAAAATCAGATTTGATTTTTAAATTTAAAAATATATAAAAGTTTTTTAAATTTTATTTAAATTTTTAAGATTTATTTTAAAATTTTATTGATTTTTTAAAATTATTTTTTAATTTTAAAAACATATTTCCACATCTTTTCTTAAGTTATATGATCCATATTATCCCCCTCCCAGAGCAGACAAACAATTCAATCTGGGCTTTACATGTATTATCACACAAAACACATTTCCATTTTATTCATTTTTGTAAGTGAATAATCTAAGGTCAAATTTGAACCCAGGATCTCCCATCTCCAGGCCTGAACATCCACGGAGCCACCTAGCTGCCCCCTTTCTAGTCCATTTCAAAGAAAGTGCTTTGTAAATCTTTAAGCATTTTACAAATGTTATGAATCCAGGACCCTCGTTTAAAAATAAGAAATCAGAGGGCAGCTCGGTGATTCACTGGATTGAGAACCAAGTTTATAGACTGAAGGTCCTGGGTTCAAATTTGACCTCCTACACGTCCCAGCTGTGTGACCCTGGGCAATTCACTTAACCCCCATGGGCCTAGCCCTTACAGCTCTTCTGCTGTATTGAGCAGTATTGAGTCAAAGCGGAAGGAAAGGGTTTAAAAAAAAGAAATGAGAAAACGGCTAGCCAGATTTGTTAAGTGACTCGTACAAGATCATACATCATCAGCGGCAGGGCAGAGCAGAGCCCAGACTTCCTTTGGTACTCTGCTAGCCTGTCAGTGTATATGTAAGAGTTTCTATCCAAATGAAGAGAAACCATTCAACAGCAAACATTAATTTCCTTTTCAAAGAGTTCTGTGAGCGAGGCACGTAGCCTTTTTAATGAGACGGCGAAGGCGGAGGGACTCGGGATTTTCGTCCCCTTCCAGCCCTGCCTGCCCAGGTTACTCCACGTCCTCAGGTCCCTCCACCCCTGACCGCCCAGGATCCTGGGACTGGACTGTCTGGCCCCAGCTCTAAGCTTTAATCTGCACCTCCATCTTGGCCCAGGATTGCACAACATCACCGCTGAAGCCTTTATCTTTGGAGCCACAGGAATGAACTTTGGTTGTTTGGGCTGCTCTTTAAATTCGAATCTAGCTTTCTCGGAGGCAGCCAATCAGAAGCGCCCCCTAAAACGCCCTGTAATAACAGTTGGCGTGTGCTCTGGGCGCAGACTCCGCTCCGGGAGAACCTGCGGCGGCGGCGGCGGCGGCCACGCCCCTGCCGGGAGGGAGGTGGAAGCGCATTTTTTAAAGTCACCTCTTTCCTTTTCGCCCTGGCTTTTCATTGGCTCCGGGAGGCCCGAGCGCAGGTATCCCGGCACCTGACCTCTGCCCGGCTCTCTTTCCGGTTGTGAATGAGGTTTAGTTACCTCACCCAGTGGGCAGAAATTGTGCAAAGCGCCTCTGTTGACCAAAAAGCTTCCTTTAGAACCTATTCCAGGTTTGCTAAAAGAATGTTGGGCCTGGAAACGGTGGAGAAAAGGAGGGGGGGGGGGAGGACGGGAGCCCCGAGAGGTCATCTGCTTATCCTCATTGGACAGAAAGGAAACAGGCCCAAGAAGGTGAAGTAACTCACCCAAGGTCACACAGCTCAAAAGCGGCAGGGCTGAGGCTAGAACCAAATTATTGGTAAAGAGGGATAGAGGGGGCCACAAAGCCCCTCACACTGTATCTAGGAGGCCCTCCATCAATGTTTCAAACGGCATGGCCTCGAAGAAAGGGGCGGGGGAATGGAGTTGTATCAGTAGGAGCAGCTGGGCTCAGAACGCCCCAGAACAACTCCCTGGCAGGCAGCAGATGTCAACCGAACAGGTCTGCCCGAGTTTTTAAGTATTTTCCAGCCAGATCAAAAATGTATTTGGGGTGGCTGTTTTATGATTTTAGAAATCAAAGCAAGGCCTTGCCTCCTTGCAAAAGCCTCAGTCTCTAGCCCTAGGGCTGCAGCATGGGCAGAGCATCTTCTCAGTGACACTGAATTCTTCTTATCTACTCTTGAGAAAGGAGCAGATTGACCTCTCTGGGCTAATGAGAACTTTCTGTTCCTTTGGTAGAAGGGGAGCAGTTAACTGCCTACTGGGTCTGGGCTCCAGCTCCCATAGCCTAACCTCACTCTCAAAATGTGCCAGGATCCTTCCCCGCCTTGATCCTTTCCAGAGAAAAGCATTAATGGAATCACAGAGCATTAAATATTAGAGCTGGAAGGGACCTTGGAATACAGAATGTCAGGGCTGGAAGGGATCTTGGGATACAGAATGTCAGAGCTGGAAGGGATCTTGGGATACAGAATGTCAGGGCTGGAAGGGATCTTGGGATACAGAATGTCAGAGCTGGAAGAGATCTTGGGATACAGAATGTCAGGGCTGGAAGGGACCTTGGGATATGGAATATCCCAGAGCTGGGAGGAGCCTTAGATTAAGAATGTCAGGGCCATGAAAGCTTTTAGAGATCCTTGAGAGCAGATTGTTTTTTACCCCTCTTTCTATACTCAAGATTTAGCTCAATCTCTGGCATGTTTGTTTAGTTGTTTTCAGCCATGTTCAACCCTTAGAGACCTCTTTTGAGCTTTTTTTTTTTTTGGTAAAAATACTGAAATGGTTTGCTATTACCTTCTCCAGCTCATTTTACAGATAAGGAGACTGAGGCAAACAGGGTTAAGTGACTTGCCCAGGGTCATACAGCTAGTAAGTGTCTGATGCTGGATTTGAACTCAAATCTTCCTGATCTAGGCCAGGCGGTCTATCCACTTCATCACTTAGCTACTCTGTCTGGCATATAGGAGGTACTTAATAGACGCTAATTCACAGATCATTTAGTCCACTTCCTTAATTTTATAGATGGGGAAGCCAAGGTCTCCAACAAGCTAAGTGACTTACTGGTGTAATCCAGTAATAATAAATATTAAAAATAAATAACCAAACCAGTGGTAGCTGAGCAAATATCCACTCTACCACAGCCAGCTATGTGCTCATCAGGTCTACACTGTAAAAGCTATTTGTTTTCCAAGGTGGCAGCCCAGGCCACTTCTGGATAGTTCTAATCCTTAGGAAAGCTTCCACTAAAAATTGGCTTCTTTGGCCCTTGTCCATTAGGTCTAGTTCTGCCCTCAGGGGCCACACATAACGAACTGAATTCTTCTTTCTCATGACACCCCCTCAAGGTCAAGTCAACATGCACGTATGTTCGAAGAACCCATTATTTGCTGGGCACCCTACTCAGGGCAAGGCAGTTATCAACTCTTTTCTAAATCTTTTCTTCTCCAGGTTTGGTATCTCAAAAAGAGCTGAGTCAGTCATGTGCTAGAGGAGAAAGATCTCTAATTCTGGCTTTAGAATCTCTGGGTTCAAATCCTGCCTCTCATGGGGGCTATGGGAGACTTAGGCCAAATCATTTGGACCTCAGGGGCTTGGGCTATGTGGCATCTGAAGTCCCTATGAACCTCCTATGGCATTGTTTTAAATGTCCTCCTGATTAAGTTCTTCTGGAGGCCCTCTAGTTTGTTGGTGTCCTTTTAAAATGTACCCAGGACCAAACAAAATACTTGAGTCAAATCAACAAGCATTTATTAAGGGGCAACTAGTTGGCACAGTGGATAGAGAGCTTCCAAAAAATGCAAAAATGGTGAGAGTGAGGGAAAACCAATGTTTTCAGAGCATTAAAATATCCTGTAAAAAAGGGAGGGAGAAAAAAAGGGGAGGGAGAATTTAGATCATATAACTTTGGAAAACTTATGTGGAAATTTGTTATTATGTGTCATTGGTAAAAAATAATAAATTTTTTAAATTAGAGAAAAAAAGAACATCCTGAAATATAGTTAATCTTTCAGGACAACCCAGCAAGAGTGGAAGATCAGGCTTCATCCTTACAACCTGATGATGTGGAAACCCAAGTCCCGCAAACTGGCTCTAGGTAGTAGCCAGAACTAGGACCCAGCTTTCTGACTCAAACCTGAAGCTTTTTTCTCTTAAACTCCACTGATCTGCAACCAATGTAGTCCAAATAGCAAGGAGGGAGCATTTTGTTACTCTTTGCTTTTTTGTTGTTCTTTAGTTGTGTCCAACTCTTTGTGATCCCATGGACCATAACCCACCAGGCCCTTTTATCCTCCGATATCTCCCAAAGTCTGGCCAAGCTTGTCTTTCCATCTCATCCTCTGCCACCCCCTTCTCCTTTTGCCTTCAATCTTTTGCAGCATCAGTGTCTTGTCCAATGAGTCCTGTCTTCTCATTATGTGGCAAAAGTATTTAAGCTTCAGCTTCAGTATTTGACTTTCCAGGGAAGAGTCTGAATTAATTTCTTTAAATATTAATTGATTTGATTTCCTTGCTGTCAAGGGACTCTCAAAAGTCTTCTCCAGCACCACAGTTTGGAAGTGTGGATTCTGTGGCATTCAGCTTTCCTTAAAGTCCAGCATTGGTGAAGTATTGGTAAATGTGCCAGTCCTGGCACAGGGAGTTGCTCAGTTCACCTTCCCAGGGCTTGAGGACATTTTTGCATGCTCTGCCCCTCTGTCCAGCTTCCCAAAGCCAGGACTTCCTCCCTCTGCTCTCTCTGGTAATGGGGTGGAGAGTGGGGGGAGAGCTCAAAGGGAGCTTGAATTTGTCCTCTGGGCACTCAAACTCAAAAACCTTCACCAACACTGTTATAGTGCAACTCTCCCAGCCATACATAGCTACTGGAAAATCCATAACTTTGATTATTCTGACCTTTGTCAGAAAGGCGATGGCTCTGCTTTCTAGTATGCAGTCCAGATTTGCCATAGGTTTCTTTTCCAAGGAGCAAGCTTCTTTTCACATCTTTTCATTTTGTGACTGCAGTCTTCATCTACAATGATCTCTGAGCCCAGGAATATAAAATCTGACCCTGCTTCCATTTCTCCTCCCTCTATTTGCCAAGAAGTAATGGGACCTGTGGCCAAGATCTTGGCTTTTGTTTGATGTTAAGCTTTAAACCAGCTTTTGCATTCTCCTCTTTCACCCTCATCAAGAGGCTGCTTAAACAACTCCTTCACTTTCTGCTGCCAGAAGGGACCTTCTGCATATTTGAGATTATTGATTATTTCTACTGGACAGCTTAAATTCAGTCTGGCATTTCACATGAGGGACTCTGCATATAAGTTCAGTAAATAAAGCTACAATGTACTGTCTTGTCATCCTCCTTTTCTGACCTTAAACCAATCAGTTGTTCCATGCTTGGTTCTAACTGTTACTTCTTGGGCCATATGCAGGTTCCTTGGGAGACTTGCTTGCTTGCCTTTTCCCCAATTCCCAATGTGGACAGTAGGTGGCGCTTTCGACTCAGGCTTCATTGGCCATCCAGATTCGTAGAATCCATAGTCTTAGAAGAGCTTCTGATCACAGAACTTAAAGCTGGAAGAGATTTTAGAGATAATCTTGTCTAACCTCCTCCATTTACAGATGAGGAAACCAAGGCTCAAGTCCTTCCTCCCTAAAGAAAAGGACAGCCTGTGGAGGTTGAATGCCTTGCCTAATAATAATAACTGATCACATTTGTAAGTGCTTGACAGTTTCTGGAGTCCTTCCTTGGCAACACTTCTCTGAAGTAGATGTAGATGATGTAGTTATAATTAAACCCATTTTGCAGGTGAGTGAACTGAGGCTTAGAGAGGTAAAACAGCCTGCTAGGTCATACAGCTAGGCTCAAATCCTGGTGGACTTTTTGTTAAAGGCTATACATTAACAAAGACAAAACAAAAATAAAAATAAAAAACAAGATCAAAACAAATACAAAGAAAATTTTTTTGAGGCAAATAAAGTTGTCACCTGCCCAGGGTCACACGGCTAGTGTCTAAGGACAGATTTGAACTCCTGGCTAACTCCAGGCTCCCATACTTTATGTACTGTGGCGCCACCTAGCACCAAGACACAAAATTTTAAAAATTCAAAATGAGGAATAAGATCGTGCCTTAGCATTTGACAAAGTAGAATTAAAAGAGTTAAGAGACAATAAACAGGGGCAGCTTGGTGGTTCATTGGATTAAGAGCCAGGCCCAGAGACAGGGAGGTCCTGGGTTCAAATCTGACCTCAGACATTTCCCTAGATGCTTCTGATCAAGTCACTTAACCTCATTGTCTAGCCATTACTGCTCTTCTGCCTTGGAAAGGATAATATCACTTATAAGGCAGAAAGTAAGGTGTTGGGGGGGGGGGGATGGAAAAGGAGAGAAGGAGGGAGAGTGAGAGGGAGGGAGGGAGAGACTGAGCTGGACAGCTGAGCACAGAAATACATTTCACTCAACAGGAAAATAGGAAGGGAAGGGGAGAAGGAGGGGGAAATAGAGGGAGGTAGATTAAAGAGGGATTAGTCCCAAGCAAAAACATTTGTTCTGTGTTCTTTTCTAGGTTGGTTTTAGGTTTCCCTACTTTACCTTAATGTTCTTTTTTTTATACAACTCTAGTCCATGGCTATGGTCTTGATCATCTTTATGTGCTTATTTTTCAGAGCACCATAATATTCTTTTACATTAGTGTGTTATAATATATTTTTCACCATTTGCTAATCTTGATTATGTAGGATGTACACTACTGTTTTGGCTATTACAAATAAAGCAACTATAAACATTTTTAAATGGATAGTCAGGCAATAAAGTCAATAAACATTTATTAAACAAATACTCAGCATGTTCCAGGCACGGGGCTAAACACTGAGGATAAATAGTCACAGATCCTTCACTTGATTCTTGTACGGTGAATTTTTCAGTTCTCACACCAACCTAATTGTCTCTATTAGGCACATTTCAGTTCATCTTGGACCTTCCTAAAATATGGTGCCAGAACTGAATATAATACTCTATACACAGTCCATTTGGAGCAAAGCAACTTGTACATATCCTTTTAAAAGAACTAAGTCCTTACAATGGACTTATTCTGTGAAAAGGCACAATAAATTTCAGGATTTATATGCGGTCAGTATTCTTCTCCCCCAGTTTTACACCTATTTACAATCCTACCAACACTGCCTGTTTTACCACAGCCTGCCAACACTGTTGTTTTTTTTTAAACCCTTACCTTTTGTCTTAGAATTGATACTAAGTATTGATTCCAAGGCAGAAGAATGATAAGAGCTAGACAATTGGGGTTAAGTGACTTGCCCAGGGTCACACAACTAGGAAGTGTCTGAGGCCAGATTTGAACCCAAGTCCTCCCAACTCCAAGCCTGGCACTCTATCCATTTTACTGCCCCTCAACATTGGTTATTTTTTTTTTTTACATTCTAGTGTGTCTAAAGGTTTTTAATAGAATTTCTTTAGGTATTAAGAAATCTGAGCATCTATTCATGTTGTTATTAACAGTTCCAAACCCAATTCTTCTTGCTTGAATTTAGGAGTCAGTTGGGAGCAGAGATGGGATGAGGATTTAGGCCTTCTAACTCACCACAGGAAATTCTGCTGCTCTGGTAGCTTAATTATAGAGCAAAATTTGAGACATTTACCCAGCATGTCTGAGACATGAATGTACATGTTAAGGGCAAGAGTTAAGGGGAAAATCATAGAGTTGGAAGAGACAAATCCCCAAGAATACCTCTAGTGATGAGGAACTTCCCTCCCTAATAGGCAGTTCATTGATTTTTATATAGTTCTGATTGTTAGTGAGGTTGTGCCTACATTTGAGCCAAAATTTGCCTCCCTGTCAATTCCACCCATTGGAATTCTAATTCTGGACCCTGGAGCCAAACAGAGCAAGTCTGGTCTGACGGGCATCTCCAGCTGTTCCTGAGCATCTAGCCCTGAATGTTCTCTCAGACTCAATGTTTACATAACAGAACCCATTATCTTTTCACCCAAACCTTCTCCAACTTTCCAAATTTCCTATTACTCTCCAAGGCACCAGCATTCCCCCTGGCACTCAGGCCCAGGACACAGGTAGCATCCTCTACGTCTCACAGCCTGTTGCCAATCTTCCTTTGCTGCCTTCACAGTGTCTTTGTCTCCACTCATACAGACACAGCCTTAGGTGTAGCTCCCTCATTCTGGACTATGACAATAGACCTTTTTTTTAACCCTTATCTTTCATCTTAGAATCAATACTTTGTATTGGTTCTAAGGCAGAAGAATGGTAAGAGCTAGGCAAAGAGGGTTAAGTGACTTGCCCAGGGTCACACAGCTAGGAAGTGTCTTAGCTCAGATTTAAACCCAGAACTTCCCATCTCTGGACCTGGCTCTCAATCCACTGAGCAACCTAACTGCCTGTCTTCTAAACGATCTTCCTGCCTCAAGTCTCTCTCTGCTCCAATCCATCCTTTACTCAGCTGCCATGATTATTTTCCTAAGATCTGATTGTGTCACTCCACCTCCACCTTCTCCCTCCACAATGAGCTCCATTGGCTTCCTTTTTCCTCCAGGATTAAATAAAAAGTCCTCTGGCATTTAAAGGCTGTCACAGCCTGGCCCTTTCCTACCTTTCCTGCCTTCTCTCCACACACTCTATGATCCAGGACACCAGTTTCTGGCAAACTCTCACAGTTGGCACTCTTCCTGTCCTATACCTTTGCCCTGCCTGTCTTCTGGGTCTACAGCACCTAGCTCTTTCTTTTTCGTTTCCCTCACTTCCTTCAAGACTCAGCTTATATCTCATCTGCTTCACCCTGGAAAGGAAAAGTCAGTCACCCAAGTACTAACGCTCTCCCCTTCCAGGCTCCCATCCTCTGCTCTGTACAGTCTTATATGTGGCTGGTTACTTACATGTTGAGCCCACATTGGGGGTCAGCTCTTTGAAGGCAAGGATTGTTTTTTGTTTTTCTTATTAACTCTTATTACTTATTATTTTATTATTACATATAATGTAACATTAAATTATATAATGATATAATAGAAATAATATATAAAAATATAATAATAAATAATATATTATTATTCTATTGCTTATTACTTATTACCAGGGCTTAGAATAGTACCTGTAAAGGTAATTAATAAATGCACCTATTGGTGGATAGAGCACTCGTCCTAGAGACAGGAAAGCCTGAGTATAAATCCCACCTCAAACTCATACTAGCTTTGGGGTCCTCACTTAGTCTCTGCCTCAGTTTCTTCATCTGTAAAATGAGAGCGATAACAGCACCTATCTCCCAAGGTGGTTGTGAGGATCGAATAATATTTGTAAAGTATTTAACATAGTGACCTGCACATAGTGTTTAATAAACATAATGTTTGTAAAGCGCTTAGCACAGAGACTGGTACCCAGTAGGTACTTAATAAACCCTGTGCCATTTCCTCTTGTTAATAATAATAATAATAATAGCCAACATTGTATAGCACTTTACAAATATCTGATTTGATTCTCAAGACAACACTGGGAAGTAAGTGATGCTATTATTATCCCATTTTATAGATGAAGAAATTGAGAATGAGGGAGGTTAAATGACTTGCAGAGGGAAGGAAAGGAGGAAGGGAAGGAAAAGGGAAAGAGGGAAGGAAGGAAGAAAGGGATAGAGGAAGGAAATGTGTAACCCTAGGCAAGTCACTAAACCTTATTTGCCTCAGTTTCCATATCTATAAAGTGAACTAGAGAAGTAAAATGGCAGATCTTATGCAGAATACTGTTAGGCTAAAGAGAGGACTACAAAGGGATGGTAGGGAAGTTTAATGAGCTATTAGCTCATCATAGCTCATTAGGGTTAAGAGAAAAACCTAGTTCTAATGCAGAGTTACACAGGATTATAGATTTAGAGTCAGAAGGGATCTGACTCTCTTATTTTATAGATGAGGAAATTGAGACGTGTTTAATACATGAGAAGCACAAAAAAGTCCAACTTGAGGTCCAAGGGAGAAGATTAATAATAATGTTTATGTAACATTTACTGTGTGCCAGGCACTGTGCTAAGTACTTTACAAATATTGTCTCATTTGATCCTCACAACCACTTGGAGGGAGATGCTGTTATCTCCATTTTACAGATGAGGAAACTGAGTCAGGCAGCGGTGAAGAAGTAATTTGCCCAGGGTCACACAGCTGATCAGTGTCTGAGCTCACATTTGAACTCAAGTCTTCCTTGACTCCAGGCCCAGCATTCTCTATCCCCTGAGCCACCTATTGCCACAAGATAACCATCCAGATAATTTTATCTATCTTACTAGCTGTGTCTCAAGCCTTAAAGTGAGATGTAAATGCTAACTCTTCCTTTTCCTTCCCTTTCCCCTTCTCATGCTCATTCTCATATTATCTGTAGACTGTCATGAAGTAGATACTATAGGTATTAAATTGAAACCTCAAGAGATCTAATCATTTCCCTACAGTGGTTATTTAGTTAATAACTGCTAGAAGGAGAAATCGAACTCTGGTCCCTCTTGACTCACAATGAAGAAATTTGAGTTGAGAACCAGGAGAACATCATAATGACAACATCGTGAAAATGAACAATTTTCAGAGACTTGAGAACTCTAGTCAGCTCAGTGATCAACCATGATGCCAAAGAACCAGTGGAATGGCATGCTCACCACCCTCTGACTGAAAGTTAATGGAGAATGAGATGTGTATTTTTGGACCTGGTCAATCGGGGGTTTGCTTTGCTTAACTTTGCGTATTTATTGCAAGAGTTTTCTTTTTTCTTTTTTTTCAATGGAAGGAAGAGAGGGTAGATGCCTATTAATCGAAAAAAGGAAAATTTAATTTAATTTTTCAAAAAAGATTCCCAGAATTTGAGTCATAAGGGAACTTGGCTGCCATCCATGAAAGGAATTCCCCACTCTAGTATACCCAATGCCCAGCCTCTATTTGACGAGCTCCAGAGAGAGAGGGAACTTTCTACTTTCTCTAGATGGATTGGTCCACTTTGGGAAAGGTCTGTGCGTGAGGGAGTTCTCCCAAACATCAAGCTGCAGTTAACGACTTTCATTCACTTCTCTTGGTTCTGCCCTCTGGTACCAAAAAGAACAAATTTATCTCCATCTCCTTCATATGACAGCCTTCCAGATACCTGAAGACAGCCCTCACCTGCTTCTTGACTCCTCATCTTCAGCCTAAACATGCCCTAAACCTTCAACAGATCCTCATATAACAGTCTTCCAGTGGCTCCAAGTCTAGCATGCGATCTCTAAATATATTAAGTGGTAAATGCTAATAAATGATAAGTGTTAAATGATAAAGAGCCAAGGAGAAATGTCTATGATACTCTCCTGAAACTCCTCAGGGCTTGTGGCCAGGAGTGCATGGAGAAGGTCTAGATGGAGAATGGGCCTGTGGGGTCACACCTCCCTTCCCCCAACCCCCAGCCCCTGAGATTTCTTGAGCTTAACATCCTGTTGCTATTTTGCAAACTGAGGACATTAGCAACACAGGAAGCTGAATGTGTTTGAAAAAAGTTGTGAACTTTAGGAAATGCCCATTGCAATATTAATACAAGGACTTGGCATGGGACCAAGGATGTTGCGGTCCTCTGTTATTGGGACAGAGTGATGGAACGGGGCCAGAAGTACCCACCCAATGGATAGCAAATGTAGTGTATGTCCCTTACCTAAGCCTAACATGGTCTGACACTAACCCTAAGCCTCCTCTCCAGGCCTGTAGTCTTGTTCGTCTTCCGAGAGGCAAGCTTTTGAACTCTTTTGGCTCAGGACTGCAATTCTATCAATAACACCTCAGTTGTTTGTTTTACTAAGCACATTCTTGCAAGTTATCATTATTTTTATTGCTCAAGTGAATCTGCGCTTGGGAAGGTAATGGAAAGAGGGCTGGACTTGGGGCAGAGAAGTTGGGTTCAAGGCCCAACTTTGCTGCTAATTAGCTGACCAAAGTGACCTTGGGCAAGGCATTACATACCTTCAGGTTTCACTTTCCTCCCTTAATAAATAAGGAATTTGAGGACAATAAGTAGTCCAAAGATATGGGCAATTTTCAAAAGAAGAATTAAAAACTATTGACTAAATACTAAAGATAATTCCAAATCCTTAGTGAGACAAATGCAAATCAAACCAACTCTGAGCTTTGACTTCATATCCATTGAATTGGTTAAGATGACAGGAGGGAAATAGTGTTGTGGGGGTTGATAAACTCACAATATATTGTTGGTGAGACTGTGAGCCACCCGTCCCTTCCTCTGTGCCCTCTAGAGTGCTTGCTCAATAATTAACAAATTTGCTTTCATCTTAAACTTTTTCCTTTCTCAGTCCTTTTATCTTCTGGCTCTTCTTCAGACTTGGTTCCCACATAATTGGCCACCCTGTCCAATATTGGTTGTAATTTCATTCATTTCCCATGACTCATTTTGGTGGGGGGGAGGGTAGAATACTCTTTGTTCCCCACTGCCATTCCCCTCAAATCTTACCACCATCACTCAGAGACTCCTATTGCTTTGAGGTTCACATTATTCAAATTTATCACCAAATCCTGGTGGCTATTATTCATTAGCAACCAACACCCTCTCTTCTCTTCCTTCAATATTTAGCTTATGGTCTCTTTCTCTCCTCCTCAATTTCTCTTTTTTTCTTGTCTCCAACTTCTGCCCTTCTAGTAAGAGACTTCACCATGCAGATTGATACTCCCTCAAATGGTCGGACTTCCCAGTTCTTTAATTTACTGGAGTCCCATGGCCTTCTCCTATACTCCACCTCAGCTACACACAAAGACAGGTATATCTTGATCTTGCTATCACCCATAAGTGTTCTACTTTCGTGTTCATGAATTCTGAGAGCATTTTGTCTGATCATCAGACCATCTTTTTCTGTGCCTAACCCTATTCTTTTTCCTTGCCATGACCTCCACATACTCTCCGCCTCTTTCTTCTTTTCCAGCCTGTCACCCCTGTTCTAACTGCATTGCCCTACACTCTCTCTCTTCTCACTCAAGTCTAAACCCAAGTCTCACTTCTGACATAATAGTTTTTTATTTTATAATATTTCTAAAATTGGTAAAGTTAAAGAAATACAACTTTTAAAATGCTTCTTGCAATGTATTATGGTAAATATGCAATCTCTTATTTTTATTTTATTGGTTAATTATGAAAATTTTTCCATGGTTCCATGATTCATGTTCTTTCCCTCCTCTCCTCCCACCTCTCTCCCATAGCCAATGTGCAATTCCACTGAACTTTACATGTGACATCATAATTCTTCAGAAACTGCTCTTTCCAAAGTCAACTTATATCTCCTAAAATCTCTTACTTATTAAATCCAATGGCCTTTTTCCAGTCCTCTCCCTTTTTGTCTCCTTTGCAGCCTTTGACAATATTGATCACGCTCTCCTCCTGGATACTCTCTCTGCTCTGGGTCATTAAGACACTCTCCTAGTTCTCTTCCCTGTCTTACTGCTCATTCTCAGTCTCTTTTGCTGATTCTTTATCCAGGTCACATCATTAAATAGTCAATAAACATTTATGAAGCACCTGCCATGTACCAGACACTGTGCTAAGCTCATGGGCTACAAATAAGAAAAAGGAAGATAAGTTTCTGTTCTCAAGGGGCTTATAATCTCAAGGGAAAAGACAATATTCAAAAAGAAGTTAAAGGTTAAGACAGAAGAGAAGTAAGAGCTAGGCAATCAGGGTAAAGAGGCTTGTCCAATAAAGAATTGTAAACGGGGGGCAGCTGGGTAGCTCAGTGGATTGAGAGCCAGGCCTAGAGACGAGAGGTCCTGGGTTCAAATGTGATCTCAGACACTTCCCAGCTGTGTGACCCTGGGCAAGTCACTTGACCCCCATTGCCTACCCTTACCACTCTTCTGCCTTGGAGCCAATACACAGTATTCCAAGACGAAAGGTAAGAGTTTAAAAAAAAAAAAAAGAATTGGAAACTGAAGGGGTTTCCATCAATTGGGGAAAGGATGAACAAGCTGTGGCATGTGATTATAATGGAAAACTATTGTGGCAGAAGAAATGATGAATAGGATGAGTTCAGAAAAACCTGGAAACACTTATAAGAACTGATACAAAGTGAAGGGAACAGAACTATGTATACAGTAACAAAAATATTGTATGATACAACTATGAAAGACTCAACTATTATCAGCAAAACAAGAACAAGTTTGCAAGATAACCACAAGGGACTCATAATAAAAAAATTTTTTAATTAAAAAACTGCTTATCCTCAGCCAAAGAAGGAACTGTTGGAATCTGATTACAGATCAAAGCATACCATCTTTCACTTTATTTCCTTCATGACTTTTTTATTTTATATGTGATATGTGTCTTCAGTCATGACATGGGGAATATGGAAATATATATTATCCAAAAGCACTGATGTGACTGATAGCAGACTATTTACCACCTCAGGAAAAGACTCTGAATCTCAAAATCTCAGAAAACAATGGTCAGAAATTGTAACTGAAAAAATAAAATTCAATAAAGGGGAGAGAGAGAGAGAGAGAAAGAGAAAGAGAGAGAGAGAGAGAGAGAAGTACCTAGGGTCACATAGCTAAGAAGCTTCTGAAGCCAGATTTGAACTTAGACCCTCGCAACTCTGGCCCAGCACTTCATCTAACTGCCTCTCTCTTTGGTTTTTAAAACTCTGTACAACTCAGTCCCTTCCTACCTTTCCCATCTTGATGTGGGCAAGACTGATTAGAGTCTTAGCCAAAGAACTGACAACTCAGACTGACTCAGTGGTGAGGAAACAAGCTTTATTATATGACAATATAGTAATAGTGTGGCTATAGATTTAAAAAAATGTAAATAAGAAATTAAAGGTAAGGTAAGTAAGTAAGGTGAGCCAAGGGTGGGTAGGGTTCTCAGGAATGCTTTTTATCTTGATTAGTTACTAAGGAAGAGGTCATTTGTTTGGGCAGTTGTTACCCTGGATCTCCAGGAAACTGATGTCACTTTACCCATTGTCCATTTTGGTCTATGCGGTTTTACCCATGATTCACTCTGCCAGCTCAGGGGGAGCAAACCTTAATGTAAATGGTATGCTAATATTTTAAACATCCTAAGGTAACTTTCCATCAAGTTTTGCTCTTTTCAGTGCAGACTTTTAAGAAAGGCAGCAATTGTGGAAACTGAACATCGTTTGAACTTAGTCCTATATAACTGGGGAATTAAACCAGTTATAGTTGCTATTCAGAGACCCCAGCCAAGGACCTAGGTCAGTGATGGTGACCCTTTTAGAGACCACATGCCATGCTCCACCCCCAAGGCTGAGTGCCCCCCTCTTACCCCAGACAGAGTAGGAAGAAAGGGAGGGGAATGGCCTAAGCACTCAGGAGAGGGAGAAAAGTGCAGGGGGGCAGGGAAGTATGGTGGAGAGGGGAAAGAGAACAGCTCTGCCAGAAACCCTCTGCCTTTCTAGTAACCAACTCTGCTGAGGATAGTGCACATGCCCACAAAGAGGGCTCTGAATGCCATCTTTGGTACATGTGCCATAGGTTCACCATCACTGACTTAGGTTATGTATCAAGAACTGATATGAAGAGTTTTGTCATATTGAGAATCTAAGCCACTAGTCTCCCATCCTGTGACCCTGGCTTTTTTTGCCTTTCCTCACACATGATACTCCATAGACCTACTCTGTACCTTTCCTCTGGCTGTCCCTACCTAGTTCCTGGAATGCTTTCCCTCCTCATCTCTGCCTTCTGGCTTCCCTGACTTCCTTCAAGACTCAGCTCAGAACTTAATTTCTGCCAATTTTTCCCAGTCTCTCTTGGTGCATTCATATTTTTCCTCTGAAGTTATCTGCCATTTACATTGCATATATCTTGTGTGTATATAGTCACTTGCATGTTATCTCTCACATTTAACTGTGAGCTCTTAGAGGAGATGGATCATGCCTTTTGCTTTCTTCTTAGAACTTAACTTAGTGCCCAGCATATAACAAATGCTTAATAAATGCTAATTGATTTATTTAACTAGTCTTTATTCTTCTATTCTTGCTATTTATTGTCCTGAATCTTTTCTGACCTTTGTGGTTCAACTTGAAAAGACCAATTAAAATACTTCTGTGTAATCCGGGGAAAGCCACTTAGCCCTGTTTACCTAGTTCCTGCCATTCTTCTGACTTGGAATTCATATTAAGACAGAAGATAAGGGCTTAAAATAAAATAAAATAAAATAAAATAAAATAAAATAAAATAAAATAAAATAAGTAGGTGCCTCCACTCTCTCTTCTCCCAGGCTCTTCTTAAACCCTAGAAATCTGGTTTTGTACCTTGTCATTCCATCATAACTGCTCTCCCCAAAGAGAACACTGGCTGTGAGACCCTGGGCAAAGAACTTAACCTCAGTGCCACAGACAGCATTCTAGAATTATAAATTGCAGAGCAGAAGGTATTCTGTATAGGCAAAAGGGATTTCCTTAACCCAGAGTTCCCTATGCCAGTAAAATTGTTGTTAGTTTCCATCATGTCCAGCTCTTCATGTTCCCACCTGGGGCTTTCTTGGCAAAGATACTGGAATTGTTTATTATTTCCTTTTCCAGCTCATTTTACAGATGAGAAAACTGAGGCAAACAGGGTCTGGGGCTGGATTTGAATTCAGGAAGATGAGTCTTCCTGACTCCAGACCCAAGCTCTAGCCACTATGCCATCTAGCTGCCTAGTAAAGATGTAATTTTTTTTAAAGGAACTTCTTTTGGGACCTTAGACAAATCCTTGGTCTCTTGGGGCCTCAGTTTCCTCCTCTGTAAAATGAAGTGGTTGGATTCAACGATTTTGAAGATTTCTTCCAGCTCTAACATTTCATTCTATAAATCTATGAGCTCATTTGACTCAGTTCTCTACATAGTTGAGAAATAAGGCCTTTATGAGAGATACTTGCTGTAAAAATTTTTCCCCAGCTTTCTCCTTTTCTTCTAATCTTTGTGGCATTGGAGACATAAAAGGAATCTCTTTATGTATTTTCACCGTCCTCCCTCCCACTGATACCATCATTGTTTACCACTGCCTCTATGGGAGATAATTAAAGGAACCTATTTATGTAGCTTAAAGAAGAGAGAACTGGGTTCAAATCCAATCCCTGCCACTCTGGACTCTGTGTTTCCTCGTTTTTTTTAAATGATGAGGTTGAACTAAATTAACAGTACGTTCTCTTCCAAGGTCCCTCCAAGGTCTGCATCAATGATGTTATGATTCAGAAGATGATAGAGCTGGGCAAGACATTGGCCTTTCAGACGATCATGAGGATGAGAGCTGCTGGTGGTGTAGCAATGGTCATGGTAGTGATCAAGATCATAGAGGCAGTGGTAAACAATGATGGTATCAGTGGGAAGGAGGACGGGGAAAATGATAGTGGAGAAGGGGATGATAATGGGGATGGGAGCAATGTGGGCGATGATAATAGGTCATTATGATAGGGATGGATGAGTGGTGAGGATACCAATAGTTTTTATGTTGATAACGATATCCGACAGGTATCACTTTAAAGGTTCAGAACACTAATCCATCAACCAACAAACTTTGACTAAGTGCCTACTATGTGCTAGATGCTGGGGATGCAAAGGCAAAAGGGAAACGGTCCTTGCCGTCAAGGAGCTTATATTCTAATGGGATGGCAACACACACACACACACACATACACACACACACACACACAATACAAGGAGGTGGTTTGGGGAGGGAGGACTCTAGCAGCCAGGAGAAATGAAAAAGGTTTATATAGAAGATGGTGGCTCAGCTGAGATTTGATGGAAACCAGGGATTCAAAGAGGAAGAGGTGAGAAGGGCATGCATTGTAGAATTGCAGGTATGAGAAATAGCTGGTACACAGGGACAAATATGGGGTGGGGGTGTGTGTATGTGTGTAACAAGGAGGTCAGTAAAGCTAGCTAGCAGAGTATCTGGTTGGGGGGGAGGGGTGTCATGTCCAAGAAAGCCAGAAAGGTTACAAGGGTCCAAACTGTGCAAAGCTTGGAATGTCCCAATAATGTTTATATTTGGTCCTGGAGGCAATAGGGAACCACTGGTGTTTGATAGGGAATAGAATGACACAGTAGGGTGATGATTTGGAGTCGGGGGAGACTTCAGGCAGGGAGAACAAACCAAAGGCTATTGCGATAGTCTAGGTGAGAGAGGTGATGAATGCCTGAAGCAGCACAATTGTTATGTAGGTGGTGAGAAGGGGACATATGGGAGGGATGCTGTCGAGAGAGAAACACTCAGATGTGGTCACTGACTGGGCATGCAGGAGGAGGGAGAGGGAAGGTTGGAGGATGACACCAAGACCCTGAACCTGAGTAAATAGAAAGATGGTTGTACCCTGGACTGTCAGAGGGAAGTTTACCAAGAGATGCTGTCAGGCTATTGTTGGGGCCTGAGCTTGTGGCACTCATTTCCAGAGGAAAGCCTTGTCTCATGGGGTTCTACTCAGGTCATCAGCTGGAAATTTGTAGTGTGGCATGTGTGCATGTCTTCCTGATGTTTGTAAGCGTATGTATTATCCCTGGTTCTGAACCTCCCCTCCCTCTTCATTCCCAGAACAGTTTTGGGGAAAAGATAATAAATTCCATTTTGTCCGGGTTGAGTTTGTGATACCTGTCTGGGAGGTATCAGGGGAGACAGTTGTTTCCAAATGTCTCATGGGCAGCCAGGAATGAGGGAGAGAAATGGAAGCTGGATATTTTGATCTGAGTGTCATCTGTATAGAGATGACAATTAAATCCATAAAAATGAAGGAAATCACCAAGTAAGAGAGTGGAAAAAGAAAGGAGAAGAGGGCCCAGGCCAGAGCTTTGAGGGTCACCAAGGCAGTTAATGGGAATGCCAGGAATGATGATTTAGCAAAAAGAAAAGGAAAAAATGATGAGTCAGGGAGGAAGAGAATCAGGACATATTAGTGTCATGAAAGACCACGGAGGCAAAAGAGTCCAGAAGATGGGGATGCTCAACATGGCTAATGGCTTCAGAGAGGTCCAGAAGTAACAGGACTGAGAAGAGGCCATTCATTCAGTCATTTTTCAGTGAGGCCCAACTGTTCATGACCCCATTTGGGGTTTTCTTGGCAAAGATACTAGAGAGGTTTGCTATTTCCTTTTTCAGCTCATTTGACAGATGAGTAAACTGAGTCAAATAGGGTGAAGTGATTTTTCCAGGATCACACAGCTAGTCACTGTCTGAGGTCAGAGTTGAACTCAGGAAGATGCGTTTCCTTGTCTTCAGGCCTGGTACTCCATCCACTGTGCCACCTAGCTGCCCTAAAAGACAATTACCTGTGGCAATTAAGAGAGTCCCAGTAGCCTTGGAGGGGGCACTTGGAAGTTGAGTGATGTCAACAGTCTCGTGAAGAAAAATAACAATTTGAGTTTTACAAACACGTTCAGATTTAAATGATTAGTCCAGGGTCACAGAAATAGTAAGTCCTAGAGGTAATATCTGATCCTTTGTCTGCCTGGCAGCAAGTCCAGCTACACTCTTGACTCCAAGTTTGGAAGCTGCATCAGGCTTCTTCTCAGTGATGATAATGAGGGAAATGGGTGGAAGCAGGGATGGAGCTGATAAGGGCAGTGATTGGTGTCCTTATTGTCCTTTCTCCAATCCCTGCTCTGGCCCAGGAGATTGAAGCTGGGTGTAGCAGAAATACCATCAAGCCCTGAGGACAGAGGCCTGATGTCTGTGCCCATGGCATGGTGGGAGGTGTCAACATTTCCTTTCCAGGTAGATGATGGCTGGGCTGCCCTGCCAGGAGACCACACCCCATGTCGGGAGCCAGGCTATTGTTGAGGCTGAGCTCTTGGCAGTTCTTTCCAGAGGAAAATCTTCTCCCAAGGGGACCCTCCTCTGGTTATCAGTACAGAGATTTATAGCCTTGGGATTGGGGGAGCGCTCTTTTTCCAA
Source organism: Gracilinanus agilis (assembly GCF_016433145.1). Taxonomy (NCBI): domain Eukaryota; kingdom Metazoa; phylum Chordata; class Mammalia; order Didelphimorphia; family Didelphidae; genus Gracilinanus; species Gracilinanus agilis. The sequence goes on from NC_058132.1 coordinate 63,973,789, forward strand.
TGTTTTGGGCTTGTCCACCAGCCCTGGCCCTAAACCTCCCCTTCCTCCTCATTCCCAGAACATACACTGTTCATTCCCAGCACTGAATCCTTAAAAGTTCTGCTCAAGTGACAAGGAGGTCCCCTCTGACCCCCCTTTCACCAGCTGCTTGGGTCACCCTACCCACCTTCCTCTCTTACTTTTCATGACTCTTCTTTGTCATTATTCTGGATTTAGCTCTATATGGGGGTGCTGTCTCCCCAGATAGCATGTAAATTCCACAGAAACTGGGATTATTTCATTCTTCTTTAATTGCTTAATTCCCCAGCCTCCTGTCAAGGACCTTTTTATGGATTGTTTCCTTCCCCTCCCCCCCCCCATTAGAATGTAAACACTTCTCTCTGTTTGCCTCAGTTTCCTCATCTGTCAAATGAGCTGGAAAAGGAAATGGCAAACCACTCTAGTATCTCTGCCAAGAAAAGTCCAAATGGAGTCACAAAGAATCAGATCTGGGTGAAACAACTGAACAATAACACTTACCACAGTGCCTAGCACATAGGATGCATCTAATAAATGCTAACCAAAGGCTCAGAGTATTTAAACTCCATCCCAGGATTCACACACACACACACACACACACACACACACACACACACACACACACACATACACAGAGACACAAACACCCTAATTCATGATAGTCACTCCCTCTGCACAGTTGTCCCATATACATCATCAGTCAAATGCCAGACCAGCTACCTAGCATCACCAGGGCCTGTTCCTGAGAGCAGCAAGACTTAAGACCCCAAGAGGCTAAAGAACGCGTGGACTTTGAACATAGACCTTGGGCGCAGACATGGGTGAAGGCACTGACGCAGGGTCAGATGCGGATCCTGAGTACAGGTGTGGACCTTGAGTGGGGACCCAGTGCAGAGGGGTGCATGACTGTGGAAGCAGTGCCCCGAGACTGTTAAAAGAGCTTCAGGTGAACAAGCAAGGTGACCACCAGGAGGCTTGACCCTGAGAACAACTAGACCTGAGATCTCAGGAGCCTAAAGAGTGCAAACAGACCCTGGGCATGAGGATAAAGCTGAGAGGGCGCTGGGCTAACAATGGCAAGCCAGACTCAGGAACCCCAGAAGAGAAAGATTAAGAAGAAACCTTTAACACTCGATAACTTTTACACAGAAAAAAATCCAGACAACAGAGCAAACAGCAGAGGAGAACAAACAAGTAACCATATCCAAACCTTCCCAAAAAAAATGAAAACGGGTCACAAGGTCTTGAAGAGTTCAAATCTGAGATTATGAGAAAGATGGAAGAGATCTGGTAAGAAAATAACAGTTTAAAAGGCAGAATTTCGCAATTGGAAAGTGAGACAAGTAAATCAAAGACCAGAAATGACCAGATTGAAAAGGAAAACCAAATGATTATAGCTGAAAACCAGTCTCTAAAGGCTAGAATTGGGCAATTCGAAAAAGATGACCCCAAATCAAAAGAATTGATAAGCAAATTGAAGACCAAAATCAAACAGGTGGAAAACAGGACAGACCAAATTGAAAAGGAAAATCAAAAGCTTCTAGCAGAAAACCAGTCTCTAAAGACAAGAACTGGACAAGTATAAGCCAATGATCTCACAAGACAGCAAGAACAAATAAAACAAAGTCAAAAGACTGATAGAAGGAAACATGAAATATCTCAATGAGAAATTGACAAATTAAGAAAACAGGTCTAGAAGAGACAATTTGAGAATCATTGATCTTCCTGAAAAAGCAGAAATTAATAGAAATTTGGACTCCATACTAAAAGAAATTATTCAGCAAAACTGCCCTGAAGTTCTACAACAAGAGGGCAATATAGACATTGAAAGGATCCTTAGATCACCCTCTACACTAGACCCTGAAAAGACAACCCCCAGGAATATAATAGCCAAATTCAAGAGCTTCCAAGTAAAAGAAAAAAATTTACAAGAAGCCAGAAAGAGACAATTCAGATATCAAGGAGCACCAATCAGGATCACACAGGATCTGGGAGCCTCCACACTAAAAGACCACAAGGCTTAGAATATAATATTAAGAAAGGCAAGAGAATTGGGTCTACAACCAAGGATCACCTACCCATCAAAACTGACTATATACTTGTAGGGGAAAGTTTGGGCATTCAACAAGATAGAAAATTTCCAAGTATTTGCACAGAAAAGTCCAGGACTAAATGGAAAGTTCGATATCCAACCACAAAAATTGAGAGAAACATGAAAAGGTAAATAAGAAACAGAAGGGAAAGTAAGAAAACTCATATTTTTTAAATTTGCCTCTTTAAGAGCTTCAATAAGATCTAGTTATTTGTATTCCTATGTGGAGAAATATTTATAATTCTCTGTAGTGAACTCTATTCATTATTATAGTAATTATAAGAATTATTCATAGGGAGAGGTTGAAATATTAAATGGTCTAAGATGATATGGGAGGGTGGGAAAGAGTGGGGTGAATAGTAGAGGACACCAAGAGAAACTTGAAGGAATAAGAAAAATAGGATATTCTATTACACACAAAAGAGGGCATGGGAAGGGGAAGGGATGAATACTATTATAAGAAGGAGAGGAAGAGAGCATTAAGGGGTAATATTTAAACCTTATCTCAGTGTAATTAACCCTGAGAGGGAAGAGTAGCTATATCCATTGGGATATAAAACTCTATCTAACCCTACTGAGAAAGTCAGAAGGGATAAACCAAGGGCAGCAGGGGAGTGGGGAGGTCAAAAAAGGGAGGGAAGAAGAAGGGGGAGGGAATTCATTAGGCCTTAAAAATAAAAAGAGGGGAATAATAAGGGAGGGGGTAAAAAGGGAAATAAATCAAGGGAGGGGACAAGGGTTACTGGCATAAAGCAAACCACTGGTACAAAAGGAAATAGTGTAAGAAGAAGGGGTAAAACTAGGAGAGGATACCCAAAACGTCGGTGAATACACAACTGCTAATTATAACTCTGAATGTGAATGGGATGAACTCTCCCATAAAATGGAAGCAAATAGTAGAGTGGATGAGAAACCAAAATCCTACCATATGTTGTCTACAAGAAACACATACGAGGCAGGTGGACATACACAAGTTTAAGGTAAAGGGCGTGAGCAAAATCTTTTGGGCTTCAAATGAGAAAAAGAAGGCAGGAGTGGTGATCATGATTTCTGACAAAGCCAAAGTAAAAATAGATATGATTAAAAAAGACAGAGGCGGTAATTACATCCTGATAAAAGGCAGTATAGACAACGAGGAAATAACAGTGCTCAATATGTATGCACCAAATAGCATAGCATCCAAGTTCATAAAGGAGAAACTGGTAGAGCTCAAGAAGGAAATAGATAGTAAAACCATACTAGTGGGAGATCTAAATATTCATCTTTCAGATCTAGATAAATCAAATCAAAAAATAAATAAGAAAGAGGTAAGAGAGGTGAATGAAGTCCTAGAAAAATTAAATAGATATGTGGAGAAAAATAAATAGGGACAAAAAGGAATACACCTTCTTTTCAGTTGCACATGCTACATTCACAAAGATTGACCATGTAATAGGGCATAGAAACATTGCAAATAAATGCAAAAGAGCAGAAATAATAAATGTAACCTTCTCAGATCATAATGCAATAAAAATAATAATTAGTAAGGGCACCTGGACAGGCAAATCAAAAACTAATTGGAAATTAAATAATATAATTCTCCAAAACCAGCTAGTCAAAGAAGAAATCATAGAAACAATCAACAATTTCATCGAAGAGAAGGACAATGATGAGTCATCCTGCCAAACTCTGTGGGATGCAGCCAAGGCAGTACTCAGGGGGAAATTTATATCCTTGAGTGCATATATTAACAAATTAGGGAGAGCAGAGATTAATGAATTGGGCATGCAACTTAAAAAACTAGAAAGAGAGAAAATTTAAAATCCCCAGATGAAAACTAAATTAGAAATATTAAAAATCAAGGGAGAAATTAATAAAATCGAAAGTAAAATAACTATTGAATTAATAAATAAGACTAGAAGCTGGTATTTTGAAAAAACAGATAAAATAAAGTACTGGTCAATCTAATAAAAAAAAAGGAAAGAAGAAAAACAAATTGACAATATCAAAGATGAAAAGGGAGATCTCGTCTCTAGTGAAGGGGAAATTAAGGCAATCATTAAAAACTATTTCACCCAATTATATGGCAATAAATATAGCAACCTAGGAGATATGGATGAATATTTACAAAAATATAAATTGCCTAGATTAACAGCAGAAGAAATAGAATACCTAAATAATCCCATATCAGAAAAAGAAATTGAACAAGCCATCAAAGAACTCTCTAAGAAAAAAATCATCAGGGTCTGATGGATTCACAAGTGAATTCTATCAGACATTCAAAGAGCAACTAATACCAATACTATACAAATTATTTGATATAATAAACAAAGAAGGAATCCTACCAAATTCCTTTTATGACACAAATGTGGTACTGATTCCAAAGCCAGGTAGATCAAAAACAGAGAAAGAAAACTACAGACCAATCTCCCTAATGAACATAGATGCAAAAATCTTAAATAGAATACTAGCAAAGAGATTCCAGCAAGTGATCAAGAGGATCATCCACCATGATCAGGTGGGATTTTATACCAGGAATGCAAGGTTGTTTCAACATTAGGAAAGCCATCCACATAATTGACCATATCAACAATCTAACAAACAAAAATCACATGATTATCTCAATAGATGCTGAAAAAGCCTTTGACAAAATACAGCACCCATTCCTATTGAAAACACTGGAAAGTATAGGAATAGAAGGACCTTTCCTAAAAATGATAAACAATATATACCTAAAACCATCAACAAGCATCATATGCAATGGGGATAAATTAGAAGCCTTCCCAATAAGATCAAGAGTGAAACAAGGATGCCCATTATCACCTCTATTATTCAACATTGTACTAGAAACAATAGCAGTAGCAATTAGAGAAGAAAAAGAAATTAAAGGTATCAAAATAGGCAATGAGGAGACTAAGCTATCACTCTTTGCAGATGATATGATGGTCTACTTAAAAAATCCTAAAGAATCAACTAAGAAGCTTGTAGAAATAATCAACAACTTTAGCAAAGTTGCAGGATACAAAATAAATGCACATAAATCATCAGCATTTCTATAGATTTCCTACACATCACAGCAGCAAGAGGTAGAAAGAGAAACACCATTTAAAATCACCGTAGATCATATAAAATACTTAGGAATCTATCTACCAAAACAGACACTGGAATTATACGAAAACAACTACAAAACACTTTCCAAACAATTAAAACTAGATCTAAACAATTGGAAAAACATTGATTGCTCATGGGTAGGATGAGCTAACATAATAAAAATGACCATTCTACCCAAATTAATTTACCTATTTAGTGCCATACCTATCAAACTACCAAAAAACTTTTTTTACTGAATTAGGAAAAACTATAACAAAGTTCATTTGGAATAACAAAAGATCAAGAATATCAAGGGAAATAATGAAAAAAATGTGAAGGAAGGGGGCCTAGCAGTACCAGATATTAAACTATACTATAAAGCAGTGGCCATCAAAAAGTATGGTACTGGGGGGCAGCTGGGTAGCTCAGTGGATTGAGAGCCAGACCTAGAGACGGGAGGTCCTAGGTTCAAATCCGGCCTCAGACACTTCCCAGCTGTGTGACCCTGGGCAAGTCACTTGACCCCCATTGCCTACCCTTACCAATCTTCCACCTATAAGTCAATACACAGAAGTTAAGGGTTAAAAAAAAAAAAAAAAGTATGGTACTGGCTAAGAGACAGAAGGGAGGATCTGTGGAATAGACTTGGGGTAAGTGACATCAGCAAGACAGTGTATTATAAACCCAAAGAGCCCAACTTTTGGAACAAAAATGCACTATTTGACAAAAACTGCTGGGAAATTTGGAAAACAATATGGGAGAGATTAGGTTTAGATTAACATCTCACACCCTACACCAAGATAAATTCAGAATGGGTGAATGACTTGAATATAAGAGTGAAACTATAAAAAAGTTAAGTGAACACAGAATAGTATACTTGTCAGATCTCTGGGAAAGGAAAGATTTTAAAACCAAGCAAGAGTTAGAGAAAATTACAAAATGTAAAATAAATGATTTTGATTATATAAAACAAAAAAGCTTCTATACAAAGAAAAACAACGTAGCCAAAATCAGAAGGGAAACAACAAATTGGGAAAAAATCTTTATAACGAAAAACTCTGACAGGGGTCTAATTACTCAAATATACAAGGAGTTAAGTCAATTGTATAAAAAATCAAGCCATTCCCCAATTGATAAATGGGCAAGAGACATGAATAGACAATTTTCAAATAAAGAAATCAAAACTATCAATAAGCACATGAGAAAGTGTTCTAAATCTCTAATAATTAGAGAAATGCAAATCAAAACAACTCTGAGGTATCACCTCACACCTATTGGCTAAAATGATAGAAGGGGAGAGTAATGAATGTTGGAGGGGATGTGGCAAAATTGGGACATTAATGCATTGCTGGTGGAGTTGTAAACTGATCCAACCATTCTGGATGGCAATTTGGAACTATGCTCAAAGGGCTATAAAAGAATGCCTACCCTTTGATCCAGCCATACCATTGTTGGGTTTGTACCCCAAAGAGATCATAGATAAACAGACTTGTACAAAAATATTTATAGCTGTGCTTTTTGTGGTGGCAAAAAACTGGAAAATGAGGGTATGTCCTTCAATTGGGGAATGGCTGAACAAAATTGTGGTATATGCTGGTAATGGAATACTATTGCACTCAAAGGAATAATAAACTGGAGGAATTCCATGAGAACTAGAAAGACCTCCAGGAATTGATGCAGAATGAAAGGAGCAGAGCCAGAAGAACATTGTACACTGTGGTAAAAAACAAATGTAATAGACTTCTGTACTAGCAGCAATGCAATGACCCAGGACAATTCTGAGGGATTTATGGAAAAGAACACTACCCACATTCAGAGGAAGAACTGCAGGAGTGGAAACACAGAAGAAAAGCAACTGCTTGAACACATGGGTTGAGGCAGACAATGATGGGGGATGTAGACTCGAAACTACCACACCAATGCAACTATCAACAATTTGGAAATACGTCTTGATCAATGGCACATGTTAAAACCAGTGGAAATGTACCTTGGCCATGGGGGGGGGGAGGTCGGGGGGTGAAGGGTAAAGTAAGAGCATGAATCATGTAACCATGTTAACTTTTCTGAAAAATAAATAGTAATAAATGTCAAAAAAAAACCAAATAAATAAATAAATAAATAAATAAACATCTGATGGGTATTTGATTAAGGGTTTGAGACTAAGATGGGACTTGTTTTGCTTGATTCCAGAGCACAGAACAGGGTGGAAGGTACAGGGAGACAGATTTTCTTTGTCGTTAAGGAAACATTTCCTGACACTTAGAGCTGTCTCCAAGTGAAATGGGTTTTCTTGTGAGATACAGAGTTCCTTGACACCAGACAGATATCTTCAAACAGAGGCTAGATAGTATAAACATGCTTCTGGCAGGGTTTGGACTAGATTAGAAAGGAGTTATGGAAATTCAAAGAGCTCTGAGATTGAAGGTAGGAGAAACCTGGGTTTGGATCCTGTCTCCAATTTATAATAGTTGTGTCACCATGGGCAAGCCCACTTAACCTCAGTTTTCTCATCTGCAAAATGGGGATAATACTCTTGCCTCACAGGAATGCCTTGAAGATCAAATGAGATTATATATTTCTAGAAATGGAGCTGGGGAATAGGGTGGGGTGGTTTGGTGGTGTAGGGTTAGCAAGGAATTAATGGTGAGCAGACTGAAGCAACCTCTGGGTTGTCAGGGCATCAAAAAGCACTTTCTATTTTACTCATTGTTCATTTTCTTTTCCTCTGGTTATAAGGTCTAGGGTCATGGGATTTAGAGATCATGAGGTCCTACATTTCTGTTTGTGTTTTTTCCACCTCTGATGTATCTTGCCCAAGCTCCCACACTTAGATTTATTATCAAAGGATAGAGATGGAAAGGGCAGCTAGATGGTACAATGAGTAGAGCACTAGGCCTGGAGTCAGGAGGACCAGAGGTCAAATCCAGCCTCATATACTTACTAGCTGTGTGATCTTGGACAAGTCACTTAACCCTGTTTGCCTCAGTTTGTTCATCTGTAAAATGGACTGAAAAGGAAATGGCAAACCACTTTAGTGCCTCTGCCAAGAAAATCCCATGACTGAAACAACTGAACAGCAGGGATAAGGGATGGACCAGAGATTTACCTAGTATAGAGAGCTCCCAGGTTAAGGAAACTCTATCAAAGCAGGCTAGAACCTTTTCTGTAAAACTTCTGGTCTTAAGAGAGTTGCCTAAAGCTCTAAGGAGTTCAGTGACTTGCTCGAGGTCACACAGCCAGGGTATATCAGAGACAAAACTCACACCCAGGTCTTCCAGTCTTCAAGGCCATTTTTCTGACCACGAATGCTCCAAACCTGCAATGACTTCCTATTTATTGCCTCCCTAGTGAAGATCTAACTCTGGTATTTAAAGCTCTCTGCAAATCTAGCCCGATCTTTCCAGCCTTATATTGTGTTTGTTGTCCACAAATAACCCAGGCTCCAGAACAAAGAAGCCATTCTCCTATTAGATATATGCGTTGTCCCATCACCATGCCTTCGATTAGGCTGTGCCAAATGCATGAAATGTCCTTTCTCCCAATCCCTTGTAGAATTCCTAGCCACCCTGTAAAATCAAACTCCAATCTGCTCCTCAACTCAAACCGTCTTTCTTTGGGAAGTCTTTTCTAATCCCTTATGTCAGTAGCAACCTTCCTCATCTCGAGTCCCACAGAACACCGTGTTCTGTCACACTTATCATGGATAAGGCGGTGTTAGAATGTTTTGCATGTGGGTCTTATCCCTCTACTCGACTGTATGTTACACAAGAACGAGAAGACATTCCTGGCTCAATACTGTACCTGTCCAAGCCCTGAGAATAATGTCCTTGCATTTAAGAAATGTTTATTAAATCTGTATTAACTCTTACTGGAGAGTCCTTTTTTCACCATTCCCTAGTAAAGAAGCACTGATGCCTCATGGTACAGATAAGGAAACATAAGGTTCTGTCAGATAAGTTCAGTGATTTGCTAGAAGTCCCAGCTAGAAAATGACAGCAATGGAAAGTAACAAATGTTGGAGGGGATGTGGCAAAATTGGGACACTAATACATTGCTGGTGGAGTTGTGAACTGATCCAACCATTCTGGATGGCAATTTGGTACTGTGCCCAAAGAGCACTAAAAGACTGCCTGCCCTTCGATCCAGCCATACCACTGCTGGGTTTGTACCCCAAAGAGATCATAAGGAAAAAGACATGTACAAAAATATTTATAGCCACACTCTTTGTGGTGGCAAAAAACTGGAAAACGAGGGTATGCCCTTCAAGTGGGGAATGGCTGAACAAATTGTGGTATCTGTTGGTGATGGAATACTATTGTGCTCAAAGGAATAATGAACTGGAGGAATCCCATGTGAACTGGAATGACCTCCAGGAATTGATGCAGAGTGAAAGGAGCAGAACCAGGAGAACATTATACACAGAGACTGATACACTGTGGTAAAATCAAATGTAATGGCCTTCTGTACTAGCAACAATGAAGTGATCCAGGACAATTCTGAGAGATTTATGAGAAAGAACATTATCCACAGAGGAAGAACTGTGGGAGTAGAAATACAGAAGAAAAACAACTTCCTGATCACATGGAAGGATTGGGAATATAATCAGGGATACTGACTCAAAATGAGCACCCTAGCACAAATATCAATAATATGGAAATAGGTCTTGATCAATGACATATGTAAAACCCAGTGGAATTGTGCATCAGCTATGGGAGGGGGTGGAAGGAGGGTAGGGATAGAACATGAATCCTATAACCATGAAAAAATGTTCTAAATTAATTAATTAAATTAAAATTTTAAAATTTAGAAGTCCCAGCTAGAAGGCAGCTGAGTTAGGACTCACCAGGTTTTCCCAGAGCTTCCTTTCTTGGAAACCTTTCCTTTTTTAGAAACATTTACAGGGGGCAACTGGGTAGCTCAGTGGACTGAGAGCCAGACCTAGAGTTAAGAGGTCCTATGTTCAAATCTGACCTCAGACACTTCCCAGCCATGTGACCCTGGACAAGTCACTTGATCCCCATTGCCTAGCCCTTGCCACTCTTCTGCCTTAGAACCAATACACAGTGTTGACTTCAAGACGGAAGGTAAGGGTTAAAAAAAATTTTTTTTAAACATTTACTTTCTGTCTTAGATCAATACTAAGAATTGGTTCCAAGGCATAAGATCAATAAGAACTAGGCAATAGGAGTTAAGTCACTTGCTCAGGGTCATATGAGACCAAATTTGAACCCAGGACCTCCTATCTCTGGGCAGGATTCTCAATCCTCTGAGTCACCTAGCTGCCTTCAAAACCCTTTCTTTTTCCCCAATGTCTCTATTACTGTTGGAGGCATCTCCCTGAGCAATCACCCAGCCTTCAAACCTCCATTATTGCCTTCTCACTCTCACTCACCCCCTAGAGCCAACCTTGTGCCAGTCTTATCATGACTACCTTTGCAACATACCATCTTTTCTCACACTCGCACAAGTTACCACCCCAATTAAGGTTCTCATTCTTCCTTTGTTCATTCATTTTTTTCAGCCCTCTCTGACTCTTTGTGACCCCAATTTGGGTGTTTTTATCAAAGATACTGAAGTCGTGTGTCATTTCTTTGTCCAGCTCATTGGACAGGAGGAAACTGAGGCAAATGGAGTTGATGATTTGCCCAGGGTCAAACGGCTAAAAAGTGTCTGAGGTCAGATTTGAACCCAGTTCCTCCCTACTCCAAGCTTGGCTCTCTATCCACTGGGCTAACTAGCTACTCCCAGGATTCATGTTTTTCCCTTTCTTTGCTAAGCACGGAATAAACACAAGCATAATAACTGCTTAATAAATATTCATATACTTGACTCATTTCTGCCCCAACTCCTATGTATTGGGGATCCCATTCCCTGCTCTCCCATCTCCTTAGCTCTGAAGCTCATTAGAGTGCTGCCTCTTCTAGACTCCCCCAACTCCATCCTCACCCCCAAGGAGAGGTTTCTTTTTTGGGCTGTCAGTCTGGCCCCTTCCCGAATCCTAGACTTGATCCGAGAATGAAGCTTTGGCAGAGGAAGGAAACAAACGTCTTTTTCGGCTCAGGCCTCATACCCCCTCTCCCCCTCCTCATCCTGACTGCCCCGTGGGCGAGGCGGCTCCGGTAACTGGGGCAGGAAGAAGTCTCTTCTGGGAGCTCCCAGGGGACCTGAGGCCAGGAAAGGAGAGCATCCGGCTCAGGGAAAGTGGGGGAGGAGGGAAAAGTGGGAGCAGAGACTGGAGAAGCACTGGCTGGGGCAGTCCTGAGGGGAAAGAGTGATCTTTGGGAGTTAGAGACCCTGGGTAAGGATCCAAGGTCTGTATGACCCTGACAGGGTCCCGATCTGTCTTGGCTGCTGTCCATACTTTCCTTAGTGGTCAGATGAGGAGCTGGGCCAGACCAGGAGCCCTTATTCTGGGATCAGAGAGCTTGTCTGTAAAGGCACTGTCAGAAAGGAATTTCAGTGTCATTGGCTAAGGAGGGTTCCCTGAGCTTCTCTGGAACTGCTGGAAGGGGCCATGACCCAAAACAGGTTAAGAAGCCTTGTGCTAGATGGCCATGAAGGTAAAACCATCTTCAAGCATTTATTAAGTGTTGACTGCATGCAGGACCCAGGGCTAAAAATTAGATCCAAAAAAAAGGGGGAAATGGCTGCTCTCATCAAAGGGCCTTCCGTTCTAATGAGGGAGATATCAAATAGGGACAAAAACACTACCTATGGGGGTGCACTTGCAGGTGAGGGGGAGCCAAGGGGCTGAGGATTGGGAAAAGCCCCTCCGAGAAGGTGGGAGCTTCAGCCCTGGATTCTATGAGCTGAGATTAAAGAGGGAGGGAATTCTAGGCAGTTAGTGCAAAGGGATGGAGCCCCAGGATCTGGCCCCCTGGCCTCTCTGAGCTGTTCACACCATCCTGGTCTTCTCCTCCAGGAATTTTTCCTTGACTAATTCCACCTGGCTCTTTCAGTCTCTGCCCCTGCTCCTATCTGGTTATTCGATCAGGAGCTCTCCCAGGGAGAAATGCAATGTGATCTCCTCCCCTCAAACAGGGGAGCTCCTTTAAAGGTGGAGGACCAGACAAGCTCATCCTTGAGATTAGAACCTGAGGCCTCCCTCATCCTCATCCAAATGGGCATCTGCTCCAGGACCAGGGCCTCCCCTTCTCTTCCTCTGACTTCCTCTAGGGACTCTGCTCACTGGGTAAGCTTTGAAGAGCTGGGGAGGAGGTTGCATGGACTCCTGGTTGGGGGTAAAGGCTTCCCCAGAGCCAGTCCTTGTAGACCAAATCAAGAAGGGCTCTTGTCAGACACAGCGGCAGCCTCCTGCTGGTCCCCACCTCCCCCAAGAGGAGGGAGGTTTCCTGCCTCAGACAATGTCCCAGCTGGACCCAGCCCAGCCTCACAGGCCACTGTAAGCTTAACCCCTTCACCACCAGAATCCTGATTGTTTCCCAAACTGGCCTGGATCTTCCTCTGGAGCTGGACATGTGCTTAAAGGGGGGGAGGGGATGGGGATGGAGAGAAGGTCCAGCAAGATGACCTTTCATAGCCCCCTCCCAGCTGTGAGGCTGGACCTAGGAAAATGCCATATGTGCCTACTGGCAGGCATATAGTAGGTGTTTAATAAATATTTATTGGTTTGTTTAAAAAAAAAAACCAACCAACCTTTTACCTTCTATATGATTTAGAGTTTTGGTTTTATAAGATTATTAAATGAATAATATGGAAATAAGTTTTGTAAATCCTTTAACATTCCTGGGTCTCAGTTTTCTCATCTGTAAAATGGGGTGAGGGGGAGAAAGAGATGGCCCCTGACGTCTCTTCTAACTCTAGCTCTCAGATTCTAACCTTGTGATTTGTCCTGTTCCAAAGTCCTTCCCTACCCTTGGCCATTGTGGGCTTCTCAATCCATTCTGCTCCTGGAATATGCACCTGTGGGAAGGGCTTCCCCTTTCCAAAGCACAGTCCCACCCAACCATTCTCTCATTTGATCTTGAGAGGGAAATAAAGGAAGGCAGTGTATCATGGCCATTCTTCAGATGAAGGGCTGAGGTCCAGAGAAAGTCCGACAGGGAATCAATGGCAGAGAAGGGGCTGAAACCCAGGAATCCTGCCTCCTGCCCTGAGGGAGCACAGGGTCTCTGGGCTCTTTTCTAGGAGAGAATACTCTATAGAATCATGATGTTAGCACTCAGGTGACTCCCAACCCTCCTGAGTGCTGCTGGGAGATTGTTTTTAAATGTGTAAAGTAAAACACAGAGCATTACAAGGAAACAGATTATATTGAAATAGTTGCTAAAATATAAGAAAAAAATTCATCGATTCTTCCCCCATCCCCAAATCTATTTGTGAGCCCCAGGTTTAAGAATCCCTGCCCTAAGGGCAGCTGGGTAGAATAGTAGTCTCAGACCTGGAGTTGGGAGGACTTCGTTTCAAATTTGACCTCAGAGACTTCCAAGCTGTGTGATCTTGGGCAAGACATGCCTTACCTTTGCTGCTCTTCTGTCTTAGAAATGATATTAAAACAAAAAGTATGGGGTAAAAAAAAATGAAGAGGAATCCTTGCTCTGGAGAGGCTAAAATGATATGCTGAGAGTGAAGAAGACCTGAGTTCAAATCTAACCTTAGAGAATTCCTAGTTGCATGATCCTAGGCAAGTCACTTAATCTATTTTAGCAAATAAATTATAAATAAAAATAGATTTTATTCAACTGTAAAATGGGAATAATACTAGCACCTTTTGCCCAGGGAAGTTGTAAAGTTAGCACATGTAAAATGACATATTTTTAAAAAGTGTTTACTTGGTACATAGAAACCTTTATATAAATTCTTATTCCTTTCTCTTCCCTGCCTTAGATATTTGCTATGTCTGTGACCCTGAGCAAGTCACTGAAACCCTGAGCCTTTGTACAAGGGGGCACCTCGAAGTCTTGTTGTAAGAATTAAATGAAATATCATTCCTAAAGCACTCTCTAAATGCTGGCTATTAGCACTTTGTCTCACTGAGGCACAATGCATCCATGTTTGCCTATCCCATATAACTCATCCTCCCATAAATTAGCCACCGAGAATCTACTCAGCATACTGGGACCTACCTGGAGTTCTCTTGATATCTAGAGGGGATCGTCAGTGGGCTTTGGGGCTAGCCATTGGTCATCCCCTCAATCTTTTAAAAAAATTTTTTTTAAACCTTTACCATTTGTCTTAGAATCAATACTGTGTATTGGTTCCAAGGCAGAAGAGTGGTAAGGGTAGGCAATGGGGGTCAAGTGACTTGCCCAGGGTCACACAGCTAGGACGTGTCTGAGACTAGATTTGAACCCAGGACCTCCCATCTCTAGGCCTGGCTTTCTATCCACTGAGCCACCCAGCTTCTCCCCCCACCCCTCCAATCTTAATATATAACCAGCCCATTTTCTTTTTTTGATTGTGCAATTCTGGGATGTCATCTTTTCTACTGCCCTTGCAAGATGTCTCTGCCTTCTTGTGAGGAAGATAGCTCTCTTGTGGCCAGCTCCCTCTCTACTGCCTTTTGGGTTAGGTCTCCTAAAACTGGTCAGAAATGCAATGATCCCGGGGACAGCTGGGTGGCTCAGTGGATTGAAAGCCAGGCCTAGGGATGGTAGGTCCAGGGTTCAGATCTAGCCTCAGACACTTCCTAACTGTGTGACCCTGGGTAAGTCACTTAACCCCCATTGCCTAGCTCTTACTGCTCTTCTACCTTGGAACCAATACATAGTATTGATTCTAAGATGGAGGATAAGAATTATTTTTAAAAAGAGAGAGAGAGAGAGAGAGAGAGAGAGAGAGAGAGAGAGAGAGAGAGAGAGAGAGAGAGAGAGAGAGAGAGAAATGCAATGATCCAGGACAATTCTGGACTTATGAAAAAGAATGCTATCCACATCAAGAGAAAGAACTGTGGGAATAGAAACACAGGAGAAAAGCATGTGATCAATCACTTATTTACATGGATATAGGATTTGGGGTTTGGGTTTTAAAAGATTTTAAAATGTATTAGTTATTGCAAAAATGAATAATATGAAAATAGTTTTTGAACAATGATACATGTTATAACCCAGTGTAATTGCTTATCAGCTCCAGGAGGGGGGGGAGGAAAGAGGGAAGGAAGAGAACATGAATCAGGATAGCGGGGGAAAATAATGAATGTTGGAGGGGATGTGACAAAATTGAGACATTAATACATTGCTGGTGGAGTTGTGAATTGATCCAACCATTCTGGATGGCAATTTGGAACTATGCCCAAAGAGCTCTAAAAGACTGCCTGCCCTTTGATCCAGCCATACCATTGCTGAGTTTGTACCCCAAAGAGATCATAGATAAACAGACTTGTACAAAAATATTTATAGCTGCACTTTTTGTGGTGGCAAAAAACTGGAAAATGAGGGTATGCCCTTCAATTGGGGAATGGCTGAACAAATTGTGGTATATGCTGGTGATGGAATACTATTGTGCTCAAAGGAATGATGAACTGGAGGAATTCCATGTGAACTGGAAAGACCTCCAGGAACTGATGCAGAGTGAAAGGAGCAGAGCCAGAAGAGCATTGTACACAGAGACCAATGCACTGGTAAAATCAAATGTAATGGACTTCTCTACTAGCAGCAATGAAATGATCCAGGACAATTCTGAGGGACTTATGAGAAAGAACACTATCCACATCCAGAGAAAGAACTGTGGAAGCAGAAATGCATTAGAAAAATATGTGATCGATCACATAGTGCAACAGGGATATGATTAGGGTTTTGATGTTAAAGGATGGTTCTACTGCAAATATGAAAAACATAGAAATAAGTTTTGAACAATGATACTTGTATAACCCAGTGGAACTGCTTTTTGGCTTTGGGAGGGGGGAGGAGAAAGCAGAGGTGGTGGGGAATAATGAATCATGTAACCATGGAAAAATATTCTAAATAAACATTTTTAAAAAATTTTAATTAAAAAAATAAATAAAACTGGTTATACATCATTCCTGGTTTAACTCTGATGTTTAAAAGATAGACTTTTATTTCAAAGAGGAGCTCAGTTGAGATCATTAAATAAACTTAACTGAGGCTCAGTAGAGAGAGAGCCAGGTCTGGAGACAGGAAGTCCTGGTTTCAAATTTGACTTCAGACACTTCCTAGCTGTGTGACCCTGGACAAGTTACTTAATGGGGATTGCCTAGCCCTTCAGGTTCTTCTGCTTTGAAACTGATGATTCTTTTTTTTTTTTTTTAGATTAAAAATTTTTTTTTAATTTTCCATGATTCCTGTTTTTACTTTCCCCTTTACCCCCCTTTAACCCCTCCCCTATCCAATGCACATTTCTGCTGGTTTTAACATGTGTGATCAGTCAAGACTTATTTACATATTATTGATAATTACATTGGTGTGGTCATTTAGTGTCTACATCCCCAACCATGTCCTCATCAAACCATGTGTTCAAGTGATTGTTTTACTTCTGTGATTCCACTCCTGCAGTTCTTCCTCTGAATGTGGGTAGCGTTCCTTTCCATAAATCCCTCAGAATTGTCCTGGGTCATTGCATTGCTGCTGGTACAGAAGTCCTTTACATTCAATTTTACCATAGTATATCAGTCTCTGTGTACAATGTTCTTCTGGCTCTGCTCCTTTCACTCTGCATCAATTCCTGGAGGTCTTTCCAGTTCACATGGAATTCCTCCAGTTTATTATTCCTTTGAGAGCAATAGTACTCCATCATCAGCATATACCACAATTTGTTCAGCCATTCCCCAATTGAAGGGCATTCACTCATTTTCCAGTTTTTTGCCACTACAAAAAGCGCGGCTATAAATATCTTTGTACAAGTCTGTGAAACTGATGATTCTAAGACAGAAGGTAAGGGGTTTTCCTCCCCCCACTGAAGTTATATATTTATTGTCAGGCAATATGTATTTTCATATTGGTCATTGTTGTAAGAGAAAACTCATATAAAACCAAAACCTCCCAAATAAAATCATAAACAAACTAATGTGAGAAACAGTATGCTTTGATCTGCAGCTGCCTCCAACAATTCTTTCTCTGGAGGCATATAGCATTCTTTGTCATAAGTTTTGGTTTTGTTTCTTTTTAGAAGGGAAAAATTAAAAAAATAAAAAAAATTTAAAGCACTTAACTGGTCAACAGAAGCAGGAAGACCATAGGCACCAGGACTTCCACAATGGACATGAGAAGACCTGCAGCAGGACTATTTTTTATTTTATTTTTTTAATTGAAATCTTTTATTTAATTAATTAATTTAGAATGTTTTTCCATGGTTATATGATTCATGTTCCTTTCCTCCCCTTCCCCCAACTCCCTGTAGCCAATGAGCAATTCCATTGGGTTTTACATGTGTCATTGATCAAGACCTATTTCCATATTATTAATATTTGTAATGAAGTGATCACTTAGAGTCTACATCCCCAGTCATGTCCCTATTGACCCATGTGATCAAAGCAGTTGTTTTTCTTCTGTGTTTCTCCTCCCACAGTTCTTTCTCATAAGTCCCTCAGAATTGTCCTGGGTCATTGCATTGCTGCCAGAAGTCCATTACATTTGATTTTACCACAGTGTATCTGTCTCTGTATACAATGTTCTTCTGGTTCTGTTCCTTTCACTCTGCATCAATTCCTGGAGGTCTTTCCAGTTCACATGGAATTCCTCCAGTTTATTATTCCTTTGAGCACAATAGTATTCCATCACCAGCATATACCACAATTTGTTCAGCCATTCCCCAATTGAAGAGCATACTCTTGTTTTCCAGTTTTTTGCCACCACAAAGAGCGCAGCTATAAATATTTTTGTACAAGTCTGTTTATCTATGATCTCTTTGGGGTACAAACCCAGCAATGCTATTGCTGGATAGAAGGACAGGCAGTCTTTTAGAGCTCTTTGGGCATAGTTCCAAATTGCCATCCAGAATAGTTGGATCAATTCACAACTCTACCAGCAATGCATTAATGTCCTAATTTTGTCACATCCCCTCCAATATTTATTACTTTCCTTTGCTGTCATTTTAGCCAATCTGCTAGGTATGAGGTGGTACCTCAGAGTTGTTTTGATTTGCATTTATCTAATTATCAGAGATTTAGAGCACTTTTTCATGTGCTTATTGATAGTTTTGATTTCTTTATCTGAAAATCGCCTATTCATGTCCCTTGCCAATTTAGCAATTGGGGAATGGCTTGCTTTTTTGTACAATTGATTTAGCTCCTTCTATATTTGAGTAATTAGACTTTTGTTAAAGGTTTTTGTTATAAAGATTTTTTCCCAATTTGTTACTTCCCTTCTAATTTTGATTGCATTGGTTTTGTTTGTACAAAAACTTTTTAATTTAATATAATCAAAATATTTGTTCTACATTTTGTAATATTTTCTAACTCTTTCTTGGTCTTAAAATCTTTCCTTTCCCACAGATCTGACAGGTAAACTATTCTATGTTCACCTAATTTACTTATAGTTTCCTTCTTTATATTCAAATCATTCACCCATTCTGAATTTAACTTGGTGTAGGAGTGAGATGTTGATCTAAACCTAATCTCTCCCATACTGTTTTCCAATTTTCCCAGCAGTTTTTGTCAAATAGTGGATTTTTGTCCCGAAAGCTGGGCTCTTTGGGTTTATTATACACTGTCTTGCTGAGGTTACTTACCCCAAGTTGATTCCACTGATATTCCCTTCTGTCTCTTAACCAGAACCAAATTGTTTTGCTGACCACCAGCAAGACTATTGAAATGATCATTTCAATCACTTGGGTCCAAGCTTGGTCCCAAAGAAGAGCTGTGAGAAGGCCCCTGGCCCCCTTCCATGGCAGAGGAAGGGAATGATGGGTGTGAAACACTATCAGATGTGTTCCTTAGTTTCAATTAACTATTTTTTCTTTTTTTTCCTCCATTCTTTGTTATAAGGGATAGTTCAATAGGAAAGGAAGAGAGGGAAATATACAGTGGGGAATAGAAGTGAATTTAAGGCAAAAGATATCAATGTAAATTTTTTTTTAATCTTTATAATTTCCCAAAGATTATCCAGCTCTCTTTTCTCCATCCAGGAGGCCTTTAATCATTGTAGCAGAGAAGGCCTGCCTGGAATCAGTCACACTCTCCAGCCCTCCCAGGAAATGAGCCAGTCAGCAAGGGATGGGGGAGGGAAGGAGAGTAGCTAGGGATCTCTTTGTTCCCTGGACCTCCACTTCCTCAGCTACAAGATGAGAAGGCAGGACTGGCTGATTGCTAGGTCCTTTTCTAGCTCTAAATCTATGTTCTCTCCATTCATATTGGAAATAAGCTGGGACAGGGCAGCTAGGTGTCTCAGTGGATAGAGAGTGAAGCATGGAGTTGAGAAGACTTGGGCTCAAATCTGGCCTCAGACACTTCTTAGCTATGTTCTTAGCTAGACAAGTCACTTAACCTCCATTGCCTAGTTCTTGCCCTTCTGTCTTGGAGTTGTTACTAGGAAAGGAAGGAAGAAAGAAAGAAGGAAAGAAAGAAAGAGAGAGAGAGAGAGAAAGAAAGAAAGAGAGAGAAAGGAAGAAATAGAGAAAGAGAGAGAGGAAGAAAGAAAGAATAGGAAAGAAAGAAAGAAAAAGAAAGAAAGAAAGAAAGAAAGAAAGAAAGAAAGAAAGAAAGAAAGAAAGAAAGAAAGAAGTTTTAAAAGCTATGGATGATGATGGGGGCGATAAAATAGAAGAAACTTCAGATTTGGAATGGGAGGACTGAGTTCAAATCTAAACTTGCCCACTGAGCTACAGAACCTGAGCCATATGCCCTCTCTGGGTCTTAGTTTCTTCATCTGTAAAATGACTAGCTAGCCTTTAAGGCCTCTCTTATAGCTCTAAATCCTGTGACCATACATCCAAATATTAGTCCTTCTACTTATCACTTGTGTCCCTTATCAAATCCCTGCAGCTCTCCAATCCTATTTCTTCATCTGTAAATAAGGATTTTATTTAATTTATTTAAAAACCCTTACCTTCCATCTTAGAATCAATACTGTATATTGGTTCCGAGGCAGTAGAACAGTAAGGGCTAGACAATGGGAGTTAACTGATTTGCTCAGGGTCACCCAAATAGGTGGTATCTGAGACAAATTTGGAAACCATGATCTCTTGTCTCTAAGACCTGGTTTTCAATCTGCACAATCACCTAGCCTGCCCTATAAATGAGGATTTAAAAAAACCATTCAATTCTTTTTTTTTACATGTAAACAACATTTTTTAACATGTTGTTTTAAAATTTTTGGATTTCAAATTCCCTCCCTCCCTGCCCTCTCTCCTCCTTGAGAAGGCAAACACTTTGATATAGATGACACACGTGTAGTCTTGCAAAACATTTCCATATTAGTCATTTTGCAAAAGACAATATAGTCACCAAATCCCTCAAGACTAATAAAGTAAAAAAAAGTACTTCTCAATCTATATTCAGACTCCATCAGTTCTTTCTCTGGAAGTGGATGGTATTTTTCATCATAAGCCTTTTGTGTTTGTCTTGGGTCATTGTATGGCTGAAAATTCTCAATTCATTTCCAGTTGGTCATTATACAATATTGTTATTCTCCTGGTTCTGCTCCTTTTTCTTTGCATCAGTTCATGTGAGTCTTCCCAGGTTATGCTGAAACCATTCTGTTTGTCATTTCTTAAAGCACAATAGTATTCCATCACAATCCTATGCCATAACTTGTTCAGCTATTCTCCAGTTAATGGGTCTCCCCTTAATTTCCATTTTTTTTGTTGTCAGAAAAAAAGCCATTATAAATACTTTTGTACATATGGATCCTTTTCCTTTTAGCTTGATCTCTTTGGGGTAACAGACCTAGTAGTGATATTGCTGAATCAAAGGGCACAGTTTTATGGCTCTTTGGGCACAGTTCCAAATTATTCTGCAGAACAGTTGGATCAATTTACAGCTCCACCAACAATGCATGGTTGTTGTTGAGTTATATCTAACACTTTGTGACCCCATGGACTCTACTGTCCATAGGGTTTTCTTGACAAAGTTACCAGAGTGATTTGCTATTTCCTTCTCCAGTGGATAAAGGCAAACAGATGAAATGACTTGTCCAGAGTCATACAGCTAATAAATGCCTGAGATTGCATTTGAACTCAAATCTTCCTGACTTCAGGCCTAGTGCTCTCTATTTGCAGAGCCACTTAGCTGCCTCCTGGTGTCCATATTTTTCCACACCCTCTCAGCATTGTCATTTTCCTTCTGTTATATTAGCCAATCCAATAGGTGTGAAGTGGTACCTCAGGGTTGTTTTGATTTGCATTTCTCTAGTCAACAGTGATTTCATGCATTTTTACTTTTGACTGTAGATACTTTTAATTTCTTCATCTGAAAACTACCTGTTCCTATCCTTTGACCATTATCAATTGGGGGAATGACATATTTTTACATATTTGAGAGATTTGGTTTTTAACAGAGAAACTTGTTATGAAAATGTTTCCTGCTTTCCTTCTAATCTTGATTGTATTGGTTTTGCTTGTGCAAAAAAACGTTTTAGTTCGATGTAATCAAAGTTATCCTTTTTACATCCAGTAATATCATTATCTTTTGCTTGGTCATAATTTCATTCCTAATCCACAAATATGATGGGCAAAATATTCCATTCTCCCCAAATTTGCTTATGAAGTCATCCTTTATATATAAATCAAAACCCATTTTGACCTTATCTTGGTATACAGTATGAGATGTTGGTCTATACCTAGTTTCTGCCAAACTGCTTTCCAGTTTTCCCAGAAATTTTTGTCAAATTGTGATTTCTTGTCCCCAAATCTTGAATCTTTGTGTTTATTAAACACTAGATTACTATGTCATTTACTACTGGGTATCGTGTACCTACTGAGTTCCACTGATCCACCAGTCTATTTCTTAGCCAGTTCCAGATTGTTTTCATGATTATCCATTTGTAATTTAGTTTGAGATTTGGTACTGTGAAGCTACCTTCTTTCACATTTTTCCCCATTGATTCCCTTGATATTCTTGGCCTTTCGTTCTTCCAGATGAATTTTGTTATTACTTTTTCTAGCTCTATAAAATGATTTTTTAAGTAATTTGTTTGGTGTGGCACTAAATAAATTAATTTAGACAGAATTGTCATTCTTATTATTACTGACTTGGCTTTACCCATGAGCAGTTAATCTTTCTCTAGTTGTTTAGCTCTGAATTTATCTATGTGGGTTTATTTTATTTATTTAAAGTTTATTTTAATTAATTAAGGCTATTTTCCCATGGTTACACGATTCGTGTTCTTTCCCTCCCCTCCTCCCACCCCCCTCGTAGCCAAGGAGCAGTTCCACTGGGTTTACGTGTGTCGTTGATCAGGACCTATTTCCATATGATTAACATTTGCACTAGAGTGATCATTTAGAGTCTATGTCCTCCTTCATATCCCCATCGACCCATGTGATGGGGCAGTTGTTTTTCTTCTGCGTTTTCTGCTCTATGTGGGTTTCTTTTAGATCCTGCAACTTTGCTGACATTGTTCATTACTACACGAGGATTTGGGATTCCTTCTAGCTCTGAGCTCCCGATCTGGTCCTAAACAGAGGAAGGAAGCAGCAGAGGTTCTTCGGTCATCCTGGGGGAGGGGGAAGAAGGGGTTAAGGGAGGCTGGGCTAGAGGAGAAGGAGGGGTTAATCCAGGGACACCGAAGACCAAACCTTTCCTGCTGGGAGGGGAGTCGGGGATGGGCTGGCTATGTGCCGCCTCAGTTAGCTCTGTCCTTCCAGTCTGCCCGCATCTGCCTGGTGCCCTCTTGGTCCGCTCCCAGGCTCCCGGAGTGAGTATTAGACTCTACCCACCGTTCGCTTGGGGCAGGAGGGCTGCTCGACCCTGACGAGAAGGTGGGGAAGGCGGAGTGGCATCCTGAGGTCTGGCTCCTGGAGAGAACCGGGGCAATGGAGAGGCGGGGACCTTGGGGATACCCTCACCCCCGTTATGATATGTCCGCAGCTGGCTCTGAGGGGAGCTGGATGGGACGGCTGGAAGGAGGGGGAGTGGGCAGCTGGGTATTTTGGGTCCTATGATTAGGAAGAGCCAGTAGTTTGAGGCTTTTTATAGCTCAATAGGTTGCGCCTGAATGCGCCCTGGGGAGGGGTTGCATGGGGGAGAGTGGGTGTAAGCCTGCCCTGGCCAAGCACCCTGGGCTCCAGACCCACTTTAGAGCCCTCGAGGGTCCGTCTGGGGCTTAGATTGGCTGGAATCTGGGCTGGTGCTGAACTGAGTCCCGTGGCTCCCCTCCCCACTCCCATCTGGGTTTGGTCGCACCTTGTCTGATGTGGGGGAGTTAGAGACAGATAAACTAGGAGGGCTTGACTTCCCGCCCCGCTTCAGTCGAATGCACCCCCCCCCCAAACCACTTGGCTGTCTCTCTGCCCACCCCAACCCCCAACTAATCTTTATTTCTTTGTCTCCTCTGTATGTATTTGTATGTGAGTCCAGATCCCCTCCCTCTTACCCCCCCCCCAGTTGGAGTCTAGATCGGGGAGCTTTGTGAAGGGGGGACACTCCCCCTACATGCCCTGTTTGGGGGTTCATTTTCTGGCTGCTCTCTCCCTATGCCCCACTCAGCTCACCAAAGCTGCTGCTCCTCCTCCTCCTCCTCCTCCTCCCCAAAGCTAGTGGTCAAGGGGCAGGCAGGATGTGAGGGTTTGAGCCATGTGGGTGGCCGGGTCCCTGTCCTAGCCTGGAGCCCAGGAGGCTGCTTCTGGATCTCTCAGAAATTGGTTTATAGCCTCTCTGCCCAGCTGCAGAAGCCTAGTGGGGAGTGGGGGGAGGGTGGCCAGGAGGTCAGGTGAGGGGTCACGGGGGCTCTCTGGTTCTCAGAGATGATGGAGGAGCTCCTAACTGACTTAGAGAGGCACCGAGAGACTGATAGCACAATGGCTCCAGAGAGAGAGAGAGAGAAAGAGAG
>NC_058132.1:64002814-64085863 GCF_016433145.1 Gracilinanus agilis
AGGAAGGAAGGAAGGAAGGAAGGAAGGAAGGAAGGAAGGAAGGAAGGAAGGAAGGAAGGAAGGAAGGAAGGAAGGAAGGAAGGAAGGAATGAGGAAGGAGGGAAGGAAGGAAGGAAGGCCACTACAAGATCATCTTATCTCCCTGGGCATGATGGTACTTTTCTAGATGGCTGAGGGAAGAGGCTGCCCAGCCAGACTTTGGCAGGCCATCCATCGACAAGATGAAGCAGTGATCTTCCCAAGAGAGCCATCAACTTGCCCCCTCTCTGAACTTGGAGGGAGAGTAACAAGCATGCACCCAGACTTGGGCCAGGACTCAGAGACGTGAACACAAACCCACAGACACAGAGTAGATCAGTCCCAAATCCAGCCTCAGATGGGATATGCTTAGAAAGGCCAGAGAGGGAAGGTCTCATCGTATAGGTACAAAGTCACCCTCCCTTCTCCCCATGCCCCAGCCTGAGGTCAGGAGGAGCCACGTGAGCAGCACTTCCCAGTCCCCTCTTACTGGTCAGCACAGGGTTCCGAAGGCAACAACTTGTCTTCATCTTCTTTGTTGAACAAGGATGACATTGTCCTCCAGCCTTTAGCTCCAGCTCCCTGGACCTGGGGGAGGAGGGGGTGGAAAGAGCAGCAGTGATAGAAGCAGCTGTCCCAGATGAACTCCCCACCCTGAGCCGGGGCACGACTCCTCTGGCCTTCCTTGGCCTTCCCTCCCACCTGGATGGATGGATGCTCTGTTCCTGGGGCCGGGCAGCCTTACCCTTCGGGCCAGCTGGGACATGGGGTTGCTGGCCTCCTCTGTCAGCTGCACAGCTTCCTGGTCTGCTAGCACTGGACTCTCTGTCTGTGACACAAGCCCCAAGCCGGGCTGTGAGAGGGGACCCTCCACGTCCCCCCTCCCGCCATCTCATCCCTCAAACACATGCTCATCTGGCTCCGAAATCACTCATCTTTGTTTCTTCCTCAGACAGACGTACCTACCTGTCCCTCCTGCTCATCCTGCTCTTCTTCTCCCACACACAATTCCATCTTCCTTTCCCAGAACCTCATCTTACCCTTCCTCCCATATACAACAAAACAGTTTTTCCTCTTCCTACAGACCATTCCTTACTGCCCCGACCAGACCATTATACACATATGTATACAGACACATCTATTCATGCTTTCCTGAGGCTGCCCCCAATCTGTCATGTACAGAGGGTCCCAAATGGCTTTTTAAAAGCTTTAATAAACTTAAGATGTTTGCAATACTCCGTACATATCTTGTTTGTTCCCATCGGATCTGACCCATTTAAGATCTTCTTGTTAAAGATACTAGAGTGGGGGCCAGCTAGGTAGCTCAGAGGATTGAGAAGGATGGGAGGTGCTGGGGTCAAATCTGGGCTCAGACACTAGCTGTGTGACCCTGGGCAAGTCACTTAACCCCCATTGCCTAGCTCTAACTGCTGCTCTTTTGCCTTGGAACCAATACATAATATTGATTCTAAGATGGAAGGTAAGGGTGACTTGCCCAGGGTCACACAGCTAGGAAATATCTGAGGGCAAATTTGAACCCAGGACCTCCTGTCTCCAAGCCTGGCTGAACCGCCTAGTTGCCCCCCTACCTAGAAATACTCTTGACGAGGCAAGATTCATGGGAGGCCATGGACCAAAGACACATAGGCATAGGTGGGTCATTGGTTATCAGAGAGTATGCCTACATCGGTAAGATAATATATCCACGAGAGGACTAGAGTGTCCCAGCTTTGATGTCAGGACAAATAGTCTGGGTCAGTTTGATTAAAAACCCCAAAGGTAAACTTGGCCTCTTTTGTCCTTTGCTGGTGTTCTTCCAAGTCCAATCTGGCACCGCTCCCCAGGCCTGGGAAGACACCTGGCTCCCTCAGGCCCAAGGTCTCTCTCTCTCTCTCTCTCTCTCTCTGTCTGCCTGTTCTTTTAGCCTTTCCATCTTGGCCATTCTCCCTATTTCCTGCCTCCCCCTCCCTATTCTGTTGTCTTGCCCCCATTTCTTCTCCCAAATTCCCCTCTTTCCCTTTCCCAATTCCTTTTGTCCTAGAATGTCAAGGCTAGAAGGGGCCTTAGAACATGGAATATCAGAACTGAGAAGAGACCTTAGAACAGAGAATATATAGCTGGCAGGGCCCTTAGAACAGAAAATACCCAAGCTTAGAATGGGGCTGAGAACAGAATTTGAGAGACCTGAGAAATCATCTAGCCTAGGAGTTCTCAAATTGTCTGATCTCGGGACCTTTTTGCAAACCTCTTAGAAATTATTGTGAGAAAAGGAAATGATTGTGGACTCCACATCCCTTTGCCCAGACAAACTTTAGGTGGGTTATATTATCAATATTTCCCATATCAGAAATTAAAACATCTCTGTATTATTATACAACGTTGTGACTTTGTGGACCTCCTGAAAAGGTGTTGGAAACTCCCAAGAGTCTGGGACCACACTTTAAAAATTTTGGTCCAATATATTAATTCTCCCCTCTTTTTTTTAACATAGCACAGTAGTTAGCACATAGTAGGATGACTGACAGAGGCAGAGATGAATGACTTGTTTAGGCTTACACAAGTTAATAGCCAGGCCAAGAATCAAAGCCAGGTTTCTGAAGTTCCAGTCCATTGCCCTTTTCAGAATACCACCAGCTTCCTTTTCCTCACTTTCCTTCCCCCACCCTCTCCTTCCCTATCACTTTTGCCCCCTGTTGACTGGTGCCTCCTGTAAGCACCCATGCCACCCACCTCTTCTGATAGCTCTTCCCCGGACTCTCCACCCAGGGTCTGCAGCACCTTTGATTTGTAGGTCTTCCAAAAGGCTTGGTTCATGGCTGTAGGGGCACCGTCCAGGGCACAGGGCAGGCGATGGCTCAGTGGGTGCCAGTGCCCATCTCACAAGGCCACTTGGTTGGGCCTGGCTCTTGCCCTCTGGGATCAGGTGACCTCATTAAAGATAAACCAGCTTTTCCTTCCTGGCCCAGTGCCTCGAGGGCTGGAACCTGATCTAGAGGAATCTGGGATGGGGATAGGGACCCCCACCTCCCTTTTGCTCCTCCATGGAAGCTGCAGGGCCCACGAAGACTGAGGTTCCTCCTCATCCCACTGGGATATGGGGACTTTCTAACTAACAGAATCAAGGGATGTTCTGAAAAATCCTTTCCCAGTCCTTTCCCTTGCATTCATCTCTCTGGCCCTAGAAGAACACCCCCTATTAGGAGCACAACTCCCCTTTAAAAGCCCCAACCTGGGGGTCGGAGCCCCATCCTTTTCCCTCTCGGTGGGGCCCTGCCTATTACCCTTGCTTAGGCTTAAGGACCTGGCTGATATCTAGTGATGGGGGTCCCAGGGAGGCCCTTCAGCCCCTGGAAACACCAATGCCCTGGTCTCATATTTCACGGCATTGTCTGGACCCGTAACTGATTCCCCCTTCCTGGACT
The DNA here is from genome assembly GCF_016433145.1 of Gracilinanus agilis. Taxonomy (NCBI): domain Eukaryota; kingdom Metazoa; phylum Chordata; class Mammalia; order Didelphimorphia; family Didelphidae; genus Gracilinanus; species Gracilinanus agilis. The sequence continues at coordinate 64,006,255 of NC_058132.1, forward strand.
GGGGACACTCAGCCCGGTGACCCTGTCTCCTGGCAACCAGCTCCAAATAGCCCAAGTCCCTGAATTATTGCTGAGCCCCAGACTGCTGCTCATCCCAGCTCTGGTTTCTCCCAGGCTAGGAGGAACCAGGACCCTGGGAGAGATGGCTGGAGTTGGGAGGGAAGCTCCAGCCCATCCTCTCCTCTCTAACCCTTGCCTGCCAGGCAGGCCTGAGTCCTGAAAACACTCATCCCCTGGAGCTCCAGGGAGGGATTCTCCCATGAGAAGCCTCCTCCCCTTGGCCTGAGTGAGACCAAGGCCACCCTCCCCCACAGCCCACTGGCCATGAGCATCTCAGAGATGCCGTCCCTGTGTGCCACTAGCCTGCAACTCCTACACGAGTCTGAGATAGAAGACTGGGAGGACCCAGGAATCTTCATGGATTGTCTGGAAAGTGTCCCACTCAATCTAATGACTCTGCCCAGTCTAATAAACACAAATGAAGAACCTGAGAACATATGAACCAGGCTGGGTGCTCAGAATTAGAGGAAAAATCCATCCAGGTCTTCCCTTTAAGATTGTTACAGCCTAACCTGGCAGGGAGGAAAATAGCAACTAACTACAATTTCCAGCTGTAATTAAGGCCGCATGAGACAATCCTGTTGTTCTCTGCCCATGGTAGGCTGGTCTTAAACAACTTCAGCATTTTAAGAGCGCTTGGCTTCATCTGGGTCCTCCCAGCAGCCAGCAGTTCGATTCACAGAATCAGAGAATTTGAGACTTGAAAGGGACCTCAGTGGCCAGCCATCCAGTTCTTCTGGGAATCCCCACTACAATATACCTGGGAAAGGGGCAGTCAAGGAGAAGGAACCCATCCCTTCTCCAGGTGGCCCATTCCACTTTCGGGCAAAGTCAATACAAGTCATGGGCTACATTGTCCACAGGCAAGAGAGTGAGTTTCTGTGCTGGGAGCTCTCTTTAGAGGCATTTCCTAACTCACAGACAACTGAGATAGGTAGGACCTGACACTCTGAGGGTTTGGGTGATTTGCCCAGAGTCATGCAGCTATGAAGTACATGAGGCAAGATAGAAACCCAGGACTTCCTAGTGCTTAGCACATAGCATTTAATAAGTATTTTTTATTCATTCATTTGTTTATTTCTGAATAAAAGTCCAGTACTCTATACAGGATGTCATCACATTTCTGTGTCTCATACATTTTGTTGTGGTTCTGTCATTTTTCAGTCATGTCTGACTCTTCATCACCCCATTTGGAGTTTTCTTGGCAAAAATACTGGAATGGTTTGTTGTTTCCTTCCCCACTTCATTTTTATTTTTATTTTATTTTATTTATTTTAAAATATTTTTCTATGTTTACATGATTCAATATTCTCTTGCTCTCCTCTTTCCTCTCCACTCCCAGAGCCAACAAGCAATTTCACTGGGTTGTACAAATGTTGTTACTTAATACCTATTTCCATATTATTCATTTTTGCTATCTAGTGATTTTTTTTAAGGCCAAAACCCCAAATCACATCCCCATATATACATGTGATAAGTGATGTCATGTGTTCTTCTTTTGCATTTCTCCTCCCATAGTTCTTTCTCTCAATGTGGATAGCATTCTTTCTCATAAGTCCTTTAGGAGTGTCCTGGCTTGTTTCATTGCTACTAGTAACAAAGTCCATTACATTGGATTGTTCTACAATGTATTACTTTCTGTGTACAATGTTCTCCTGGTTCTGCTCATTTCACTCTGCATCAGTTCACCGAGGTTCTCCTAGTTCACATGGAAAGCCTCCAGATCATCATTCCTTTCAGCACAATATTATTCCATCACCATCAGATACCACAATTTATTCAGCCATTCCTGTGATTAGGGCCAGGCAATTGGGGTTAAGTGGCTTGCCCTAAAGGAAGTGTCTGAAGTCACATTTGAACTCAGGACCTCCTGTCTCTGAGACTGGTTCTCATTCCACTGAGCCATCCAGCTGGCCCTACCTAGGTTTATTCACTTGGTATGTCCTGAGCAGGCAGTAGTTGTTAAGAGTGGCCTTGGAGTCAGACAGATCTGAGTTCACACTGGCTGTGCAAGCCTATGCAACACACAACTTCTCAGGATCCTAGGGAAATCTTTGACTATAAATTGCAGAGTATTTGCTGATCAGTAAGTGCATAAAGTGTCTGGCCTGAAGTCAAGAGGACTCATCTTCCTGAGTTCAAATCTGGCCTTAGACATTTCCTAGCTATGTGACCCTGGACAAGTCACGAAACTCTGTTTGCCTCAGTCTCCTCATCTGGAAAATGAGCCAGAGAAAGAAATGGCAAACCGCTCTAGTATCTTTGCCAAGAAATCCTCAAATGGGGTCCTGAAGAGTCAGAATGCTGAACAACAAATTTGCTGATCTGAATTTTCAGTTTCCTCACCAGAACTTCTACATAACAACAGCAAGCATTTTATATAGAGCTTGAAGTCTTACAAAGTGTTTACATCTATTATTCCATTTGATTCACTTAACAATACTAAAAGGTGGGTGTTCTTATTATCCCTATTTTACAGAAGAAGAAACAGAGGCAGATGGAGGTTAGAAACAGAGTCTGAGACCATATTTGACCTAGGTTTTCTTGATTTCTTTTCTTTTTTTTATTAACCCTTACCTTCTGTCTTGGAGTGAATACTGTGTATTGGCTCCAAGGCAGAAGAGTGGTAAGGGCTAGGCAATGGGGGTTAAGTGCCTTGTCCAGGGTCACACAGCCAGGAAGTGTCTGAGGTCAGATTTGAACCTAGGACCTCCCGTCTCTAGGCTTGGCTCTCAATCCACTGAGCCACCCAGCTGCCCCCAGGTTTTCTTGATTTCAAGTCCAGGCTCTCTCCAATAGGGCACCTGGCTAATGAAGCCACAGGTGTGGTCCTCTACGTCTCTCCTTCTCTATTTCATTATATCTATTTTTACACGATCCTGTTATTTCCTTGGGAGAAACTATGCTCTTTAAAATATGTTTGCTTCGAGTCTTTCCCAACACCAGTCCATCCTCCATTCAGTCACTACAATTATTTTCCTAAAGTGCAGGGCTAATCATGTCACCCCCTCAACTCAATAAACTCCAGTGGCTCCCTATTGCCTTCAGGTACAAATATAAAATGCTGTTTGGCATTCAAAGCCCAAATAAATAGTTACTCCTACCTTTCCAGTTTTCTTACATCTTATTACCCACTATGTACTCTTCCATCCCCTGGCTATTCAAGAATAAGATGCTCCATTTCTCAACCCCTGCCATTTTCTCTGGCTGTCCCATATTCCTAGAATGCCTTTTCTCTCTCCTTCCCCTATCTCAGTACTGACAACCCTGGCTTCCTTTAAGTCTCCTAAAATTTGCCTTCTCCAAGAAGGTTTCTCCATCCCTTCTAATGCCAGTTTTCATTATTTCTATTTATCGGGCATATTGTTTGCTTCATATATATTTGTTAGTATGTGGTTTATGCCCCATTAGAGTGTAAGCTCCCTGAGAGGCAAGGATTATTCTTTACCAAATGCATCCCTAGTGCTTAATACTATGGTGCCTGGCATATAAAAGGTAGGCACTTATGTTGATTGATTGATTGAGGGCAAAGATGGTTTCTTTTTTTTGTCTTTGAATTCCAAGGATTAAACAGTACCTGGCACATAGTACTTGTTCAATCGTGTCTGACTCTTTCATGACCTCATATGAGGTTTTCTTGGCAGAGATACTAGAGGTTTGCCATTTCCTTCTCCAGCTCTTTTGACAGATGAGGAAACTGAGGCAAACTGTGTTAAGTGACTTGCCCAGGGTCATACATCTAGGAAGTGTCTGAAGCCAGATCTGATTTCAAGGAAGTGGAGTTTTGCTCACCCACCTGTGCCTGGCACACAGTAGGGCTTGCTTCATGAAAGCTGGACTGATCGAAGGTGGGGACTGTTTTCTTAGTTTGGCTTAGTATCCTCAGAGCCAAACTCCGTGCTAGGAGCTCCCTAAATGCAAGCTTGTTACTAGGTCGGCTGATGATCGGCTCGTCTAGAGGTGCAGGAAGAGGCAACACTTTGGGGCTGGGGGTGCAGTCCACTAGAAATAGCCCCAAGTGGCTTGAAGAGGGATCTCGGGGCCAGAAGGTGAAACAGCGATTTTGAGCCATCAGTCAGTTCACAGAGGAGCTTCCCGGCAGAGCCCCGCGCCTCTGTGGTGCCCAGTTTGTCCCCCAGGGGGCGCTCACCCGGATTGCGCCCGTCAGGACCCTCCCCGTGACGTCATGGAAGCGGCCCCGGAAGTCGAGCGGAAGTCGAGCTCACGTGGGCGCCGGCGCCCCGAGCTCCCATGGCCCGCTCTCGGCGCACCGGCGCGCACCGCGCGCACTCCTTGGCCCGCCAGCTGAAGGCTAAGCGGCGGCGACCGGACCTGGATGAAATTCACAGGGATTTGAAGCCCCACAGTGCCGCCCGCCGGCCCCAGCCCGACGCAGAGCCTGACCCCGACTTGCCCGGTGGCGGCCACCATCGTTGCTTGGCCTGCGCGTAAGCTCCGGGATCGGGAGGGAACATCCGGGGGCGGGTCATCTGGGGACTGGCCCGGGGAATCTGGGGGAGGTGTCGAAGCTCGTGGGGCGGAGGAATGAGGGACGTAGGAAGGAGAGGCTCTTGGAGAGGGCTAGGAGTAGGGACTCTGGGGACGGAGGCCTATGGCGGGGGCAGGGGGAGTGAGGTCCTGGGGAGGAGAGGCTCATTGGGAAGTGGGGACTTAGGGATGGAGGCTCATAGGAGCCGGGAAGTGGGGTTCTGGGGGATACAGGTTCATAGGAGCCGGGAAGTAGGGACCTTGGGATGGAGGTTTTTGGGGGCCTGGGAAGTGGGAACTAGGGTGGAGGCCTGTGGGAGGTGGGGCAAGGGCATTGGAGACCCAGGAGTGTGGATGTTGGAGGCGGGGGTTGAAAGTGGAGCCTAGGGAGTGAAGGCTTATGAAGGGATGGGGAATTGGGGACCTGAGGACTAAGAGGTTTAAGATTTTGTGGGGATGGTATTTGAGGATCTGGAGGATGGAAGCTTTTGGAGATAGAACTAGGGAATTGGGAACCTCTGGAGGCTAGAAACCTGGGAATGGAGACTTTGGGAGTTTGGGACCTGAGGGATGAAGGCTGGGAACAATCCTAAATCAGGAAGGAGAGGAAGCTGGGAGTTGAAAGATCCCATTATGAGGCCAGTGACTTATCTGGATTCCTCATTTCTTAGCTCTTCTCCTTTGGTAGGGGGGGAGGGAAGAGAAGGAAAGGACCCTCCACCCATATCTCACCTTTATCCCCTTCCAGGAGATACTTCATTGATACTGCCAGCTTGAAGAATCATTTGAAGTCCAAAGATCATAAAAAAAGGTGGGATACTTATGGAAGCCCCCATTTTATCTTCCCTCCTTCTGACCCTTCCTCTCTTCTCTCTTTTACCACTTTTCCTCTTTGCCCTTCCCCACAGCATTTTTTCTTTCTAGCCTTTAATCTCTTCCCTTAGGTTTTCTCTTTGATCTGCCCCTTCTCTGTTTCTTCCCAACCTTGCCCCTACTTTTTTTAACCTTATTTTAACCCTTGTCTCTTTTCTCCTGTAGGCTGAAACAGCTGAGAGTAGAACCCTACAGTCAGGAAGAAGCAGAGCGGGCAGCAGGCATGGGCTCTTATGTGCCCCCCAAGAGGTTGGCAGTGCCTACGGATGTATCCACTGAGACATCTGATATGGAGGTGGCCAGCTAATGCTGCCCAAAGGCAGAGGAAACCATTCTTGGATAGCGAAGCCAGGCTGAGCTGGCTGGACTGTGTCTTTCCCTCATCTTTCAGAACAGAAACTAATTCCTCTTTCCCATTAAAGGAAATGAGCTGCTCTCTCTCTTATCGTGTTTCTGATTTCCCCTAAATGCCAGGCTGGCGCTAATGCCTATTCTGCACCCATATTCCCTCAGGAGCTCCTATATCCCCTAGTGCTCCCGACTTCTGTGTTTGCCCCTGGGCTATGCCTATGGCACTCTGCTTCCTGCTGAACCTTTGGTCAACTCCCTTCTTTTCCCTTTCCTTGCTTTGGACCTGAGTTACCAGAAGGAGCCCCAAGCATGGCAAGTCTTCTATATTTGCTCCTTGCAATTTCCAGGTTTATTCCATCCAAGGCTCCCATTTCTTCAGCTTAGGCAGGCATAGGTGCTCCCTGTACCCCGCCCTCTTCCCCATGGCCTCCCAGCCTGCTGGGGCCACCATCTGGTGGGACAAGGGTAGGAGGAATGGTTCTTCTGGATAATTGGGTCAGATGGATGCTGGGGCCCCCTGCTCTCCCATACTTCCAGGGGTTCCATCTCCTATCATGGTGTCTTTGGGGACTTTCCTTGATCCATCAGCTGTCGGACACTGTAGAAGGAGAGCCCTAGGCCACACACAGCCAGCAATGTGGCCAAGGCACCCATCAGTTGGTTCCGGGGCTCTGCCTCCAGCTCCCCAGCCACTTGCATCTGGGTAATGGGGCAGAAAGAGAGCAGTGTTGGGAGGGCTGAGGCAGCCAAGGAGTCTGTTGAAATCCCAGGGTATTCTCTCTGGCCTAATGGAACCAGACCTGGGAGATTGGGAGGGGTACCCAGGAGAAGGAGCGGGACTGGGTGGGAGATGAGAGTAACTCCCAACCCCCCTTCCTCCTTAGGGTCAGGAAGGGCAAGAGGATGACTTCCCTCCCAGGGACATTCCATCCCGATGCTCTCTCGCATCAGTGCTGCAGAGCTGGGATATGGGGCCCAGCTGCTCAGGCGGCATGCAACGTGCCTGGCTGCCTCCTGGGGTGGTGGGGTGTGGGTAAAGGAGAAGGAAATGGGGGAGGTTAGGGGGTGAAGGGAGTTACCTCTAGTCTCCGAAAGTAGCCGGGGGTCAATCTTCCAAAGCGCATGATTGGCCTACGGCTGGGGGGCACATATGGGTGTCCTTGTCTTTCTGGTGGTGGTCTGGTAAGGGCAGGAAGGGAATGAATTTGGCATTCCCAATGCCAGCGAACAGAAATTGGGTCAGGGGGAGGGGGCAAGAACGCTGAGGGTTACATCTTAACTGTGTCCCCACTTTTGCTTACCGTCCTTCAGACGCACATACGCACACGCAGTCTCCGACTTTCTTCGTTACTGGGTGCTCAGCTCTGTTCCAGTCCCGAATTGTCCTTTCTACCCCTCATCCCCATGCCAAGAATGCTCCTTTCATCTCCCCCCAACCCAATGGTATGGACGCCTGGAGAGGATGCTCACCTGCGGCTGCCCACGACTCGCAGTCAGCCGGGGTGGCAGCGGGCCCTTTAAATCAGGTCCCCTCCCCTTGCTGGGCCAGTCTGGGCGGCAGCTGTCAAGAGATATCAGCATCAGGCTGGAATCAGGCCTTTGTGCCCACCCCACTTCCTGCCATGGAGGCAGGCACCTAGATTCAAGGAGAGAGAAGGCCATGCTCCAGCAGTTTATGCTTCATCCAGGGTAGAGGTGAAAGAAGACCCCTGTTTCTGCCTGGCTTGGGGTCCCAGACCCTATTTGGATATGCGGTGAGACTTCAGGCTCCCTGGAGGCAGCCAGCAGTGGCACAGAGTAAGGAAGCTAGGGATTTGAAGCCTCTTTTTGACACTATCTGTGCCCCTTTATTTCTCTTTCTCCTCTACTCTCTAAGGTCCTCTATAATCGGGGCCTTTGCTTTCCCCTCCTCCCAGTCTTCTAAACCCTCTGCAGTCTGGCTTCTGAGCTCACCGTCATTCAACTGAACCTGCTTGCTCCAGTTACCAGTAATCTCCTAACTGCCAAATGGAATGGCCTTTTCTCAGCCCCCCCCATCCATCTTAACCTCCCTGTTGCTTCTGACACTGTCAATCGTCTCCTTCTGGATACTCAAGCTTCTAGGTTTTCGTGACACTGTTCTCTCCTGGTTCTCATCTGTGCCCAATCACTCTTCAGTCTCATTTGCTGGTTCCTCATTCACATTGTCCTCCAGCTTTGGGTGTCCCCCAAGGCGCTGTCCTAAGTCCTCTTTTCACTCCATACTCCGACTTGGTCACCTCATTAACTTCCATGGGTGATCATTTTTTAGGAAGGTGCTTTCCACATCAATAGACACATCTCTAGTCTCTCTGATGATCTAGTCACCAATTCTCTCTTGAGTATCTCACTGGATGTCCCAGAAGCATTGTTAACTCAACATGTCTAAAATGACTCCTTATCTTTTCCCATAAACCTTTCCCCACCCTTCTAGATCTCCCTATCAAGATATATATAATAAATATATTTAAAAACTCTTATCTTCTGTCTTAGTGTCAATTCTAAAACAAGAGTATAAGTGACTTGCCTAGGGTCACAAAACTAGGAAGTATCTACCCCTGTTAATATTGTGAGCACCAACATCCTCCAATGCTAGAAATCTCAGTGTTATTCTTGACTTGTCACACTCTACATTCCAATCAGTTGCCAAATCTTGTTTCTACCTTCTCAGCATCTCCTGACTACCTCCCCTCCTCTCCACTATTAGAGCCACAACGGTAGCCTGAGTCTAGGCCCTCAGCCCCTCTCCACTCCAGCAGTTGTCTTCCTGCCTCCAGAGTTTCCCAATCCAATCCAATCCATTCTCTCCTCATCTCCCAACATTTTTCTAAAGCAAAGGTCTGACCATGTTACAAACCTGCCCCGAAATAAACTCTAGTTGGCTCTGTAATTTCCAGGATCAAATATAATGCTCCATAACCTGGTCCATTCCTCTTTCCAGCTTACACTTTACTCTTCCCTCCACCCCGATGACAAACCAGATCTGTTCAGAGTTCAGAGTTTACTCAACTCCTACCCCTGGGCCATTGCATTGGCTGACCTCCACACTGAAGTGTTCTGCCCTTCACCTCGGATCGGTTCTTTGGCTTCCTTCAAGACTCAGCCCAAATCTCGCTTTAGTCTTTAAGAGTCCTTTCCTGGATCCTCGCTGCTAATGCCTTATCCTTTCAGATTACCTCCCGTCTGTTCCATCTGTGGGCAGCTACATAGCATAGAGTGGATAGAGTGCCAGGCCTGGAGTCAGGAAGACTCATCTTCCTGAGTCCAAATCTGACCTCAGACACTAGCTGTGGGACTCTGTGTCAAGTCACTTAATCCTGTTTGTCTCAATTTCTTCATCTATAAAATGAGTTGCAGGAGGAAATGGCGACCACTCCCGTATCTTTGCCAATTCTTGGTATAATAGTAAGCACAAGTAAATGCTTGTTGGCTGACTTCAGGATTTGTTTAATTCAATCTCATTTTACAGAAGAGTAAATAAGCCCAGAGAAGGGGTTACTCGCCCAAGGCCACCACAGGTAGTACAACTGGATTTGAATTCAGGTCCTCTGACTCCAAATTACACTCTTAGAGCACATTTGTTCTCCCTTAATAAATGTTGAACTGCATTTCTTCCTCACTAGGCTGATAACTACAGAGCAGCCCTAGCCTGGGAGAGCACAGAAAGTGTCCCTTTCAGTCCAGCATGAGGTTCTAATCTCATTTCTGCAATGGTCTAAGGTTCAGAAAGGACCTTCAACATGTTCATCTCATGATGTAGTTACTACCCATTCTATGAAGGGAGAAACTGAGACTTTCAAAAGTGGCATTATTTGCCAAGGAGCAGAGGCAGGACTATATATGGCCTCTATCTTCTGGCTGCATACCTGATGTTTTTTCCTTCACCTGGATTGAAGCATTTTCAGACTCCCTCCTGAGTTCAAATTTGACTTCAGAAACTTACTAGCTGTGTGACTCTAGGCAAGTCACTCCACTCTGTTTGCCTTAGTTTCCTCATCTGTACAGTGAGCTGGAGAAGGAAGTGGCAAGCCACTGCAGTATTTTTACCAAGAAAACCTAAATGAGAAGGTGAAGAATGCAACATGTACCCCTTGGTGCTGGTAGCCCTTGAAACAATTGACTCCTTAAAGGCTTTGCTGCAGTGGCAATTTGAAAAGGCAGTTTTTAGTCTTCCTCAACCCCCTGACATTTTGTATGTGAAATTCAGACAGCTGGAAGGGATCTCAGAACTCATCCAGGCCACTCCCCTATTATAGTTATTTATTTTCAAAATCTGTTCTGTAAGAGAACATTATTTATATTATATATAAAAAATTAAATATATATAAGTATATATATTTAATATATATTATATATATAAATTAAATATATTCATTTATATAAAATAGATGCTGACTTGGGTCTATTTTAATTATGGAATCAATCTGAATTGTTGATTCCTGGCGGCCACACTTTAAATATATATTTAAAAAATTCCTAAAAATCTCCCTCTTACAGTTCCAAGGCAGAAAGAGTAGTAAGAGCTAGACAACTAGGGTTAAATGACTTGCCCAAAGTCACATAGCTAGGAAGTGTCTGAGGCCAAACTTGAACCCAAGACCTCCCGTCTCTGCACCTGGTTTTCTATCCAATGAGCCACCTAGCTGCCCCAATCCCCTCTCTTTTATAGGTGAAGTGCAGAGAATGCTCACAGGTTGTGTGAATCAGATAGGATTAGAATCCTTGGAGCTCTAACTTCAATTCTACCATATCAATATCTAGTATTTACCTTTCTAGGGCCCTATTGGTTGTACTTCACCTAGTCCCAGGGAACCTTGGCTTTTTGTTCATCGTGGACTCCTTTGGCAGTGGAGAGAAACAGAATGTTTAAAAGCATAAACTAAATTCCCCAGGGCTACAAAGGAAAGCAATTATTCTGAAATGAGTTTACTGGATTTGTTTTTCTTATTTCCCCACAGAATCTCAGGCCTTGGTAGATTATAAATCCCATGAGAGCAATACGGACTGGTTATTTTGGTGATGGTTTCTGTGGGTCAGGCTGCTGTCCTTGGTGAAGGGAACCACCTCTAAGTGACTATTTACACAGAGTCCCACTTTCTTTGCAATTTTAAAAAACCTTTTCCTTCTTAGAATCAAGAATACGTATTAGTTCTAAGGCAAAGGAGCAGTAAGGGCTAGACAATTGGGGGTTAAGTGACTTGCCCAGAGTTATTCAACTAGGAAGTGTCTGAGGCCAGATTTTTTTTTTTTTAACCCTTACCTTCTGTCTTAGAATCAAGAGTGTATATTAGTTCTAAGGCAGAAGAACAGCAAGGGCTAAGGCAGTGAAGGCAAACCTTTTAGAGACCAAGTACTCAAACAGCAACCCTCAAGAACCCCCCCCCCCTTTACTCCAGACAGGGGAAGGAAGAAGGGCTCCCATTGGGCTCCTGGGCAGAAGATATGAAAAATGTCCTCAGGAACTATGAAGAGGAGAAGGAGAGCAGCCCCTCTCCAGCTCCAGTACCATAGGTTCACCAACATGGGACTAGGCAGTGGGGGTTAAGTGACTTGCCCAGGGTCACACAGCTAGGAAGTGCCTGAGGTTAGATTTGAACCCAGGACCTCTTGTCTCTAGGCTTGGCTCTCTCTCCTCTGGGATGCACCTTTATTTTACAGCTCTTAGGTAGCTGTCCTGGGATCCTAAGTGGTTGTGACTTCCCAGTGTCACCCAGCCTGTGTGTGTCAGAGGTGACACTTTGTACACAGGCCTTCCTGATTCCAAAGCCATCTCTCCAGTCACCACCTCCTCCAGCTTGGCACATAGCAGGGATTCAAGAGATGCTTGTGGACTGATTAATTAGGCACCTGACCCCCATTGACCTTAGCGGGCTGGGGCTGGCTATTCTGGAGGAGAGGCTCGCCCGGTCCTGTGGTACTCACACCCTCCAGCCCTTGGTTCTGATTCTGGTCCAGTCTCAGCGTGCTGTGGCATCTTGAGGGCCGCGCCCTCCGGTGTCCCCTCTGCTACTTAACCCGCCACAAGCCCGGGGGTCAAGCCCTTTCTTTTTGTTGACCCTCAATTTCCACCCTCCTGGGTCAGTGTGGGATCATATGACGGCGGGAGGGCTGTAAGGGGTTTTGTAACCAGAAAGCGCTGTGCTTGTGGGTCAGTGACCCTTACTCTACCCCCAACCCCCAACCCCCAGCCCGACTGTGCCCAGGAGCAGCAGTCCATGCAGGGAAACCGGGTGGATGATTCAGAGCCCGAGGGATTCGCAGTCCCAAACCGGTAGGCGTGGGCGCCCCCCCCTCTCGCCCCAGCAGCGTCCGCCCCCTGCCCCGGGGCTAGAGTTGGGGAGTGGGGTGGGGCTGAGGAGGGGGCGGGCTCTCCTGGCAGACGGGGCTGAGCGGCCGAGCCAATAGGTGCGCCGGGATGCTCACCTGGCACGGGCCACGTGGGCGCAGGTATGTGGCAGGCTCCGCCCCCTGCCCCGCCCGCCCGCCCCAAACCCTCGGGACATCTCTGGGTTTCGGGGGCGGAAATTTTCCGGACAGGACGGTCCGGGTTTCGCGATGGAGCCGGTGGCATCCTGGGGTCCTGGGTCGGTGGTGGCCTGGTTGAGAGGTGGGTAGTGGTCTGCCCTGGGTTGGCAGGTGGTGTCTACATCCGCCGACGTCTTGTGGGGAGGAGGGAGAGCGTACTCCAGGAATCTGGCAGTAAGACACTGTGTGTGTCAGAGGGGGGGGCTCCTGGTCTACACTGGCCTGAACCGGGAGGGGTTGTTTACACTGACATTGAGGGCGGGTGCCCTATTTACACTGCCCTCCCAAAGATGGGAAGCCTTGAAGTTGTGGGTTCCGGGTTTCTGAGCTCCCACCCTTCTTGGAAAGGAGGGTGTCCTCCCCGGGGCGCGAGTGATATAAGGAAGAGAAGGTCCTCAGCCCTGTTTGGAGGCCGGGGGATGGAGGCAATGACCTCTTCTTAGGGGTCCTTCCAGTTTCAGAATTGCAGGCCCATCCCACCCCACACCCCTTCCTGTCTTAAAGAGACAGCAAGACACTCCTAAAATAATCATTCATTTCTGGAGCGATTTAAGATTTGCAAAGCACTTCCCTCCCAACCCTAGGTGAGATAAGTTGTGTAGGTACATTTTTGCCCCTTTTTGCAGACGAGGAAACTGAGGCGCTGGGAGGTTGGCACAACTTCATCTCTGCCTCATTTCCGTACAAGCTCAAAGGACTTTCCTGATCTCCCACACCCCCCCCCCCCAAATAACCCTTACCTTTTATCCTAGTATCAATTCTAAGACGGAAAAGTGGCAAAAGCTTAGGCTGTTGGGGTTGAGTGACTTGCCCAGGGTCCCACAACTGTTACTAACTCTACCTGAAATGTACCCAGTATGTATTCTGTATGGATTTATTTATGTGCGGTTTTTGTTGTCTGTCCTTGGGGTATGTCAGCTTCTTGTGGGCAGAGACTTTCATTTTTTCCTTTTTATCCTCCCGTACCTGACTGCTGGCAGGTAATTAATCTATGCTGTTGTTGTTTTCATTGGTTATTTTAAGTGACACCCTCAGGGTCCTGTAGCAGGAGGTTAAGCCTTCTCAGGTTCCCAGGAGTCACACACTCTCCTTGTTACCTGTCCTTAGAGGGTTTACATCTTCAGGGATTGAAGGTTTGGGGAAGGAAACTGGGCTATAATCAGAGCGAACATAAAAACAGCCCCATATTATCTCCATCTTCAAAAGACTACTGAGATCTGGAGGAAGCTATCATTAGACCCATTTCTCAGTTGGAGAGACTGAAAAGGGAGGAAGTGATTTGCTTAGAACCTATGGGAGGAGGCCCAAGTCATTTGCCCATAAATCTTTAACTCCACTTTTGGGCAAGTTCAAATCTGGGCTCAGATACCAGGTGTGCCCCTTAGCAAGCCACCTAACTGCAATCTGCCTTAATTTTCTCAACTGTAAAATGGTGTAAGGGTGTAATAGGGGTTTTATGGGTTCAATATATACAATTCAAAGGGAAGCAGTCAGAGGTCCCAACAGAGTCTCAGCATTCCAACACTCCTCCATGATCCAGAAGAGGTCCTCACCAGATGCTCTCTTCCTCCGAAGACATCAGCTGACTGAGGACCTTCTCCTATTAAAGGGGTCACTTATGTGTCATTCCTGTTCCTCCCTTCTAATTTGCATGTCCAATCACAATAGACAATTCTCATAGACTGCCTAGGGGGCGGGTCAGTTGATTACCTCCCAGAATTAGAGGTGTTCTCACCTTTGGTGATTAAATCTAAAGATGGGCAGTGGAGACTTCATCTAATTATCACAATGGCAACAAATAATAGCACCTACCTCCTTGGGCTGTTTTGAGGGTAAAAATGAGATAATATTTGGAAAGTGCTTTACAAACTTAAATACACTGTATAAATGCTCCTAGGTATTAGTAGCTGCTATTTTTAAGGTTAAGAGAAAAAGTTTCTAAAGCAGTTCTTTGTCATGGACCCTTCACTATAGTGAAGTCAGATGGTATCCCTTCCCAGTCATAATTTTAAATGTATAAGATAAAATGAATAGGATTACAAAGGAAACCAATGGGATTGAAATAGACTTATCAAAATATTTTTAAGAAAATAAATTCATGGACCCCAGGTTAAGAACCCCTGGACTGCCTTCAGGGAGCCCCCAGTCCTAAAGGGAAGGTACACCCAGGTCAAAGACCAACACATTTAATTCTCCCAAGTGTAGAGAGTTATAGAAACAAGTGCTAGGAAAGGTGGGGAGGGAGTAGAGAGCAGAAACCAGGTAGGGTGAGTCAGGAAAGGCTTCCTGGAGGAGGAGAACCAGGAACAGGTTTTTGGGAAGAGCCACAGAAATAGGCTTTGTGCAGGCTTAGTGGTCACAGTGTCATAAAATTGGAGCTAGCAGGGAATTTATAGGTCATTTGGTCCAACCCTGTGGTTTTATAAAGGAGGAAACAGACCCAGAGGAAAGCACTAATTTGTTTAAGGTCATACAGGGACTCAAGCCATTGCTCTTTCTATTAATTTGTGGGCTTTTGACCAGCAAGGTGTCCGAACCATCTTGGAAAGGGGGGAGCAGGGGAAGGGAACCCTCAGATGATGAGTGGGTGAGATGGAGAAGTAAGTGACTAGAGGGTCTTCACTGAGAGGTTGAATCTAAGAGAAGCAGAGAATTTTTTTTTCAGGGTTAGAAAGGAATTTAGAAACAGAGAAGGGAACCTTGAAGAGGGCCTAGAATCAAGCCCAATTTGTGAAGGTTACCATCTTAAAGACAGTCTTGCTGTTGTTCAGTCACATCCAACTCTTCATGACCCCATTTGGGGTTTTCTTGGCAAAGAGACTGGAGTAGTTTGCCATTTCCTTCTCCTGCTCATTTGACAGATGAGGAAACTGAGTCAAACCAGGTTTTGGAGTGTTTTGCCCTTTCCTTTTCCAGCTCATTTGACAGATGAGGAAATTGAGGCAAACAGGATGAAGTGGCTTGCCCAGGGAGACATACCTGTTGCGTCTGAAGCTAGATTGGAACTCAGGAAGGCGAGTTTTCCTGACTCCAGCCTGAGTACTCTATCCACTACCCTACCAAGCTGCAGCTAGCTGATGATTTAATCCATAAAGTACCAGGGCTGGAGTCAGGAAGACTTGAATCCCAATTCTAGCCTCAGGTATCTTATTAGTGGGGTGACCCTGGACAAGTCATATTGCCTCAGTTTCCTCAACTGAAAATTGGGGATAGCACCTACCTTGCAGGATTGCCTGGCACATGGTAGGTGCTATATAAATGGACTCCTTCCCTTTACTGTCTGTGGACTTCGTCACTTAACTTCCCTGAGCTTCAGTTCCCACATGTGCAGAATGACGAGGTTGGATTAGATGGCCTGTTGGTGCCTATGAACCATTTAAACCAGAAATTATTAACCTGGGGTTTGTGAATTTGCCTCTGTGAAGTTCGTCCGTTCCTTTGTTTTTTAAACATCTGATAGCTTTATTTCACAATTGGTTTCTTTTATTCTCCTCTGTATTTTATTGTAAGCATTTAAAAAACAATGTCTGAGAAGGAGTCCATAGGCTTCACCAGACACCCCATGGCGTCCATGGCCCCCCAAAGAGGTTAAAAATCCTTGCTCTAGTCCCAAACTCTGCATTTACAGAAGGGGAAGTGGAGACCCAGAAAAGGGAAATAACTTATACTAGGTACCTTGGCAAATCAGGAGAAAATCTGGAGCTCCCTGTTCAGAGAAGGCCATTGTAGTATATTTCATTGGGGGGGAGGGGAGGAGGAGAGCTTGCTGTGTGATGGACCCAGGAGCCCTGATTCCCCAGCTCAATTAAGGGGAAGATGTATAGAATAGTCCCTCCCCCAAATGCAGTAAAGGAAGGGAGCTGGGAGCTGCTAACTGAATCCCACAAGCCTCCCCAGAAGGGTTTTCTTTCTCCACGATTTGCCCAGATTCCTTAAGGGAAGCGAGGGGGTCATCTCTCATGTAGCTGTTCTCATTCCCTCCCGGGTCTCTAGGATTCCTAGATTTCTCCCCGAAGTCTTTGCCTATTCTCCAACCAAAACAATCCCTTCTTCCTGTTTGGGGCTGGTAAATGTTTAACCACTGGCTCTCCCAAAAAGCAAGTGCTCAGGACATGCATTCAAAGTTTAATCTGCATTAACAACACTCTTTCTATCGCTTTGTTAAGTCGAAATGATAAATAAAACACCACCAAAATAATATGTAATAATAAAGTTTAAAATAATTAATATTATCTGTAGCTTTTGCTTAGGTCTAAATGCTCACACTGAAAAATTTAACAATCAGCTCTCTCCAGCATACCCCTTTAGAAGGGGAGATCAGAGACAGCTAAAGGCCAAGCATCTTGGTCAATTTTTGACTGCTATGAACTTTGTATCTTTTTTTTTTTTTTAAACCCTCACCTTCTGTCTTAGAATCAGTACTGTGTATTGGTTCCCAGGGAGAAGAGTGGTAAGAGTTGGGCAGTGGAGGTTAAGTGACTTGCCCAGGGTCACACAGCTAGGAAATGTGAGGTCAGAATCTCCCATCTCCAGGGGTGGCTCCCTATCCACCAAGCCACCTTGCTGCCCCTGCGAGTTTTTTATTTTAGTGTTCCTTTCAGCTGACCCATTAATAAGCCCCTACTAGGTGCCAGACACTGTGTTAAGTGATGGGAATTCTAGGATAAAAACAGAACACTGGGGACAGCTAGGTCATTCAGTGGATAGAGCCCCACACCTGGAGTCCAGAGGACCGGAGTTCAAATTTGGTTGCAGACACTCTAGCTGTGTGATTCTGGGCAAGTCACTTAACTCCATTTGCCTAGCTCTGGCCTCTCTGTCTGAGAGTTGTTTCTAGGACAGAAAGAAGAGTTTAAAAAACCCTTTCCAGCCCCTCTGAGGGGGTGACAACATGACTACCAGGAGGCACTTAGAAAATAAACTGGGGGTGGGAGAGGTGCTGGGCCTTGGGAGCGGGGAAGGAGAAAGGGAATCCACCACGATCTTGGGATGGAAGGAGCATTTGAGCCTGGCTTGGAAGGAAACTAGGAATTCTGAGAGGTGTCGGGGTACGGAGGGAGAGCATTCCAGACGGGAGATGAGGCAGGGAAGACTGGCAAGGCTGTGCCAGAGGGTGAATGGAGAGGCATGATGGCTAATAAGGGCAGAAATGTCAGCTGGAGACAGCTGGTGAAGAGCTCGAAATGCCAGAGGAGTTTGGATTTGACCCTGGAGGGAGGAGGGAGGCCCTGGATGTTGAGCAGGGGAGTGACCTCATCAGGCCGCTGGGCTTTAGGAATATCCGTTTGGCAGCTGGGTGGAAAGGAGGGAGACGATTCCTTAATTAAAACCATAGAAGAACTGGGAGGGTCCTGAGAACGGAGGGTGTCGGAGCTGGGAGGCCCCATAGGACAGGGAATGTCAGGGCTGGGATAGCCCTTCTTATCTTGGCCAACTGGCTCACTTTGCAGATGGAAAATGGGTCCAGAGGGGATCAGTGACTTGTCTCCCAGCCCAGATCTGTCTCCTTATTCCAGGGAGCTCCCAGGCCACATTTTCTTTGTAAGCTCTCCCTGTCCTAAGGGGAGCAAGGGAAGGGTTTTTCTGATCATACCGGTCATCATTAGCATTTATATAATGCACCTTGTATATGTCATCTCACTTGATTTTCACAAAAATCTTTGTTCAATGGTGCCTTCTCTAATGGGGGAGAGGAGGGAGAGAGTTAGCTGTATTTTATTGTAACAAACAAATTAATTGATCTTAAATAATAGTTACTTTTTAACTAGAGGCAGCTGTGGCTCAGTGCTTAAGAATACTGGGTTTAGAGTCAGGAAAACCTGAGTTCAAATCTAGCCTTGTACCCTTCCTAGTTGTGTGACCCTGGGCAAGTCACTTAACCTCTAACCAAACTATCCACTGGCAAACCACTCCAGTATCCTTGCCGAGAAAACCCTATGGATAACTCTGGTCCATGGTGTTATGAGGAAGAGGGCTCATTTGAACAACAAAACTTTTATTTAGTGCCTACTGTGTACCGGGCACTGTGCTAAGCAATTGACAGTTATCGTCTCCTTTGATCCTCAAAACAAACCTGAAAGGTATTGTCACCTCCATTTTCCAGATAAGGAAACTCAGGCTGAGAAGATAAAGAGACTTGCCTAGGGTTGACCAGCTAGGAAATGTCTGCCTTAGGATTGGACCCTCAGGATTCCTGACTCCCAGATCTAACACTGCCCACTGCCTTTTTGGCCATTTCTACACCATGAAAGTTGGCGTTACCCAGGGACCCTTGAAGCTAGCAGATCTGGAAGTATGAGGAAACATACCCAGAGGGCAGGTCTGGGACTCGCTTGTGAGTGCCAGTGATGGTAGCCCCTCTCTTATCTATAGGAAGCAGGGGAGAGGGAGGAAGCCCTGTTACTTCATGCCCTCCTGGATCTCTCCTCCTCCAGGTCTGGATGACCTAGTACAGGAGTACCCCTTTGAGGAGTGGGCCCTAGTGGGGAGTGATCTGCTTCAACTCTGCCCTCGGAGCCTGGAGGACTTGGGGGTCTGCCATGTTGGTCATCAGGAACTCATCCTAGATGGGGTGGAACAACTCCGGACTCTGGTGAGTAGGCACCAAGGACACCTCCTGGAGGGCCCTTCTCCAGGGACACCACCCATCTAGTAGGCTTATAGAATCTGGGTTATTTACCCAAAGTTCTATAGAGGTCAGAGGGCAGAACCAAGCCTAGAACCTAGGTCTTCTGATCATGCAGAGTCCTGGATCCTTGTCCTTCTCCCAGCCCTGTTTGCTGGGGCTGAGTTATAAGATCATGGGACCCGGAGTTGGAAGGGTCCAGTCTTCCCATTTTATAGTTGAGGAAACCGAGGCCCAGAGAGGTTAGGGAATTTGCTCAAAGTTACACAGGTAGTAAAGAACAGAATTGGGAGTGTAAGCCTAAACCCTCTCATTCCTAATCCATTTTCCCATTGAGAAGGTCTGGTACAAGAGAATATGGGAGATGGTGATGGGGTGAGGGATAACCGCTTATGTTCCTCTCGTTGGCCACAGAGCTCTGGGCTAGAGACTGAGAATCTCCGGAAGCTAACAGAGCAGCTGCGGGCCCTCACGCACAAGTTGTGCAGCCTCGTCCCGGGCTGTCTTGAGTCCAATGGGGAACCCGCCCCAGAACTCCTTACCGGAGCCATCGAGCTAGTCCGGGCAGCTTGGGCCCTTCTCTGCTGGCTCAACAGGTAATATTGCTAATGAATAATTATTCGTATTCTCAGTAATAGCCCCTTGTGTTTGCTTCACACCTTGACGGTTCGCAAAGGGCTTTCTCACCAGTCCCATGTTCCATGCAGTCCTCAGAAGGATTGCAGGAAAGAGGGATCATTGGCCCCATTTTGTAGCCAAGGCTGTATAAGACTCTAACTGAGGTTTCTATCTTAAATCGCTTCCCCAGAGTTATCCAATGAGACTTGACAGCAGACCCAACACTCAAAACATCAAGCTTTTGATTCCTAGACCCTTGTTCCTTCCATGATATCCCCCTCTACCTGGCAGAGGCAGGTGGAGACACTCCTGGGGACCAAAGTAAAATGAAGGATTCCGGCCATGAGACCGAGTTTGACTTGGGCAGACCCTGGACCTCCCCAATACCCAACTGGGTAGACTTCATGCCCACAATTCTAGCCTCTGCTGGGGAAGGCTGTGAAGTCCTTTGCCCTGTGCCATCTGCGACTCTAACTCTGGGGCTCAGATGTCTTTCAACCTTCCCTGACCCCCAGGTACCTTTTTTCTCAAATCAATGACTTCTCCGCCTGCCAGGAAATCGGGGACTTGTGCAGGGAGCTGGCCCGGGCCTTGCAGGAGGTGAGTGACCCTCTAAATCCTGCCCCACAGGCCTAGAGGTGATACTGGGCCCAGCCCAGAGGGGCGGAGCAGGAGGAATCAGATCCTAGCAATGCTTTTTATAACTTGTGAATCAGACAGGGATCGGGTGTGGGGGCCAGACAGAGCCAGGAGAGGGGTGACTGGCCACTTGAGGAAGACCGGAGGTTTCAGGTACTTGAGGGGAATAGGCATGTCGGTTTAGAACTTGAGATCTGGAGTTGGGATGAGACTGGGTTCCCTGGTCTTTACCACCCTGACTCACCAAAGCCCTCCCTCCAGAGGCTCACCTTCACCCCATACTTTCCTGACCTTGACTTTTGTGTCAAGCCTGGGCCAGGGGCTGGACTGGGCTTGGAGCTTGGGTGGGAAGAGGCAGGAGCTGTGAATGTGGCCCTAAAAAGCCCCTCTTTGGGAGATGGGGGGGGAGAGCAGCCAGGGAGAGGCTGGAGGGATTATTTGGCAGGTCATAGAAAAAGGTCTAGGACTAGCAGGCATGAGCTCGAGGCAGGAAGAAGCATACGGGGCCCTAGAACCCAGCCTGAGAAGAGAATGCAGTGGGGAAGTCTGGCTCTGATGATCTGTTTGGGGAATGAGGAATTTGAATGTGGCCCCGGAAAAGAATATATGAACGTGCGTGTGTCTGTCTGAGAAGGGGCAAGTGGGACCCTGGAGAGAGCAGAGATTATTTTGCCTGCAAGCATGATGTAGGGACCCCAAGTGATGATAAGAGGAAATAGAGCAGGTCGAGGCTGTCAGAGAATAGGGGACTCTGATCCCTGGTGTCCGTCTGGTTTTAAGAGGGACTGTGGTCTCCTCTGAGGCCATTCTTCCAGGAGAGAGAGGAAAGAAGTGTCTCATGCAAAAGCTAGTCAGATTCCTCTGTTCAATTTGGGGGTCCATCTGGACCTCCTGTCTCTTCTTTTAGGATTACCCAGTGGCAAAAAAGGAGGCTGAGATCCTGAGGCTTGTGAGTATTATGGGAGGAGAGGGAAGCAGTGGTGCAGAGAGGAGATGGGAAGGCTGCTCAGTGGGACTGACCAGACCTCCTCATCTCTCTCCCCCTTTCCCCACATCTCCCTTTGCCCCTCGCCACATTCCCAGAGTAACAACATTTTGAGCATCTGCGATGCCATTCTGAGCTTCAGCCCTGACCACTTGCTGGATCAGCTGGCTATCCTGGAGCTGGTGGAGCTGCGAGCCAGGTGTCCAGAGGAAGCCCTGGTGAGACTGGCCCAGACCCTGCTCTAGACCTTGGCCTTAGCTAGGAAAGAGAAGCAGCACAGGAGAGGGAAGGAGACTCAGGATCTGGGGCTGAGTTCTCCAGCTCTGACATTGCCTTGGAGACTTTAGACAATCCTTCAACCAGAGCTTCAGTTTACTCCTCCGTAAAATGGGGTCAGTAATGCTTTCACTCCCTACCTCACTGGATTGTCAGTGGAGTCAGATGAGACAATGGATGGAAAGCTATATTTACATAGGAGCCATTGAGATCCTGGATCCTGCAATTAGAGGACCTTGCAAAGAGTCGGGATGCTTGAGTATAAAGTGTCAGAGCTAGGAGAGCCCCTGGAACAGAGACTGTCAGAGCTGGAGGACCCTTAGAACCCAGGATGTCACAGCCAGGAGGAACTTTAGAACCCAGAATATCAGAGCTAGGAGGAACCCTAGAACAGAGAATGTCAGAGCTGGGAGGAGTCTTAGGGATCAAGTCTTTAGTTACCCCCTTCCCTAAACCAACCTGTCATCCCCCTTATTTATAGAACCAAAGTCCAAGCCAGAGCAGTTCAGTGACTTCCTCCAGGTCACACAGCTAATCAGTGACAGACTTGGGCCCAGAGCTCAGGTTCTCAGACTCCCCACCCTGGGCCTTTTCTGCTTTTACAGCAGAGTAGGAGCTCCTTGGGAGCACTTTTTTGCTTTATGTCTTAGTCCTGATGTTTTTAGCACAGGGCCTGAGTCACCCAGAGTGAGCCCTTAGTGTTTGTTGATTGACTGTAAGTCCTCTTGCTACTTCTCACTTCCCCATCCTCACTGAGCTTGCTGGGTGCCTGGCTGTGTCTGTATGCAGGGCCTTGAAATCCTGACCACCAGCAGCTGCCACCACTTTGTGTCTGGAACAACCCCAGAGGTAAGAGGCCCCCCTCACCCCAGCCTTCCACCCTGACAGAGGAATGTAAGACTGACTCCCCGTCTGTGAGTTCCTCGTGCTCTGTTTAGCACCTTGCTAGGCTCCGAGGTGTGGAGAGAGTCCTGTCACCCCCCCCCCCCAAGCCCCTCGTCTCTCTCTTTTCCCTCCGTAGTCTCCTGCTGACGATTGTGCCCAGATCCTGCTTGGAGACGAGATTGTCCAGGTCAATGGGCAAGTGGTGGTAAGTTTGTTGGGAAGGGAAGGAATGGGAGCATCCCTACTCAGTCGCCCTGTGGTGGGCTTGGGAGAGAAGAGTGGGACCTGGGTCTGGAAATGGGGATCCCAGCCCTTTGAAGGAGCCCTCTTCCATGTGGAGACTCACTCCTTGTCTTTTTGGTGTCCACAGACTAGGGGGAGAGATGGCAGCGGCACACCTAGGGTATGGACACATGGATACAAGCACATGTGGTAGTTGAAATGTTAGACGTGGATGGGGAGAATTGGAGAATAGAGCTAATGAGTTGAGTGGTGTTCACAGGGAAGACTTCCTAGAAGAGAGCAGGGTATGGTGTGCAACCTGGGGAAGGGGGAAGACAGGATGGAGAGTAGGTTTGTCTAGCTGGAGCAGAACCTCTCCCCTGTGACTCAGGGGACTGTGGTGGGAGTGCATAGCTAGGTAGCACCGTGGATAAAATTCTGGGCCTGGAATCAGGAAGAAGACCCACATTCAAATGTGACCTCAGGTACTTACTAGCTGGGTGACCCTGGGTAAAATCATTTCACCCTCTTTGCCTCAGTTTCCTCATCTGGCAAATGAGCCAGAGAAGGAAATGGCAAACTACTCCAATAACTTTGCTAAGAAAATCCCAAATGGGCTCATGAAGAATGGGACACAACTGAAATGTCTCAACAATAAGTAGTGGGAGTGGAGATGGGGGGAGCAGCCCTTGCCCTAATTTCCCAATTCAGAGTGTCCTTGTTTAAGTCTCTGCCCTGCCTTGGTCCTTTAGGTGGGCTGGCCCCGGGCTAGCTTGAACAGGCAACTGCTGCAGGACCCAACTCTACTCAGACTGGTGCTGAAGACTGTCCCCGTACCCAAGAGTGCCCCTCAGGTAGGTTTCTTTTCCCCATCCCTATCCCTGCTCTCTGTCCTCTCTTGTTCCTCACTCATGATTTCTTCCTCTTATTCCTCAGAGCCCTTTGGATAGTTCCTGCTCAAGGAGCCAATCACCAGGCTTGGCCTCCCCATCTCCTAGGTAACAGACTCTATCAGTAGAGTATGTCCTGGGTTGGGGATGGCATGTGAAGAAGAGTGACTATTTGTCCCTGTATTCTGGGTTTTCTACAGGACCTCAGAAGAAAAAGCTACTGTTTTCATCTTTGACCAGAGTACAGATCCAAGATCTCCCAGCTCCCTTGAGGCAGGTAGGAAGGTAGAAGTGGTTGGTGTCAGGAAAAGAACACTCACGTGGGAGTTCTAGACATGGATTCTAGTCCTTGCTCTGCTATGTCCAGCTGTATGAATCTGGACGAGTCCCTTCTCTTCTCTGGATTTCAGTAGGAGAAAAACTAAGGTCTAGTTTCTTCCTTTGGGATTTGGGCTAGATGACCTCTATGGTCACTTTTGACCCTAGTATTCTATGTTTCAACATTTGATATTCTAAGAACATGTCAAGTTCTGGCATTCTATATTCTAACATTTTATATTCTAAAGGCCCTCTCAGCTCTGACATTCTCTGTTCTAAGGTCTCTCCCTGCTCTGACATTCTCTGTTCTAAGGTCTCTCCCAGCTCTGACATTCTCTGTTCTAAGGTCTCTCCCAGCTCTGACATTCTGTGTTCTAAGCTCTCTCCCAGCTCTGACATTCTCTGTTCTAAGGTTCTTCCTAGGTCTGACATTCCATGTTCTATGGCCCTTTCCAATCTTCTGGTTTTATTATTCTATGATTCTATCTCTTGTACTCTAGTATATCTGTCTCCCTTTGTGCTGTACCCCCATCCCAACACATATAACAGACTGATGGGATGCTCCAGCCAGCCCCACCCCAGAAGAGCAGTATTATTAGCATGAATGTCTGAACATCGGGATTCCGCTGTTCATTCTCCAAACCACTGACCCTTCCTAGCTCTGGTTCTCTGTAGGCCCAGAGCATAACATGTGTTGAGAGGCTTTTGTCTTCCTAGGTCCAACTACACCTTTAGGCTTTGGCAATATCTGGGGCTCTGACAAGCTTCCTAGCTCCCCGACAGTGGCAGATCCCCACCCAGCAGCCCAGCCAGCCTCAGAGAAAACGGAGAATCAAGGATCCCCAGAGCCCTTAGACAAGGTAAGCCGGGTGCTGAGGGGCAGGAGTCCTTAGGTCTGGCCTTCTCCCTTCCCCCAGTACTGGAAGTGGAAAATCAAGATGGAGCAATAGCTTGGGCCTATTCAGCCTGGGGAATACCAAGAGGAGACCGACTTTCTCCAGTTATTTGAAAGGCTAGCATATAGAAAATGGGTTAGCCTTGTTCTGCTTCGCCCCAGAAGCAGGTAGGTGGGAGTTGCAGGGAAAAAGATGTTGACTCAATATAAAAAAAGCTTGAAGACGAGGTGTCTGAAGGCAAATCGGTTTCTCCAGAAGGTCAGGGTTCTCCATCACTAGAGGTCTTTAATCAGACTGATCAGTTGTGAGAAGGAATTTCTGTTCAGGCCTGGATTGGTCTAGCTGACCACTGAGGTCTCTTCCAACTCTTAAGATTCAATCTTTGTGCCCGCAGAGTCCTTCCTGCAGTCGGAAGAAGTCAAAACCCAAAGGTATGTGAACCTGCTAGACATTACAAGGTCACTCCTTCCTTTAAATGGATCCCTCTGGTGGACACAGGGATGTACTATAAAGATGTGGGTTGGCTGTGTGTTCTTGGGCAAGTCCCTTGCCCTGTCTTAGCCTTTCTCCTTGTAAAAATGAGAGGAGTTGGACTAGATCATCTCTAAGGTCCTGTTCAGCTTGAATGTTCTACAAATTCCATGATTCTAATCCTGACCTCCTCTCCCCTTGGAATTGGGTTTGGAGTCAGAATGGAGGGAAGGGCTCAGGAGAAAGAAGATTGTTTTTCCTTGGACCACACAGGGGTGGCGACTCGGCTGAGCCGGAGGCGGGTGTCGTGCCGGGAGTTAGGCCGACCCGAGTGTGATGGGTGGCTCCTGCTTCGGAAGGTGCCTGGAGGTTTCATGGGTCCTCGTTGGCGCCGATGTTGGATGGTACTGAAGGGTCACACCCTCTACTGGTACCGACAGCCCCAGGTGAGGGCTGTAGGAGAAAGCCGTATATGTGCAACTACCCCCGGAGACCCCAGACCTCAGTGCATCCTCCCTCATGTCCAGTATAGTTCATCCCCAGCCAATGGACTTGCCTTCTCTATCTATCTGGGAAATATTTGGCTAGAGGCTATCTATCGCTTCTCTATTATCTTCATCCTCTTGTCTGTCTACCTTTCTGCTTGTCTCCGCTGATATGGGATGTTCAGGGAAGACTAGCCCCTCTGGTGGGAGGACTTTCGGAGTCCTTTTCAGGGCTGCTCATCCACCTTAGGTGTCCACGTCTAATTCGGCGCTCCCCTACGGGTCCAAGAAGCTGTAGTATATGCAGTGGCCATATCCCCTAAACCAGTGATTCCCAAAGTGGGTGCCACCGCCCTCTGGTGGGTGCTGCAGCGAGCCAGGGGAACGGTGATGGCCACAAGTGCATTTATCTTTCCTATTTATTGCTATTAAAATTTAAAAAAATAATAATTTCCAGGGGGCTAAGTACTATTTTTTCTGGAAGGGGGCGGTAGGCCAAAAAAATTTGGGAAGCACTGCTCTAAGCCATCTCTGCAGATGGGTTAAACCAAGTTTGGGGTAACTGATAGGCCTCAAACCCATCAGTGAGTTAGGAGAGTGTCTGCCGCAAGCATGTGAAGTCTTTGCTGATGGAAGGGGAGGATGGGAACAATTTGATCCAATGGCCATGAAGGCAGTGGAAGTGAGTGTTGTGGAGTGCTCAGAGCTTGGTCAGACATCAAAGATGCCGAGGTCATCCACTGCCTCCTGGGCCATCGCCGGTCATCTTGACTTTTGTCTTGCCACTGAACTTTGATGACTCTGGAAGACAGAGTGAAGCCTATGACTTTGTGCAGTTCTGCCCCACTTAAATCCAATTTATGCTCGTGTCAGAAGACATCATCAGTGATGCCATTCTAGTGCTCTTCAAGTATGAAGGGCAGCAGCCGAACAACCAGCTCATCCCTCTGCCCACCTCTTATCTGTGCTCACTAGGACCACAGGGTCACCTTTCTGACCATCTCTCTTCTTCCCCACCAACCTAGAGATCTCTGGGGTGATATTCCTCCTTTAGATCCCTGGGTAGAACTTCGTCTATACTGGAGAATTCTGAATTGTCTGAGTCTTCTCTTCTTCTTCAAATCTGTCTCCCCCAGGATGAGAAGGCTGAAGGGCTGATCAACGTTTCCAACTATAGCCTGGAGAGCGGTCGGGACCAGAAGAAGAAATAGTGAGAGAGGGAGACACAGGAGGCTGGGGGCACACTTGGGGAGGAGACGGAGAGATGGGATCAGATTTGGGGCAGGGGGAGGAGATAGGAAGGAATGGAGTCAGACCTGGGGTAGGAGAAGGAGGTGGGGGAGATGAGGAATAGAGGTCAGATTTGGGGAGGACATGGGAGGAGAGTCAGACTGGGAAGAATTGCTTTGTTAGGGAGGAGAATGATGGTCTTTCAGTGGTTTGGGGGTCAGGGTCTGGCCTGGGAGTGGCCTTGCTCTTTCTCCCTCCCCGCAGTGTGTTCCAGCTTACCCATGACATGTACAAGCCCTTCATCTTTGCTGCAGACACCCTGGCTGACTTGAGCATGTGAGAGATTGGTTCCTATTCCTTTCCCTCCTGTCTCCATCCCTGTCCCCATCTGTATCCTCATTCCCACTCCCAACCCTATCCCTTACCCCATCCCTATTCCCATTCTCCTCTTTCTCCCAACCCTTCCCTTCTGTACTGCACTTAATCAGGGAAGTTCTTCTCCTTCTCCCCCCCCCCCCCATTTTTTTTTGTTCTGTCTAGTTTGAAGTCAAACTAGACAGGGGCTGGAAGGTGGCTCAGTGGGCCAGGCCTGGAGGTGAGAGGTTCTGGGTTCAAATATGGCCACAAATACTTCCTAACTGTGTGGCCCTGAGCAAGTCACTTAACCCCAATTGCCTAGTCCTTTTATTGCTCTTCTGCCTTAGAACCAATACTTAGTACTGATTCTAAGTCAGAAAACAGGGGTTAATAAAAAGAAAAAAGATACATGTTCTCCCTTCTTGCCCACTCTTTCCATTTGTCCTGCCCTTTGCCCATCACCACTTAGCCCTTCCGCTTTTTTGGCAGGTGGGTGAGTCACTTGGTGACCTGCATCTCCAAGTACCAGTCTCATAGCCGAACTCCTGCACCCAGAGAGGAAGGTGAGGGTGGTCCCTGGGGCATAGGCCCTTTTCTTCCCCAGAGATCCTCCCCAACATAGTACCAAGGTCCCTCTTGTTACCAATCTCCCTACCCTCCCATATGATCTACAGTGGTTCCCAAACTTTTTTGGCCTTTCGTCCCCTTTCCAAGAAAAATATTACTTATCCCCCTGGAAATTAATTAAAAAAAACTTTAATAGCAATTAATAGGAAAGATAAATGTACCTGTGGCCATCACCGCCTCCCTGGCTCGCTGCAGCACCCACCAGGGGGCGGTGGTGCCCACTTTGGGAATCACTGATCTAGGACATGAAAAAGGGCAGCCTTGAGTCCTTAGTCTCTTCCCTGGCTTCACACTGCCCCTTCTTCCACCAGACTGTTATAGTGAAACAGAAGCTGAAGACCCAGATGAGGAGACAGGGTCCCGCCCAGCCTCAGTGAGTGTCCAGGGGACAGGGAGGGAAGGGATGAAGAAGAAGGGATGACGATGGGATGGGAGGGTGTTTGCATCCTGAAGAAGCCTAGACTAACATTGTTCCTGTCTCTCAGCCCAGCCCAGGAGCCTGGAGCTCTCCCCATGGAGATAGCTCCCCCTCAGCCACAACCCCTCAAGGCAGCCCCCGGGTGTCACATAGCCCTTCAACAGGTAGACACTGTAGTTGGGGAGGGAATGAACTGGGAGGCTGGTACTTGGCAGGCAAGAGATGGGGAGGAAGATGTCGGGTAAAGGAAGGAGACGTTGGAGGGTGAAGGGAGTTTGGAGAGGGGGCATAACCTTAGCTGGGGCCTTGTTCCTGCACCCCATATATCCCCAGCCTCAGACAGCAGCGGTGATGGAACTCTGGAGCACCTGGTCCGGGGCCTCCAACAAGGAGGCGTGTCCTTTCTGGGGCGCCCACACCTCCTGACCCAGGAACAATGTCGCCGCTCTTTCCTGCGCCGTGCTCGCGACCCCCAGCTCAATGAGCGGGCCCACCACGTGCGCTGCCTGCAGAGCACGCTCAAGGTTAGCTCTGGCTTTGGTCTTAGCCCTGATCTTGGGAAGGAGGAGAGGAGAGAATCCCTGGGCTTGTGGGGGACTGGTGAGGGTTGGGGAGACACTCATGTTCAGCACTGGTCCCCCTTCTGTCCTCCCTGATTCCCAGGCAAAGCTGCAGGAGCTGCAGGTCCTCGACGAGGTGCTGAACGATCCCACTTTGACTTCTGAAAAGTTCCAGAGGTGGAAAGAGAAGAACCAAGAATTACTCTCAGACAGACCTGGAGCTTGGGCTGGGACGGGAGCTGAGGGGGCCTCTTGCCTTCGGACTCCTGAACCTGAGGATGGGACTTCCTTTGAGCCCAAAGAGCACCTGCCTCCTGACCCCCCATGCCCAAGGCCCCCTGACCTTTGACTGTGGGGAGAGGAGGATGCAAAGGGGCCCATAAACAGCTGAAACAATTCATGCAAAGTCATACAAAGGACTCTGGACTCCACAAAAACTATAGAGAACACATGAAGGAATGTTCTCCTTGGAAGAAACTAAATTCAGGGTTGCCTGTGGGGCAATACCTGACATTCTGGTGAATCTGTAGCTGTCCCAGAGTTCTATATAGTTTCTCCAAAACTTGCAATACCTTCTGTGATTTTGATCAGCAAACTCACTGGAGTTGTTGGATGGGCAACCCCTTCACCATCAAAGGGGAACTATCTAAATTTTATTATTGTTGTTAAATTGTTTCAGTCATGTCTGACTGTGACCTCATTTGAGATTTTCTTGGCAAAGATACTGGAATAGTTTGCCATTTCCTTCTTCAGCTTGTTTTACAGTTGAGGAAACAGAGGCAGAGAGGGTTGAGTGATTTGCCCAGGGTCACACAGCTAGTAAATATTTGAGGCTGGATTTGAACTTGGATCTTTCTGACTACACGTTCTATCCACTGCACCACTCCTGTCTAAATAGCCTACTATAATATTGGGAACTGGCAAGGTCTGAATTTTTTGTCCTACCTGGATGAGAACTTAGTCTGACTTCAGGGGTTATGTAGGTAATCCTCCTTTTTCCCCCAAGAAGCACACCTCCAGGAATCACTGAACTTGGGTTTATTCCTAAGCTATCCCTAAGAATAATGCTGCTCAAGAAATCTTTCTTCTCTAACTGGAAGACTAGATTCTGATATGCTGCCTGGGAGATTAAAGTCCCCCTCCCTCTTTCCCCCTCAGGATATTGGGGTTCCAGAACATTGTTCACAAGATGTCCTTTGGCCCCATGCATTAGAACATGTCTATCTCTGGCATGAACTTCTTCTGCAGGAACTCATTCCAACACTATTTCAGCTGTTGCTGATTCTTGGGCTGGTTCCAGAGGTTCATTCTTAGTTCTCCAGTCTCTGACCTGGACTCAGTTGGAGAGAGGATGACTAGGAACCTGAGGTCCAATAATTCTCCTCTCAGGGCCACCTAGGCAAAACACATACAATTCTTTCTGCTTCGGAATCTCCATTATCTGCTCATTGGTCAGGAAGGAGTAGGGGAAAATTCATCCCTACCATTCTCTTGGAGAAGAGGTATCAGAGGAGAAGCTGAAAATGAGAGAGAGAAAGAAAATGGGAGAAAGAGAGAAAGAAAAGGAAGGAAGAAGAAAGAAAATGGGAAAAAAGAGAAGAGCAAATTTGTTGGCTCAATTTTATGGATGTTAACAAAGGTGGGGCTTCTCCAATATGAATCCATTATTCTGAGACCTAGCTGACCAAATCCATCTTGTGACAGTCCCATTTCCGAAACCCATCTTGTAGGGCAGTGATGGCAAACCTTTTAGAGACTGTGTGCCGTGCCCCCACCCACTTCCCCCAAGAGACTATGTGTTGTGCTCTGACCCCACACAAGGGAGGGAGGATGTGCTCCCATTGGACTACTGGGTAGAGGGGCAGGTAATATGACAAAATATCATCAGGAGAGGGGGAGGGGAATATGCACTCCCATTGGGCTGCTGGGCAGAAGGGTGGGTGATGTGAAAAAAATGTCATCAGGCATGTAGGAGAGGAGGAAGGGAGGAGCTCTGCCTGAATCCCCCTGCCTTTCTAGTAATGAACTCTGGGAAGAGTACTCTGTATACCGTCTTTGGCACCCATGGCATAGGTTCACCCATCACTGCTTGCTCTAGGGGGAGCCAAAAAGAGATTCTATCCATTTCATCTTGGTGAAACTCTAGTCACTGGGAACTAATCATGGGTTGCCTTTTGTCATCTTGACAAGACTTCAATGGATATGTCCATTGGCATCCATGAATTTCTTTTTCTAACATTTTCATAACTGCATTTCAATATAATTGGCTTTCTTACTAATACAATGTATTTTATCGTGTGTGTTTTTAAACAATTTTATTTCCAAATTCTCTCCCTCTGGCTCCACCCATTGAGAAGGCAAGAAATATGATGCTTGTCATATACCCTTAAAGATATGAAATCCTACAAACCATTTCTACATTAACCATTATTGTATACACGTAAAAACATTCTTCTGAGAAGGGGTCCTTAAGCTTTACTGGACTGCCTAATGACTGGTTATTCAAAAATGTATTGGTTTCACAGAAGACCAAATAGATGATTTTAGTTACCTGTTAAGGATCTGATTGATAGAGCTAAGATATAAAGAGAATAACAGAAATATAAAAAAAAAACCAAGCTGTTATTCAATGGATTTAAGATCAAAGAATATCACAAATCACAAAAGAATCTCATTTTTTTTAATTAAAAAAAAAACCTTACCTTCCATTTTAGAATCAATACTGTGATTGGTTCTAAGGCAGAAGAGTGCTAAGGGCTAGGCAATGAGGGTTAAGTGACTAGCCCAGGGTCATGTAGCTAGGAAGTATCTGAGGTCAGATTTGAACCCAGAACTTCCCATCTCTGGGTCTGACTCTCAATCCATTGAGCCACCCAGCTGGGCCCAGAATCACAAATTATAAACTATTGATTTGAATCTTTCTATAGTCCACAATGTCCCCCAAAATATTTAAGAACCTCCGTTTTACAGGAGAGAGGTAAAGTCATCAAACTGATCCAGGAAGGACTCTGAAGTAACCATGAAATTGATTCCCTGTGCATCCAATGGAGTTCCTTTGTAGCTTCCTCCATGCTTCTTCAGTGGTGTTGTTCCTGTGTGTGTCTTTAGAATTTCATTCTTAAAGCTTCTCATCCCTCTTGGGCTATGAGATCTTACCTATCTTATCTCTGAACCTAAATCTGCTCTCAAAAATAAAAAATTAAAAAAAAAATAGGCTTGGCCTGACTTTCCTTTATCAGGAATGCCAAGTTTAAGTGATCACCTCCTGTTGAGTCTCCCATCATTTCTACTTTAGCAACTAATCCTTTTTTGTGGCTCAGACTCTTGAGTCTCTCTACCACTACTACAATGCTACCTTTGCACTGTAGAAGGATGAAATTATCATTAAGGCCAGCCATGAATGTATTAGCATCACAAATGATCAAATAGATGATTTTAGTTACATGAAATTGGTATGGGCCTGACATCTAATATATATAGGGAATTAACACAAATATAAAAAGCTAAACTCTAGAGACAGGAGGTCCTAGGTTCAAACCGGGCCTCAGCCACTTCCCAGCTGTGTGACCCTGGGCAAGTCACTTGACCCCC
The DNA here is from genome assembly GCF_016433145.1 of Gracilinanus agilis. NCBI lineage: Eukaryota > Metazoa > Chordata > Mammalia > Didelphimorphia > Didelphidae > Gracilinanus > Gracilinanus agilis. The sequence goes on from NC_058132.1 coordinate 64,038,663, forward strand.
ATTGCCCACCCTTACCACTCTTCCACCTATGAGACAATACACTGAAGTACAAGGGTTTAAAAAAAAACAAAAACAAAAACAAATAAAAAGCTAAGCTGTTCCCCAGTGGATACTTGGTCAAACAACACGAATGGCCCTAAAATTATTATTAAATTGATTTCATTAAAATCATTATTACGGCCCACAAAATAACTCCTAAATCAAATCACTTGTAATTAGAAGTGCAGATCACAACACCTCTAAGGTTTCACCTCACACCCCGAAAATTGACAACGCTGACAAAAGAAAGAAATAGTAGATGTCGATGGTATGGCCAGAAGACAGGCACACTAGCGTACTCTCAGTCAACTTGTGCATTGGTTCAGATATTTAGGAAAGCAAGCTGGAATTATACTAGAAAAAAAAAGGGATGAAAATGTCCCTCCCCTTTGACACAGACAGCCCACTGCTAGGTATATATCTCAATGAGGACAAAAATGAGAAAGTAAGTCCCATATAGATCCAGATTTTCACGGCAGCACTTTTTGTGGTAGCAAAAAATTGGAAACAAAGTAATAGCTGTCATTTAGGGAAGTGGCTAAACAAATGGCAGTTACTGAAAATAAGAGTATTACAGACTGTAAAAAAATGAATAAAATGACAGTTTCAAAGAAGCATGGAAAGCCTGGACTGATGTAGACTGAAGTAAGCAGAACCAATATAAACGATGGTTATAATAATGTAAAAGGGAAGAAACCCAATAAAATTAAACCAAATACTGTGTAGTTTTAGGATTGGCAACTAGGTGGCACAGTGGATGGCATGTTGGTTTGGTGTCAGGAAGACCTAATTTTAAAGCCTTCCTCATACACCTACTAGTTGGTTGACCCTGGGCAAGTCCCAGAATGTCTCACAGCCTCAGTTTCTTCATCTGTAAAATAGGAGCGATGATAGCATTTACTTCACAGAGTTATAAGACTCAAGTAAAAGAGAATGTATGTCAAATGCTTTGCAAACTTTAATGTGCTATATGAATATAAGCTGGATAATTTTGAGTTTGAGCCTGGAGAAGAGTAGAGAAAATGCATCTCATTCCTTTTGTTGCTGATGGGGAAGGACTATGGGTGTTTAATATGTCCCTGGTATGTTGCTTGATTTTACCAAAGTATTTTTTCTTCTTTATTTTGTATTCTTTGTTATAGGGCATGATTCATTGGGAAAAGGCAGAGGAGGAGATATATTCAGAAAAAAATGTGATACTTGTTGTAGCAAAAGGCTAGAAACAAAGGGAGTAACTATTAATTACATGATGGCTGAACTAATTGTGGTATATAAATATAATAGAATGGCATTGTACCATAAGAAATGATGAAAGAGATAGTTTCAGAGAAACTTGTATGAGTTTGAAGATTTGTATGAACTGAAGCATAATTAAGTGACCAGAGGACACTGAAAGAAAAGAACTTCAAGTCTTTTTTTTTTTTTTTAAAACCCTTACCTTCTGTCTTGGAGTGAATACTGTGTATTGGTTCCAAGGCAGAAGAGTGGTAAGGGTAGGTAATGGGGGTCAAGTGACTTGCCCAGGGTCACACAGCTGGGAGTGTCTGAGGTCAGATTTGAACCTAGGACCTCCCGTCTCTAGGCCTGGCTCTCAATCCACCGAGCTACCCAGCTGCCCCCACAACTTCAAGTCTTAAAAACTTTTTAAAAAAGGAAATGCATGGGGGCAGCTGGATGACTCAGTGGATTGAGAGTCAGGCCTAGAGACGGGAGGTCCTAGGTTCAAATCTGGCCTCAGACACTTCTCAGCTGTGTGACCCTGGGCAAGTCACTTGACCCCCATTACCTACCCTTACCACTCTTCTGCCTTGGAACCAATACACAGTATTGTTTCTAAGATGGAAGGTAAGGGTTTTAAAAAAAAAGGAAATGAATGTCTTATAACAAAACACATAAATTGTAATAAATTAAAACAAATTATCATCTTCTCTGTCTTTGGCTAAAGGAGATCTAAAAGATTTCCAGATAACTTAAGTTTTCCATTACTACTATATTATTCTTCTACACCAAGTTTGTGAATTGTTTCCTTCCTCCTCTGTTCCAAGGAGTCTTAATATACTCCCACACCATCACTCTTGTTCGTCTCTCCAATGGTCTCCCCCAAATGCTTTTCTTTATCATTGGATTTTTCCACAAATCATCTTATTCATATAAAATGTTACCAAACTATTGTTTCTTTTGAAAAAGGCATTTGCTTTTGTAGTCATATTTTAGTCATAAATCCCAACTCTTTGAGTTCATACTGGGGGACTGCAATATACATCATGACTCCATCAAATACCCTAACCACTCAGTTCCTCAATACTCACCTCCCATGAGCTACTCTTCCACCCACTTCAGTCACCCATGATGATGGCCATAAACTCAATCTGGCCATCACCCACGAATATACCACTCCTATGTTCCAGGGTATCAAAGTCCCCTTATTTGGCCATAATCTATTGGCTTTCCCACTTCTCCTTCTGTCTTCCCTTGTAAAACTACTTACTTGTCATGCACACCAACAGAGACAATCTTTTTCTCCAGAGGATTTATTTTTTTAATTGATTAATTAAGAAAATTTTTCCATGGTTCCATGATTCATATTCTTTCCCTCCCCTCTTCTCACCCCGCTCCCATAACCTACATGCAATTCCACTGGGTTTTACATGTGCCATTGATCAAGACCTATTTCCACATTATTGATATTTGCATTAGAGTGATCGCCTAGACTGCAATAGTTCCCAAACTTTTTTGGCCTACTGCCCCCTTTTCAGAAAAAATATTACTTAGCCCCCTGGAAATTAATTTTTTTTATTTCAATAGCAATTAATAGGAAAGATAAATGCACCTGTGGCCATCACCACCCTCCTAGATCGATGCAGCGCCCACTTTGGGAATCACTGGCTTAGAGTCTACATCCCCATCGACCCATATGGACAAGCAGTTGTCTTTCTTCTGTGTTTCTGCTCCCATAGTTCTTTCTCTGGATGTGGCTAGTTTTCTTTCTCATAAGTCCCTCAGCCTTGCTCTGGATCCTCGCATTGCTGCTAGTAGAGAAGTCCATTATGTTGGATTGTACCACAGTGTATCAGCCTCTGTGTATAATGTTCTCCTGGATCTTCTCCTTTCACTCTGCATCAATTCCTGGAGGTCTTTCCAGTTCACATGGAATTCCTCCAGTTCATTATTCCTTTGAGCACAATAGTATTCCATCACCAACAGATACCACAATTTGTTCAGCCATTCCCCAATTGAAGGGCATACCCTCATTTTCCAATTTTTTCCACCACAAAGAGTGCAGCTATGAATATTTTTGTACAAGTCAGAGACAATCTTTTGACCCCTCCATTCTCCCACACCATCTCCCAATTCAATTCTACCATGTTCTGATCTCTGAGTCCCCAACTTAATTCTCATTCTGCCAGTTTTGTCTGGCCAAGCCTCAGTTTTACATCATTTCTACCATCTCCCCTTCTTTTCAATACACATGCTGCTAAAGGAAGGAGTAGGAAGTCATACTACTATTCCGACTACAAATTTATGTTACACAACTTTAATTGGACCTTCAGTACTGCTAGGTGATCCTATTAGACCTTCTTTATCAACTCACTGTCCCCCTCTCCAGAGCTCCCCTTTCCAAACCTTTTTCTCATTACTCAAAACTCTTATAGCTGCTCCTCCTGCCTTCACCCTCTCAAGGTCATTCTCTGGGAGCTCCCTCTGCTCCCCATTTCCTTTCACTTCATTTACATGCTTTTGCCACTCTCTCATCCTTCTCTTCCATCTCACACTCCTTACCAAGGCTAATCCCTTTACCTATTCAAGTTATCCTGTATAGATTAGTCTTTTTGGTTGATTCTATTCACAGATAATATATTATCTGCAAAGAGTGATAGTTTTGTTTCCTTATTGCCTATTCAAATTTCTTCAATTTCTTTTTCTTTTTTGTTACTATAACTAGTACTTGGATTTTTTTCAAAACCCTTACCTTTCATCTTAGAATTAATACTATGTATTGGTTCCAAGGTAGAAGAGAAGTAAGGGCTAGGCAATGGGGGTTAAGTGACTTGCCCAGGGTCACACAGCTGGAAAGTGTTAGAGACCAGATTTGAAACCAGGACTTTCCCATCTCTAAGCCTGATGCTCTATCCACTGAGCCATCTAGCCACCCACTCCTCTATTTTTTATTTTTAATCTCTCTCTATTTACTGACTTCTTTCCAACCGCCTACAAACATACCCATGTCTCCCCCATCCTCAAAAAAACCTCACTTGAGCCTTCCGTCCCTATGAACGACCCACTGTCCTTCTGCAGCTCTGCCTGAATTCAACTCCACAGGACAAAATATTACATCTGGTACACTGTGGTGGCCATACTTCCCACATCACTTTCCAACTTCCTTTTGTATATTGCCTTCCCCATTAGATTGTAAGCTCTTTGAAGGCAAAGATTATTTTTCTTTTTCTAATTTGCATCCCCAGTGCTCAGAACAGTATCTGGCACATAGTATATGGTGCAAAATAGGAGGCGCAGGGGCAGCTAAATGTTGCAGTGGATAGAGCACCAGAAATGGAGTCGAGAAGACCTAAGATCAAATCTGGCCTCAAACATTGGCTGTATGATCCTAGGCAAGTCACCTTACTCTATTTGCATGAATTTCCTCATCTTGAAGATGAGCTGGAGAAGGAAATGACAAACCACTCCAGTGTCTTTGCCAAGAAAACCCCAAACGGGGTCATGAAGAGTTGGATACGACTGAAATGACTGAACAAGAAACAAAAAACAAAAAAAAAATATTTTTTATTGAATTGAATTCCTAAATCTCTTTTGCTCTTGTGGCTAAATTCCTTGAAAAGACCATCTACAATAGATGCCTTTGTTTTTCTTTTCTCTCACTCCCTTCTGAGTCCCTTACAGTCCGGCTTCCAATCTCATCATTCCACTGTATCTGTTCCTTCCAAAGTAACCAAAGATCCCTTACCTGCTAAATGGCCAGATTGAGTTTACGGCCATCATCATGGGTGGCTGAGGTGGGTGGAAGAGTAGCTCATGGGAGGTGAGTATTGAGGAACTGAGTGGTTAGGGTATTTGATGGAGTCATGATGTATATTGCAGTCCCCCAGTATGAACTCAAAGAGTTGGGATTTATGATCTTTTCTCGGTAGCCTTTGACAATGTTGATCACTCTCTCTTCTTTGATACTCTTCTCTCTCCTGGTTCTTCTCTCACACAGATAGGAAATATCTGAGGTCAAATTTGAACCCAGCACCTCCCATCTCCAAGCCTCACTCTCTCTCTGCTGAGCCACTTTGCTGACTTGGCTCCAGATTACTTTCTCTGGTTGTTCCCCTTGCCTGGAACTATCTCCCTCTTCTGCTCAAACCTCTCAGGCTTCCTTTAAGTGCTGATCAAAATTCTACCTCCTACAGGAAGCCTTTCCCAACCCCTCTTGATTTCAGTGCCTTCCCTTTGTTAATCATTTCTCATTTATCCTTTATATGGTCTATTGATGGTTGTTTTGTTTGTCTTCCCCCATTAGATTGTAAACTCCTTGAGGGCAGGGATTGTCTTTTATTTCTTTTTGGGTCCCCAGTGCTTGGCATCCAGAAAGTACCTAAATAAATATTTACTGACTGACTGGCCTTATTTAGTACTTTTAATTTCTACATCTGTGCATAGCATCCTGGGATTATTGTTAGTTTTCTTCTTAGAGTTTACTCCTGTGATTTACATCAATCAATCAATTATTAATACAATATGGAAGACTAGCCATGGAGGGCACAGTCCTTAAAGAATGTCCAATATTAGCTTTTTAGGGATTGCTTCTTGAAATGTGTGATGGAGGGATCTTTTCCCTACTTGTATCACAGCCCTTGCTGGTATCTATCCTCTGTTTCCTTCTGGCTTACTGCATAATGGTGAAAAGCCTTTTAATTAGCTGCTGAACTAGAGCTGTTAAACATGTATCTGCTATCATGGGAGGAGGAAGAAATGCTAAGGACCTCCAGGTGTGAGTATCCCAAGACCTGCCATCAGCTGATTTTTCTCCTCGATTGGCCGACATATGACTGAACATATGGCCCCATTGTTTCTTTTGTCTGTATTTATGAATGTTAGAGATAGAATGGACCAGATTACAAACCTGTGACCTATGGAACTTGAGAACAGCATCAAAGACCTCTCACAGGAGTTAGTCCTGGGAGGCTATAAACTACTTTGGGGGAATAATCTACTTGGACCCTGTCCAGTGGTGAGTCAACCCAACATCTGTGTGCAATACAAGCTAGCAGGGAGTGATGTGCTCAACAGCTATGCCACATTCAGAAATGAACTTGTTAGGGGGCAGCTGGGTAGCTCAGTGGAGTGAGAGTCAGGCCTAGAGACAGGAGGTCCTAGGTTCAAACCCGGCCTCAGCCACTTCCCAGCTGTGTGACCCTGGGCAAGTCACTTGACCCCCATTGCCCACCCTTACCAATCTTCCACCTATGAGACAATACACCGAAGTTACAAGGGTTAAAAAAAAACAACAAAGAAATGAACTTGTTAGAAGAAATGTTCTGGAACAATCTTTTAAGTTTGAACCCATTCTTCCCAAGGGCCAAGGTATATAGAGGGGAGGGTTAGGTTCCTAGTTAGAGATATAGTTATATCTTTATCCTTGCTGTTTTTGTGGTTGTTTAGTCATTTCAGTTGTGTCTGACTCCTTGTGACCCCTTTTGGGGTTTTCTTGGCAAAGATACTAGAGTGGTTTGCTATTTCATTTTCTACTCATTTAATAGATGAGGAAACTGAGGCAAATAAAGTTAAGTGATTTGCCCAGGGTCATATGGCTAGTCTGAGGCCAGAGATGAACTCAGGAAGATGAGTCTCCTTAACTTTAGGCTGGACACTCTATCTACTGGATCAAGCAGCAATTATCTGTGGCAATTAAAAGAGCCCTAGGAACTTTGGAGAGGGCTCCCATGAATTTAATTACCCTCTCTATGCTAATTATTCTGAAATCTACCTTTCCTGCCACAAACTCTCTGCTACCTTCCAATCTCTCATCTCCAACTGTTTTTCAGATGTCTCAAACTGGATGTCCAGTATAGGACATCTTAAATTCAACATGTCTGAAATGGACCTCATTATCTTTCCACCCATATACTTCCTACTTCGTACTTTCCCTATTATTATAGAGAGCAACTCATAGAAGATGCCAAGGTCGACACTGCATCCTGAGCCATTATCAGTCATCTAGACTTTCGTCTTGCCACTGGACTTCAATGTCTCCGAAAGAAAAGTGAGGCCAACAACTCTGCCCAGCTGGCTCACTTAAATCCAACTAATGCACAAGTCAGAAGACACTGCCATACCATTCTATTATTTTACATTTACTTTTTTGCCATCTCATTATTTTTCTATTTTACTCCTACCTCAAAATCCTGTGGGGACAAGCGAGTGATGAAACAACAGGAGTCGATATTCTGGGAATTGTAGTTACAACCCTGTACACTGGCAGCCCAAAGCACAGGGTCTCTTCTCACTGTACCAAAGCAGCAGTAGGATTCTGTGGCCCCCTGGATGTCTGAGCTACCTTTTTTAAGGACTGTACTTTTGCTTCCTGACATGAGGAATGGACTAGACAAGGTGCCTTAAACCCTGTTTGCTTGAAACTATCTGCTTCACCTGGCCTTGTGCTTACTGAGACAGGTGGGGATCCAAAACACAAAAATATACACAGAGGGGGGCAGCTGAGTAGTTCAGTGGATGGAGACCCAGGCCTAGAGATGGGAGGTCCTGGGTTCAAATGTGACCTCAGACACTTCTCAGCTGTGTGACCCTGGGCGAGTCACTTGACCCCCATTGCCTACCCTTACCACTCTTCTGCCTTGGAGCCAATACACAGTATTGACTCCAAGATGGAAGGTAAGGGTTTAAAAAAATATATAATAAATAAATAAACAAACAAACAAACAAATAAATGAATGAATGAATGAATGAATATATATATATATATACAGAAACTTTTGCAGAGATGATTCCATTCACCATTGGTATGTGGAATGTGCACACTTATGGACAATATGAAATCCAGTAGACCTGAAAGTTTTTATTTCAAGAGAACTCAGCAGATATGGCATCCAAATGGCAGCCCTGCTTAAAATAAGACTGGCAAATAAAGACTGGCTTACCAAAGTTGGTCCTAGATACATGCTTTTCTGGAGTTACCACTGTGATAAGGAGAGCAGTGAAGTTGGCATAGGTTTTGCCATCAAATCTAATCTATTCAGCAAGTTTGTATGCTTCCCGAAAGGAGTGAATGACAGACTGATGAAAATGTGATTGCCTCTTACAGGAAAGTGCCAGTCACCATCATTAATGCATATACTCCCACCATGATGAACCCTGCTAAAGTCAAAGGACATTTTTAGGAAGACCTGGAGAACCTCATCAACAGTATTCCAAAAGAAGAAAAACTTGTAATTCTGGGTGACTTTAATAACAGAGTAGGCACAGACTATCAGACACAGCAGGGAGTCCTTGGGAGGAATGGTGTTGGAAACAATAATAACAATTGCACTTACTATTGAAGACTTGTGTGCCTCATGGGCTTCTCATCACCAACACTGTCTTCCACTTATTTAAGCACAATAAAACTTCCTGAATACACTCTCAAAGCACACATTGGCATTTAATAAACTATGCCATTGAAGGAGAAGAGACAGACAGGCTCTGAGTGACTAAAGTGAAATGTGGCACAGGGTGCTGGACCAATCATAGACTTAACTTCTCCAAGCTAAACATTCACATTCAACAAAATCAGTCGCCCCAAGGCAAGACGACTACCAGAAGTCTTAAAGCCAACAACATATTAGAGCATTTCTCTGCATGAGAATACTTTGTTGCTGACTTGGAGGGAAAGCTGAGCCAACATACAGTTGGCAACAGTGGAGCAGAAAAGGAGTGGGAAGCTTTCAGAGATTTGGTGGATAGCACTACATTTACTCATCTAGCCAGAACACTCACAAACATCAGGATTGGCTTGAGGAAAATGATGGGGAAATTCAGAAACTACCAAATGAAAAATGAGAACTCCACCAAGTTACCAGCAGGAGAGTTCAACCATCTCTAAGAAGGTAGTATTTAATATCTTCAAAAGTAAAGTACAAATTGAACATAATGGACTTCTCTACTAGCAGCAATGCAAGGATCCAGAGCAAGGCTGAGGAATTTATGAGAAAGAAAACCAGACACATTCAGAGGAAGAACTGTGGGAGGAGAAACACAGAAGAAAAACAACTGCTTGAACACATGGGCTGATGGGGATATTATTGGGGATGTAGACACTAAACAATAGCTCTAGTCCAACTATCAATAATATGGAATTAGGTCTTGATCAATGATACATGTAAAATCAAGTGGAATTGTGTGCTGGCTAAGAGGGGTTAGGGGATTTTGGGGAGAGGGAAAGGACATGAAACATAACTATGGGGAAATATTCAAAATAAAAATAAAAATATTATTTAAAAAATTAAAAAATAAAGTGTAGTTATTTACTTAAAAAAAAGTAAAGTACAAAAAAAAACTTAGAGAGATGCAGGATTCTTGGCTCATTAAGAAGGCAGATGAAATTCAGTTTTTTTTTTGCACTGAAAGAGACAATCCAAAGCACTTCTATAATGCCTTAAAGGTTATTTATGAGTCAAAGACCTATGGCTTCTCAGCACTCAATGCCGATGGAACTACATTTATCAGTGATAAGGCTATGATCCTGGAGAAATAGGCTGAATGCTTCCATAAAATTCTCAAACGACTGTCTTTAATCAATACTGAGAGCACTGAGCATATACTTCAGGTTGGAGTTAATCCCTCTGTAGTTGAACTTCCAATAGAAGAAGAGGTTTTGAATGTCATTAGGCTCCTTTTGTGTGACAAAGCACTTGATGCTGATTTCATTAGAGCAAAGATTTATAAGGCAGAGGGGTCCATTGCTTATTCAAAAGATGACTGAAATCTTCTGGGTTATATGGCAAGAGGAGGTTATTCCCCAGGAGATCAAGGATGCCTCCATTTCCTTTTCTCTAAAGGAAAAGGAAATAGGTTGTCTTGTGAAAATCACAGAGAAGTCTCTCTCTTAATCATTGCTGGAAAGATTCTTGCCAAAGTGCTCCTTAATCAGCTGATCCTTTACCTGGAGGATGGTTGTCTAACCCAAGAGCTAGTGTAGCTTCAGAAAAGACCGAAGAATGTTCAGTCTGATGTCTGCTGCTCAACAATTCCAGGTGAAATGTCAGGAGCAGAGCGGAGGTTTGTACGAGATGTTCATCAATCAGACCAAAGTCTTTGATACTATCGCTTGTGATGATTTGGGGGAGATAATGGCAAGATTTGATGGCCTGAAGTAGTTTATCAATATTGCATGACATCTTCATGACAGCATGCTTGTACAGGTTCTGGATAAAGGATTATGATGCTTTAATTTAGCATGATATTTCAGCAATGTTGTCAGATGCTTTCAGTGAGGATAAAATGGCATCAAGATCAGGTATTGTACTGAGAGTAAATTATTTAACTTGAAAAGGCCACAAGGGGGCAGCTGAGTGGCTCAGTGGATTGAGAGTCAGGCCCAGAGTTGGGGATTCCTGGGTTCAAGTTTGACCTCAAACACTTCCTAGCTGTGTGCCCCTGGGCAAGTCACTTAACCCCCATTGCCTACCCCTTACCATTCTTCTCTCTTAGAACCAATCTAAGATGGAAGGTGAGGGTTAAAAAAACAAAAAAAAGGCTACAAGTTAAAACTAAAGTGGAGGGACAGTTAGTTGGTGCATGACTTTCTTTTTTTTCCCAAGATTCACACATAATTTTATTGAAAATATATAAGAATATGCTGAGAAAATCAAAGGCAAATATTAAAGAATTGAACCTGGAATCATACTCAAAAAGGTATAAAACCATATTTACCTTTTGATCCAGTAATATCACTATTAGATTCATTTCCTAAGAGGATCAGAGAAAAATGAAAAGAAACTATATGTTTTACAATATTTATAGCAGCTCTTTTTGTTATGGCAAAGACCTAGAAAGGGAAGGAATGTCCATCAGCTGAACGATAACTGAACAAGTTGTGGCTTATGATTGTGATGAAATACCATTGTGCCATAAGAAATGACAAACATGATGATCACAAAAAAACCTGGAAAGACTTTTCTGAAGTGATCCAAATGAAGTGAGCAGAACCAGGAGAACATCGTTCACAGTTACAATAATGTAAGTGACCAACTGTGAATGACTTAACTTTTATCAACAAGGCAAGAATCCAGGGCAATTCCCAGGGACTCATGGTAAAAAAGGATATCCTTCACCATAGAATTTTTAAGAACAAATGTAAAAAATTGTTTTTGCTTGTAATTGAAAATAAAACTTATATATGTAAAATTTTTTTAAAAGAAGTGAACTTAGGGAAAAGTGAACTCTTCTTTCATTGTCCTTCTTTCCTAAGTTCATCCTCATGTTTTAATTAAAGTCAATTAAAATTTAAATTGTTTAACTTTTTTCTGAGAGCTTTCTCAGGTGGGAAAAATGAGAAGCAGTATAATGTACTAGGAAAAAGTACTACATGTGGACTTGAGAAAAGGGAGTTTAAATTCCATTCATATAATTTCCTGACTTTGTGATCTAACACAAGATAATTCACCTTTTTATATTTCAATTTTGAAAAGAAATTATATTAGGTGATCTTTTAGTCTTCTTCAGGCTTTCTCTCCTATAGTTAAACATTGTGATTATAGACTTAATTTTCCCTCTCTAGATTCCAGCTGTAGGATTTGCCAGTTTTTTTCCATTTAATAATTTTTATTTTTTAGAAAAGTTAACATGGTTACATGATTCATGCTCTTACTTTCCCCTTCACCCCCACTTCTCTCCCCCATAGCCGATGCGCATTTCCCCTGGTTTTAACATGTGTCATTGATCAAGACCTATTTCCAAATTGTTGATAGTTGCATTGGAGTGGTAGTTTTGAGTCTACATCCCCCATCATTGTCTGCCTCAACTCATGTGTGGATTTGCCAGTTTTAAGCACACAGAGTTGATGCTTCCAGTCTTTTAACAGGGTGTCAAAATATAATGATGTGCTCAAATCAATGTAGAATGCATGAAAATGTTTTTTCTTTTGCTGCTATATCACTATAAATGAAGCCTGAATTTGAATCAGCTTTATTTTCAACAACAGTGTCACCCATCAATCCAAAAAGGTATGGTGACAAGTTCTGTGAAATATCCTGATGAAATGTTTCATTCTATACATGGCCCCTGACCTAGTAGATTCCTAGTAGTCTTTAAGAAAACATTAGTTTGGATTGAAACTTGTTCTAAGTGAACCCATACTGGCTCCCAGTGATCCTTATTTATTTTGCAAGTATTAATCTGTTCAACTGATTCTTTTAGAATTTCATCACAAATTAACAGCAAGTTGTTTACTTTTGAATATTGGGATATTTGTTTTCTGCAGGTGCATGACTTTGTTTGCAGACAATTGTGTGTTCAGTGCAGCCTTTGAGACTGAGATGCAACAGAATATGAATCATTCTCTTACTATTTATGCTACTTTTGGCCTGACAGATTATTATCAATTATTAAGAAAACAGAAGTTCTCCACCAATCGGCAGCACACCAACCAAAAATGGAACCACCCATTATAGCAAATGGAGAAATTCTGAATGCTGTGGACAAGTTCACTTGCCTTGGCAATATGCTTTCTAGGGATGTCCACATAGATAATGAGGTTGATGCATACATTTCTAAGGTTAGCTCAATGTTTGAGAGGCTCCAAAGGAAAGTGTGGAAGTGAAAAGGCATTAGGCTACCTACAAATTGCAAGTGTACAGAGCTGTTGAGCTGACCTCATTATTGTATTCCTGTGAAACCTGGACAGTCTACCAGCATCATGCCAAGAAATCAAATCATTTCCATTTGAATGGTCTTTGGAAGATTCTGAAGATCACTTGGCAAGATAAGGTACTGAGGTCTTTTCTCAAGCTAAACAGCCAAGCATTCAGACTCTACTGCATTCAGAAGCTACTAAATGAAAAATGAGAATTCCTCAGGGTCTACTTCAGAGAGCGCAACTCTGATGGACCGGCAATGTTGTTCAAATGCCAAACGCATGTTTGCCTAAAACACTATTTTATGGAGAACTCACACAGGGCAAGCGCTCGCATGGAAGTCTGAAGAAATGGAACAAGGACATTCTCAAGGTCTAACTGTGAGATATGGGAGACACTAGCACAGGATTGTCCTGCATTGCGTGCCCAAATCAAAGAAGATGCTGTGCTCTATAAGCAAAGCAGTATTGTAGTAGCTCAGAAAAAAAATGAGATGCTCAAATTTAGAAACATCCACAGTCCAAATATTTATATGGGCTACCTGATCTGTTGCAGATTCCTCCAAGCTTGCAAGCTCCAATGAGCTACAGTCAGACAGACTGCACATTGACGCCAACATAGTGATGTTGTTTTGGTCCTTTTCAAGTATGAAGAACAACAACCAACCAATCAACACTTTTACTTGTTCCCATACTTCACCATCCATCTACACTGGCCTTCATCTCTTCATCTTGTTCTTTCAACATGGCACTCTCATCTCAATGACTTTTCTTTCTTTTCTTTTAATGAGTTTTTATTGATATTTTCTATTTCTTACATCACAATAGTATCATAAATCCCTCCCATACCCTTCCTGGAGTGGCATTCCATGTGACAAATAACATTTTTTGGAGAGGAAGAAAAAAAATTAGCACAATTGATGGATACATTGAAAAGTCTGAAAACATGTGCAATATATAACACCTGTGGACTTCCCATCCCTTCAAAGAGGTAGGCCGGTGGTACCTTCTCATATCTCTTCATTCTGAGCCATTTGATCTTTATAATCCTGTTTCATTTACTTTGATTTTGGATGGGACTCAGCTTCTTTTCCCGGACCACATGCCTTGAATATTCTCCCTTCTTAAAACTTCTATCTCAAGTTTTCCTCCCAAACTTGATTAAAACCTACTTTTTTTTAAAACCCTTGTACTTCGGTGTATTGTCTCATAGGTGGAAGAGTGGTAAGGGTGGGCAATGGGGGTCAAGTGACTTGCCCAGGGTCACATAGCTGAGAAGTGGCTGAGGCTGGGTTTGAACCTAGGACCTCCTGTCTCTAGGCCTGACTCTCACTCCACTGAGCTACCCAGCTGCCCCAAAACCTACTTTTTTGTAAGATGCTTTTCCACGTCCCCTTTCCTAGCCTCCCCCAAGATTACCTTCCATTTACACTATATATTATAAATTAATATCTTATTACAGGGGTATTTACGTGTTGCCTCCCCTATTCGAATATGAGTTTCTCGAAGATAGAGATGATGTTTTGTCTTTCTTTGCATCTTCAGCACCTAGCTTGTTATGAAGCATATAACAAGTGCCCAGATACTTGAAGGTGAGAGTTGTGGATTTCCTCAATCCTTCCCATCTTCAGAAGGTGGACTGGCCAGAGAGCCGTAATCTCCCCGAGAGAAGAGTCTATGATATAAGCTCTCCCTTTCCCATCAGCAAAACATTATGCCTCCCCTAGGAAAAGGGGATCACCTGAAATCTGATTCTCATGCTGATTGTCTTGGTTTTTGATTCTCAAATCATCTTAATTCCCTTTGTGGCTTCTCTCCTATGACTAGAGGACTAGAGAATGGAGCAATGAATTCCTTCCTTAATAGAGATTTCAGAACTTATCAGAAAACTCTCCATTTTCCATCAAGAACTCTCCTTGGTTTCCACTCCATGGAATATCATGCCTTTGCCAGTTACACATCCTGTGGTCCCCTCCTCCACAGTTATATATTGTCTCGTCCATTAGATTGTAAGTTCCTTGAAGGCAAGAACTGTCTTTCCTTTTCTTATCTGAATCTCTAGCACTTAGCACAGAGTCTAGCATTTATTCAATAAATGTTTTTTGACCTGAATAGAATTATGGAAAGAGCTGCACCTGTCCTTTCAGAGGTGAGGTAGAGATGGAAAAGATCAGGGCCAGGAATGAGCTGTAATGGAACCAGACCCTTGCTTGGGTCTCCTGAGCCCCTGTCTTCCCTATCCAGACAGGCCCAAGGGTCTAGAAAGGGGTCTTGGAGAGGTTAGAATGTCTGTGGTCACAGGGTCTCGTTTGTGAGGTGGCCTATAAAGGCTGACTTAGAATTCTTGGAATCAGGATTCTGTGAGGGTTGGACATTGGGTCAGGGAGGCAAGATGAATGAGGGTAAACCAGAATGGACACATTGGGACTCAGAACCAGGCAGGCCTATGAACTTTGCCAAGGTAAGTGGTCCTGGCATCCAGGTTGGGGTAGAGGGAGAAATTGAGGGAGGGAAGGAAAAATGAAGAAGAGACAGGAAGGAGAGCAGAATGGAGGACCTCCCCTTGGGAAGTCTGACTCCCCTGGCATAGCCTGGGTACTGAGTGAAGTCTCCCACCTTTTAGGGTGGATTAAAAGAATCCTATGGAAGGCCAGAAGAAAAAGTACTCATCAACCGTCGGGAGGTCACAATTACGAGGGTAAGACTTTGGGTTAAGGTGACCAGGCCCTCCCATCCCAGCATTTCCCTTATAAGTGATTCTCCTGCCCCTTTTCTTCTGTATCAAGCATGCTGTCTCTTGCAGTCCTGCCCCAGCCCCCTGTGTCATCCTCAGGGTTCCCTCTGTAGTGATCTTGTCCATTATAATCCTGCCTCTCTCCAGTGCTCCCTCTGTGGTGGGGCGACTGAACTTCCCCTCTCACAGTGAGATCCTTGCTCTCTCTCTCTCTCTCTTTTTCTCTCTCTCTTTCTCCCTCCCTCCCTAGGATGCCTGGGACATGCAGGAGTTCATCACTTACATGTACATCAGACAACTCCTTCGACATCCAGCCTTCCAGGCATTGTTGGCCATACTCCTGGTGGCTAATGCCATTACCATCGCTCTGCGCACTAACTCTCACCTTGGCCAGGTGGGACCTAGGACCCAATTTCTGACACTCCTCCCTTCACCCACTCCCCAAGGTCTTCCTCTTTTCTCCATCCCCTATCCATCTCTCTCCTGGTGAGGCACTTAGATGACCTAGTGTCTAGAATACTGGAGTATTGGAGTCAGGAAGACTAGAGTTCAACATCTGTTTCAGACAGTTACTAGTTGTGTGATCCTGGGCAAATCACTTTTCCTCTGTATGTCTCAGTTTCCTTATCTATAAAATAGTGATAAGAATAGTACCTAGAAGGGGGCAGCTGGGTGGCTCAGTGGGTTGAAAACCAGGGCTAGAGACAGGAGGTCCTGGGTTCAAATCTGGACTCAGACACTTCCTAGCTGTGTGACTCTGGGCAAGTCCCTTAACCCCCATTGCCTAGTCCTTACCACACTCTTCTGCCTTGGAACCAATACAGGGCATTGATTCTAAGACAGAAGGTAAGGGTTTTAAAAAAAATAGTACCTAGATCTCAGGGTTGTTGTGAGGATAAAGTGAAAGATAATATTTGCTGTTTAAAAATAGTATTTTCCCCAATTACATTTAAAAGCAATTTTAAAAATTTTAACAGATAATATTTGTAAAAAATGTTTAGTACTATGCCCAGGACATGGTAGGCCTTAATAAATTCCATTCCATATGTACTTTCATAGCACCTCTACTCATCTATCTCTGATTCTTTCCATTTCTCCCATCCATAGCACTATTTCTTGATCCATCCTTCTCTCCTGTTATCTAGTCATTCCTCCATCTATCCTTCCCTATCCATTCCTATCTCCCCTCCATCATGGCATCATCTAGTCATCCATCCATCCTCATAATCATCTATTCCTCATTTATCCTTTCCACTCTTCTCCATCTTTCACTTCTTCCCATCTTCCACTCAGCCTTCTATCTATTCTTCCCCAACCATATTATCATCCAGTCCTCCCATCCCCATTCCTTATCTATCTATCCCTATTCATCTTTTCATATTTCCCTCCCCAATTCCAATTCATTCAACCATGCATCTACTTCTCCCCAATTCACTCTTTCTACTCCATCTTTTCATCAATCCATCCATTCTTTCCTCCATCTCTCTTCCTTCCACACATTCCTCAACCCATCATTCTCCATTTCTCTTTCTTTGCATTCATCCCTTTCACCATCCATTCCCTGATGGATAAATCTTTATATCTACCCATCTTCCATCCTTTCATCTACCAACAAGGCTTCACTGTGCACTTCTTGTCCTTGGCTAAACCTCAAGGTTCAGAGAGAAATGAAGAGCAGAGAAAGATGGCTATTCTTATTTACAGGGAATTCCCTTTCCCATTAGAGAGAAGTGAGGCATATGAATCTTACTAGGCACTAGGTGTTGAGTGCCCTGCAAGAGGTCTATAGTCACTGTCAGACAAAACTGGAGGGCAAGAGCAATCATCAGAGACTTAGTCTGGGGGAAGACAGAGAAGGCCTTCTGGAGAAGATGGGCTCAGAGGTGACCCTTGAGAAATAGGTAGGATTTGGAGAGACCACGAGGAGACAATATGGTGCAGACAGTCTATACAACATTGGGCAAATCATTTGTTCTCTCTGGGTCCCAAAAATCTTAACTGTAAAATAATGGAGTTAGACTATATGACTTCTGAGGACCCTCCAAATCTAATTCTACAGTACCATGAGGGAGAAGATGCTCATTGTGGGAAGATAGGAGCTGAGAATCATGTAACATATAAAGGTAGCTTGGTGCAGTGAGAAAAGTGCTAGAGTTGGGATTTAGGAAGACCTGGATTTGAATCTTGTCCTTAGATATTAACTCCCTGTGTGAGCCTAGGTCACTTCCCTGGCCCTCAGTTTCATTAGAATGGATGGATTTGATGTTTTTTAAGGTCCCCCACAGTCCTGTTTCTATTATTTAGAGGAGTACTGAGTTCTGAGTTCATATCTGACCTCAGACACTTACTATGTGATCCTGGGCAAGTCACTTAACCCTGTGTGCCTCAGTTTCCTCATCTATCAAATAAGCTGCAGAAGGAAATGACAAACCACTCCAGGATGCCATGAAAACCCTAAATGAAGTCACAGAGTCAGATATGACTGAAAATAGTTCTTGAACCCATATACCTCTGGAAAAAAGCTTCAGACATCAAAATCAAGACTTGTCCGTAGTGTGAGTCCCATTGCCCTGCTGGATGCCCTGCATATCACATTCAGTAAGCCATGTTCCACTTTCCTCCAGTCCCTACAGAGATCACAGGCATTACTCTCCTCCCCCTCGGCCATCATTTGGGCATTCCTCTTCTATTATTGTTTGTCCTCATTAGAATATCTTTGAGGTATATTAATTAGCACAGTGCAGCCCATGGCCAGGCTACACTCCAATCACTTTCTCAATCCCATACAACCAACAAAACAAAAATCAAGCCCTAATTTGTTGTGATTTCTGAGACATAAATGTTTACACTGAGATTTCTGTTGGAGTGAACTCCAGCACACCCTTACCTTAAAACCAGTTTCTCTAATCTCCCCGGTTACAGAGGGATGATATTGATTGGGGATTGGGTTGGGGGAAGCAGAGGAAGGAGTTAGTAAAAGCTTGTGGGAGATAGTATTTGCAGTAACCTTATTAGATTTATTTTATTTTATTTTGAAACACTGTCTTAATATCTATTCTAAGACAGAAGAACTTCGAGGGCTAGGCAATTGGGGTTAAGTGACTTGCTCAGCTAGGAAGTGTTGGAGGCCAGATTTGAACCCAGGTTCTCCAGACTCCAGGTCTGGCACTTTATCCACTGCTACCCAGTTGCTCCTACTGACTTTATTTTAAGAGTGAGACAGTCTGGGAAAGCAGATGGGAAGCCTGCCTAGGAGTCGGGAAGTCCTGGATTCAAATCCTGGTCCCAATACAGTTTCTTATGTGACTGAAGGTAAATCATTTAATCTCTCAGTACCCCAAGTGCAAGTACATATCATAAGTTATGGATTGGTTGCCAACCTGCATTGATAAAAGGCATTTCCACACTAGAAGTTCCCCGTGCCTATGAAATCATGAAAACAGACCAAAATAAAAATATCGTAGTCATGTTATCTGAAAGGGGAAACAGGAAGACAGTAGGAACAAGGGTCCTTTATTGCTGGAACTTCCAGACACTGGTGGGAAAAGTTAGCCACAGAAAGTCCAGAGGGATTCAGAGCCAGGGGAAACCAGATCAGGGTAATCAGAGGATAAACTTGGGGCACCAGTAATAAATGCTGCAAAATAAACAGATGGAGAAAATGTTAATAATTCAGATTGAACTTAAAAATGTGAATGAACAAAAATGTTTTGTTTTGTTTTTTTCTCCAGAGAGCCGGTTGTTAAAAACCATTTACCAGCACACCCCTGCCTAAAGGCGTGACATGAGTCAAGAAGTAGGTCAGAGAATAGACTAAGTGATACTTGAGAAGGGCAAGAGATGGCCTACCCGAATGGTCAGGGTGATGGGGAGGAGTGGAGTGTCAGAAAGCAGGACCAAAGGAGGGCCTCTAGCTTGCGAGACTGGAGTGATAGTGTTATAAATAGAAATAGGAAAGTCCGGTTTGGGAGTGAGCTCAGTTTGGCATCCACAGGTTCAGATGGGGCAGCTCTTGGGGAGGTGTCTTCTAGGGCATTGGTGATGCAGGTTTTTCTGGAGCTCAGAGAAAAGTCAGGATTGGGAGAGCAATTGGGGCGTTACCTGCTTAGAGGTGACATCTGAAGTTATGAGAGTGGGTGAAAGATAGCATCAAAGAAGAGAGAACAGAAGAGGAAAACACTATATTTGGGGTCAGGAGATCTGGATTCCACCCTGGGCTCTGTTCCTTACTAGGTACGTAACCACAGACAAATCCCTTAGCCTCTTTTCCCTCCTCTGTTAAATGGGAAGGGTGGGGAAAGGTTGGATGAGATGATGTCTAAATTTTCTCCTAGCACTAGGATCATAGAAGCTGTAGCACCAGGCACACCCCAGTAAAACCATCTCAGCAAATGGGCTAAACCAGGATGAAGGTAACTGACAGGCCTCAAACCCATCATTGAATTAGAAGGGATGTCTACCCCAAGCATGTGGTGACTTCTTTTGGAATGGGTGGTTGAGAACAGTTTGTTTTAACGGCCATGAAGACGGCTAAAGTAGGTGCTGTGGAGCACTTAGAGCAGTGATTCCCAAAGTGGGCGCCACCGCCCCCTGGTGGGTGCTGCTGCGATCCAGGGGGGCGGTAATGGCCACAGGTGCATTTATCTTTCCTATTAATTGCTATTAAATTTTTTTAAAAATTAATTTCCAGGGGGCTAAGTAATATTTTTTCTGGAAAGGGGGCATTAGGCCAAACAAGTTTGGGAACCACTGCCTTAGAGCTTGGTCTAACATCGAAAATCCAAGGCATCCAGGCTCATTGCCAGTCTTCCTGACTTTGATCTTGCCCCTAGTCTTCAATGACTCTGGGAGAGAGAGTGAGGCTGACGTCTATGTGTAACTCTGCCTCACTTAAATCTAAATCACACTTGCAAGTCAAGACAGCACCTTGTGACAGATATCATTGTTCCTCTAAGAAAATGAAGGACAAACAAAAGAATGGCGGGGCAGAGTGGATAAAAATGATGTCCAAGTTCTCTCCTAGCACTAGGATCACAGAATTAGAAAGAGAGAACTATCTAGTCCAACTACTGAATAGATAATGAAACTGAAGGCCAGAGAAATTAAATGACCTGGCCAAAGTCTTTGCAGATAGTAAATAGAAGAGTCAAGATTTGAACCTAGGTCCTCCCTTCAAATCTGTCCAAATCTATGCTGCAGCCTGGGGTTGAAGAAACATATAGTGGAGGGAGAAGGTGGGGATGACTAGAGATAGTCTCCCTTTTCTCTCCTCTTTCACCCAATCCAGACCCAGGATTCTTATCAACCCTACTACTCTCATTCCCCCACCCTTGAACCCCAGAGTGACATCTCCCCTCATTCCCAGGCTTGTCCGATTGACTGACTGTCTCTCTCTCTCTCTCTCTCTCTCTTTCTCTCTCTCTCTCTCTCTCTCTCCTTCCCATATAGGAACACTATGAGTTGTTCTCTGCCATAGATGACATTGTGCTTACAATTCTCATGTGTGAGGTTCTGCTTGGCTGGTTTAATGGTTTCTGGATCTTCTGGAAGGTGAGCTCAGTCCTGTCCCTGCAACCCCAAACACCCTCCTTGTTCCTCCTATGCTTCTGCCCTTTATGTCCCAGATTCTGTCGAAGGCTTCTTTGTGAAACTGAGTGTGTCGGTGTTGGTGTGAGCAGGTGTCAGTCTCTGGAATCTGGGATGGCGAGCAGAGAAGGAGAGAATAGAAACACCCTGTTGGAGCTGCCCTTATGGCAAGTTCAGCCAAAGGAAGATCTGTTCAGATAATCCTCCTGGCCCTGGAGTCTGGTGCTGACTGGATCTCTGCAATTCTCGCTTCCATGAAAAGTGCCCTTCATGTTTTCTCCTCTTAGTCTCTGCCAAGACTATTTTTAGGTCCCCAGTTCCTGCTCACAGGAATGGCTATTAGTGGCAACAGTGGCAATGACTTGCCTTCTCATGGCATATATCTTTTCCTCCTTCTCATGATGTTTTTGAGGTGGCAGGAGCCCAAAAGGCAATGAACAGAGAGGAGAGAGGAAGGGGGATTGGAAAGACTTTTTAAAGGAAGTGGAATTATAGATGGGACTTGAAGGAAACTGGTGAGACTAAGGGGTAGCAATTAGGAGGAAAAGAATTCCAGGTATGAGAGAGAGAGCAAATGCATGGAGTCAGGAGATGGAGCCTGTTGTTTGAAGAATAGGTACCTTTGACATTAATAAGGAAAAGGAGGAGAGTTTGTGGGGAAAGATTCAGTTCCATTTTGAACCTGTTGAGTTTAAAATATTTAAAAGTCTAATAGATAGATGGAAATTTGAGTCTGGAAGTTAGGAGAGAGGTTGAAGATGAATAAGTAAGTGTGAGAATCATCCATTCATTTTATTTTATTTTTAAAAAGTTTTTATTGATTAAGAAAAATTTTCCATGGTTCCATGATTCATGTTTTTTGCCTCCCCTCCTCCCACCTCCCTCCCATAGCCGATGTGCAATTCCACTGGGTTTTACATGTATCATTGATCAAAACCTATCTCAGGGGGCAGCTGGGTAGCTCAGTGGATTGAGAGCCAGGCCTTGAGATGGGAGGTCCTAGGTTCAAATCTGGCCTCAGATACTTCTCAGCTGTGTGACCCTGGACAAGTCACTTGACCCCCATTGCCTAGCCCTTACCACTCTTCTGCCTTGGAGCCAATATACAGTATTGACTCCAAGATGGAAGGTAAGGGTTTAAAAAAAAATAAATGAAAAAAAAAAGACCTATCAACAGCAAGAGTTAGAAAGAGAAATACCATTTAAAATCACCCTAGACAATATAAAATACTTGGGAATCTATCTACTAAAACAAACACAGGAATTATACGAACACAACTACAAAACACTTTCCAAACAATTAAAACGATCTAAACAATTGGAAAAACATTAATTGCTCATGGGTAGGACGAGCTAACATAATAAAAATGACCATTCTACCCAAATTAATTTACTTATTTAGTGCCTTACCTATCAAATTACCAAGAAACTTCTTTACTGAATTAGAAAAAAACTATAACAAAGTTCATTTTGAAGAACAAAAGATCAAGAATATAAAGGGAAATAATAAGAATCATACATTTTTGAGACAAAAACTGAATCTGTAGGAGCTGATGCAATCACTTATGGAAATGGTATAGAGGGAGAAGAGAAGAGGGTCCAGGATAGAGTTTGGGGGACACCAAGGATTAATGGGTAGGACCTGAATGAAGATCCAGCAAAGGAGACTGAGGAGTGGCCAGAGTGGTGGAAGGAGGAACCGGGAACAATACTGCCATGAAAACCTAGAGAGGAGAGAGTATCAAGGAGAAGAGAGTGACTGACAGTGTGAAAGTTCGCAGAGAGGTCAAGAAAGATGAAAAGAACCCAGTGGATTTGGTTATTATGAGACAAATGGTAACTCTGAAGAGAGCAAATCCAGTTGAATGATGAGGTTAGAACCCAGGCTGTAGAGATGAAAGGAAGTGGAAGCACCAATAGTAGACAACGTGTACAAACAAAAACAATGCAGCCAAAATCAGAAGGGAAACAACAAATTGGGAAAAAATCTTTATAACAAAAAACTCTGACAGGAGTCTAATTACTCAAATATACAAGGAGTTAAAGCAATTGTATAAAAAATCAAGCCATTCCCCAATTGATAAATGGGCAAGAGACATGAATAGGCAATTTTCAGATAAAGAAATCAAAAGTATCAATAAGCACATGAGAAAGTGTTCTAAATCTCTAATAATTAGAGAAATGTAAATCAAAACAACTCTGAGGTATCACCTCACACCTAGCAGATTGGCTAAAATGAAAGAAGGGGAGAGAAATGAATGCTGGAGGGGATGTGGCAAAATTGGGACATTAATGCCTTGCTGGTGGAGTTGTGAATTGATCCAACCATTCTGGATGGCAATTTGGAACTATGCTCAAAGGGCTATAAAAGAATGCCTCCCCTTTGATCCAGCTATACCATTGTTGGGTTTGTACCCCAAAGAGATCATAGATAAACAGACTTGTACAAAAATATTTTTAGCCAAACTTTTTGTGGTGGCAAAAAACTGGAAAATGAGGGTATGCCCTTCAATTGGGGAANCCACATTCAGAGGAAGAACTACAGGAGTGGAAACACAGAAGAAAAGCAGCTGCTTGAACACATGGGTTGAGGCAGACATGATTGGGGATTTTGATTCGAAAGTACCACACCAATGCAACTATCAACAATTTGGAAATAGGTCTTGATCAATGACACATGTTATAACCAATGGAAATGTGCATCGGCCAGGGGTGGGGGGAGGACGAGGGGTGAAGGGGAAAGTAGGAGCATGAATCATGTAACCATGTTAACTTTTCTAAAAAATGAATATTAATATTAAAAATAATATTATTAATAATAAAATAATATTATTAAAATATTATTAAAAATAATAATATTAAAAAATAGTAGACAACATTCTCAAGATATTGAGCCACAACTTATAAGAAAGAATACTGTCCACATCTAGAGAAAGAACTGTGGGAATAGAAATCCAGAAGAAAACATCTGATTTATCACTTGTTTATATGGGTATAGGATGTGGGGTTTTGGTTTTAAAGGATTGCTCTTTTACAAAAATGAATAATATGGAAATAGGTTCAAGTGATTATATATATAATTGTCAATTCCAAGAGGGGGGAGGGATGAGGAGAGGGAGATAATATGAATTATGGAACCATGGAAAAATTTTTTAAAGAAATTGAGCCACAAGGGGCAACTAGATGGCTCAGTGGATTGAGAGCCAAGCCTAGAAACAGGAGGGCCTGGATTCAAATTTGACATCAGACACTTCCCAGGTATGCTACTTTGGGCAAGTCACTTAACTCCCATTGCCTAGACCTTAATGTTCTTCTGTCTTGGAAGCAATACACTGTATTGATTCTAAGATAGAAGATAAGGGTTTGGAAAGAAGGAAGAAGAGAAAGGAAAAAAGAAAGGAAGGAATAAAAGAGAGAGAGGGAAAGAAGAAAAGAAAGAAAGAGGGGAAGGAAGGAAGGAAGGAAGGAAGGAAGGAAGGAAGGAAGGAAGGAAGGAAGGAAGGAAGGAAGGAAGGAAGGAAGGAAGGAAGGAAGGAAAGAAGGAAGAGGAAGGAAGGAAAGATGCTGCTTCTGTATGAATATCCAGGAGTTAGTTCTCCTTCTCAATGGTTATCAAATCTCTGCTGCCCTCCCTAAATCCTATAGGCTTTGTGATTGAGGATCATAACAGTATGGGGCACAGGATGCTGGTGTTAGTAGAGAACACTGAGGCAGTGATAATACAACTGTGAGGAGTAGGGAAAGTGAGCCTTAAATGATTGCCTCTGATCACCAACTCCTTTCCTACTACCCCTTCCAGGATGGATGGAACATACTCAACTTTGTGATTGTCTTTGGACTGGTCTTAGGACTCTTCTTTGATGTCTTTGATCACATTGCCATCGCCTACACCTTGAGGTAGGTAGAGTGAAAGGACCAACTGTCTTTCTGAGTCAGGGGTGCTGCTTTACACCCAGAGAACTAAGGCTTTCAAAGGAAGGTGGAAGGTGTGAGGCCCCGCCAGATGGGCTGAGCATAGGAGATGTCTGGGGTAGAGAATGCATGGGAATGGGAGTAGAGGAGTTGAGGATCACTTACTTGTCTGGCCACTCCATGGAGAATATGGGGAGAATGGGAATCTCCTCCTGGGAGGGATCAAAGAGAGGATGGAAGAATCTGAATAACTGTTCCCCTCTCCCATCTTCAGGGCACTGAGATTGATGCATGTATGCATGGCAATAGAACCCTTGGCCCGAATTCTCCGAGTCATTATACAATCTGTACCCGACATGGCTAACATCATGGCGCTCATCCTCTTCTTCATGCTGGTCAGTCCCTTCCTTGGGGCCTTTAGGGAGGGACCCTCTCCCACCCTAGAATCCTTTCCCTACTCTCCAAAACCTAGCTCAAGACCCTGGAAAGAACATTGCCCTTAGGGTCAAGAGTCCCGAGTTCAAATCCCTGATATAACATTAGCATGAAAAATCCCTTTACGTCTTATAGCCCTCCTTTCTCCATCTACAAAAGGGAGGTAGTAATGCTTATATATTACCCATCTCCTAGGGTTTTTGTGAGGGAAGCACTTAGGTAGATTGTAAAGTACCACATAAACATGCTTTGTAACTTTGATACTTAGTTAAGGTCCATGATTTCTTCCACTTGGGTCTCTACCTGTGCTTGTATAGAACTCATCCCCTTAATGCTTTGTTGTATTGTGTCATTCCATAAATTCTCCATCAAGGCTTTCCTCTGGTTCCTTTAATATTCCCTACTTCTTTTACCTATTAAAATGCAATTATTGGGGGCAGCTAGGTGGGTCAGTGGATTGAGAGTCTGGCCCATAGATGAGAGGTTCTGGGATCAAATCTAGACTCAGATACTTCCTAGCTGGGTGACCCTAGGCAAGTCACTTGACCCCCATTGCCTAGCCCTTGCTGCTCTTCTGACTTGGAACCAATACACAGTATTGATTCTAAGACTTCAGAAGGTGAGGGTTTTTTTTAATGTAATTATTACTAATAACAATCTCTTACACCCCTTCCAACTTTCCAGGAACTGCCTTCCCATCCTCCCCCTCCCCACCTTGGTCAATTAAGTCAGCCCCAGGGTCCCACTCTGGGAAAGCATGGTGGAACAGTGGGAAGAGTACTAAACCTGAGTTCAAATCCTGCCCCTGCCATTTCCTAGTGGAATGAATGGCCTTGGTTGAGTTACTTCCTTTTCTAGGCTTTGGCTCTTTCCTCTTTAAAACAAAGGGTCCGGAATAGATGATCTCCAAATCCTACAATCTTTGTAGGTTTTCTCCGTTTTCGGAGTCACCCTCTTTGGCTCCATGGTCCCTGTCCATTTCCAGAACATGCAAGTAGCCCTTTACACCCTCTTCATCTGCATCACCCAGGATGGTTGGGTGGACATCTATGATGACTTTCAGTGAGTAAGGTAATGGGGCCCCTTAAGATGTGGGATGGGGAAAGACCTTATTATACAGACAGACCTCTTCCTTGAGAGGAAAAATGTCCCCTAAGCTATGAGGCAGGGCTCCTAATGGGGGTAGGGGGATAATCAGTGGTCTTTGAATGGGGGGCGTCAAATAGGAAGGCTCCAAATGAGAAGAGATGGAGGGGAAAGAGGGACTACTGACATGAAGAATTGGGGACTTCCAATTATGGGAAACACTTTAGTGTTTCTCATGAAGGCAAGAGAAGAGGCTTTTCATTAGGGGGCTGGAATTGACCCCCAACATGATTCCAGGAGGTCTGCTATGTGATTGTGAAGGAATGGCAGGACCATAGAGGAAGACTGAGGAACCCTCTAGGTCAAAAGAAGGAAGGCCAGAAGGAAGAGCCAGAGCTAAGACCCTCATTTGTCACTTAAATGTCTGACTTTCTAGGAATGAAGGAATTGTATTTATTTCCTTCCAGGACTATTACTTTTTTTTTCTTTTGGCTGATTTCTTTTTTAATTCTTCCAGTTATTTTATTTTCATTCCATTATGCCATTTCTATTGGTACATGGATCAATTTATCTTTAGCCCACTGACTATAATTGATTCTAATGTCTAAACTATTTTCTTTTTAGAGGATTCTCAGAGTGGATTCCACCTTTCACTGCTACTAAGCTGCCATAGTTTTTCTTCTTTAAATGTTGTTTTATCAGTGTTATTTTCTTTTTTCACATTACTACCATTTCCCAATGATTACCTTTACACACACACACACACACACACACACAGATATTTTTTTTCCTAGACAAAAAAAAAAGAGAACCCTTTATTTAACACACTGGCCACAGCTAAAAATACATGCCTGGTTTTGTACCTCTAGGTAATCCAATCCCTCTAAAATCATAAAACCATAGATTTAGAGCTGGAAGGGACCTCAGAGGTTATCTAATCCAGACACCTCATTTTACAGAAAAGGAAACTGAGACTCAGAGAGATTAAGAAACTTGCCCAAGGTCATGAGAGTACAATGCATTTGCTCAGAAGCCTTACAATATTATTGCTTCCCCTTTTATTTCATTAAGATCATCATGTAAATCATTCTCCAGGCTGTACTTACTTTATTATGTATCAGTCCATGCAAGCATTCTCAAGTTTCTCTGAATTCTCCACATTTGTGATTTTTGACAACATAGTAACACATTCTGTTACATTCATACACCACGATTTGTTCATCCATTTCCTAATTGATAGGCACACACTTTTCTTCTAGTGCTTTGCTACTAGAAAAAAATGCCGCTATAAATATTTTTCATACATATGAGACCTTTTCCTCTCTTTTCGTGAGGATTCTTGAAGCAGTTCCCATTTTTGCTGCTACTGAGCTGCCATCTTGACTCCACTCTCTTTTCCTATTTTTGACTTCTTTGGAGTATATGCCTAATTACTGCAGTACTGCTGGGTCAAAGGATTTATTGACATTTTTATTATAATTTTTAGGTTCTTGGTTTTCTTTTTTCTTCCTGAAATGGTTAGTCCATTTCGAAGTTCTAGTGAATTAATATGCCTGTCTCCCCATAGTCCCTCCAATGTTTACTTTTTTCTCTATTTTTATCAACCCTGCTAAAATGATAAATATTGGGTGAAAATTCAGAGTTCTTTCTTATCTCTCTAACTAATGATTTCATACAGTTATGAGTAGATTAAATTTCTTCTTTTAAAAATTGTCTGTACCTTTTGACTACTTATCTATTAGAGACTATCTCTTATTTGTGTATATTACTTATTTTTAAAATCAATTCACCATATATCCTGTAAATAAGACTTTTATCAGTGATATACCGGAAAAGATTTTTCCTATTTAACTTCTAATTATAGTTGGATTGCTCTTGTTCACACAAAAACATTCCAATTTTATACAGATGAAATTACCCATTTCATCTTCCATGATTATTTCTAGTGCCTATTTAGTTAAGAATTCTTTCTCTAGCCACATTTGTACAAGGTACCTCCATCTATTCTCTAAGTTTTTTTGATGATGTGACTTTTTATATTTAGGTCATAATCCATTTTGAAGCTTCTTGTAGTCTATAGCCCAAGCTATTTTCAATCCTCCCTCTCCCCCATCTCATTTCAATTTGGACCAGCCTCTTGAGTTCTTTTGGCCCTCCCCACCCTTAGGCACATCAGAATCTCCAGTCTCTTACTCAGGGAAGGGGCACAAGTTGACAAAGGGTCCCTGCTGTCTCCAGGATGCAAGATAGGGAATATGGGCTAGAGATCGGAGGTGCTGTTTACTTTGCCATCTTCATCACCATTGGTGCTTTCATTGGTATTAACCTGTTGGTGGTTGTCGTGACTACGAACCTGGAAGAGATGATGAAGGCTATGGAAAAGGAGAATCAGGAAGAAATGACTACTTTTGTCAGCCTGGAGGTAAGTGGTGATTATTGGGCTTAGGGCCAGCTGGGGAGGATGCCCATAAGCAAATCACCAATCCTGAGCCCTGGAGTCAGGAGCCAGGAGCTTTGGGAATCTGAGGTATGGGTCATGAGGAAGGTTTCTGAAACCTAGAGGTTCTGAGAGGGAAAAGGTTTTGATTTTCAGAAGGCTCTTGTTTTCCAAGGAGTTTATTTTCTGTGTTTCTGGGCCTTCAGGGACTAAGATTTCCTAGAGGATAGCAGAACTTCTGAGGAGGTTGGCTCTTAGAGGAAGTCTGGTATGGTGGTCAAAGCATTGGATATGGAGTCAAAGGACTGAGACTTACTTTCCACTAGTTGTGTAACCTTGTTCAAATCACTTCTATCCAAGCCTAGGTGTCTTAATCTGTAAAATGAAGGGTTAGAAATGAATTTAGAGTTAGGTTTAGATCCCTTCTATCTCTAAATTCTAAAATGCTGTTTTCTGTGGTAGAGATTTGGGACAGCTAAGTGACTGGGAGATAGACGTGTGGATAATCCCTGCTGCTATTACTACTGCTTGCTGCTGCTGCTTCTAGCCACTACTTTTCACCCACTAGGAAATGAATATTGTCTGGGGCACAGGAGAGGGAGAAAACTGGTCATTAGTCATGGGGGCAGCTGGGTAGCTCAGTGGATTGAGAGTCAGGCCTAGAGATGGGAGGTCCTAGGTTCAAATCCTGCCTCAGACACTTCCCAGCTGTATGGCCCTGGGCAAGTCACTTGACCCCCATTGCCCACCCTTACCACTTGCTTCCACCTAGGAGCCAATACACAGAAGTTAAGGGTTAAAAAGAAAAAGAAAGGACTTAGTCATCCTGCTGCCTAGAATTCCCTTTCTACAATAACTGCTAAGCCCACTGTTAAGAGGCATCATGGTTAAGTGAAAGGACCATTGGACTGGGAGACCTATGTTCAAATTCTGGCTCTGACACTTAGTAGATTCTGAATTGGTTGAACGATTGGGTTGAAAAAAATATTAATGAAAGGCTATATGGCAACAAGGAAGCACTTTACTCCCACCACAGAGTCTACTACAATGCTTCATCAAGATGTGGATGCAAGCCTGGGTTCTCATAGGATATGCCAGTGAACTATAAAATCTGGCAGAGAAGTTTTCCATTGTGGTCCTGAAAACAAGATGTGTTTTCTTTTGAGGACTAGCCTAGCTAAATATGGAGAGGCTGATTTTTTGTTGGTTTGTCATCTGGGGTTGAATTCTTTGACCATGGCAACCCCATGAAACAGAGATAAATAGAGATTGAGCCTCAATTCTGCTTTTGCAGTGATGATGGCAGAATCATAGGAAAGAAGGCAACAGAGGGGGCTAAGAATCCCATAGTCTGAGAACTGTCTACTATCATTCACTTAATTGCTAGGACTCTAAATGTAAGATCTTTGTCCAGTGACCATTAAGCTGACATATTTCACACGCTGCCTATACTTCAGCCATCCGCCTCCTTCTAGCAGAACCTTCTTGGATTTTGCCCTTGGAGATGCTAAACTCTTAGATGGGTCTTCACCTCATCTTGAAAGGAACCTCCACACTACTCCCCAGTCATCTCTATACTATGTTGCCTTATGGGTACACTCCACCAGCTTTCCAGTTCCATTTTATGTATTATTGCTCCCTGTTAGAATATAAGTTCCTTGAGGGCAGGAACTGTCTTGTATGCTTATATCCCTAACACTCAACACAGCACCTGGCACACTGTGCACACTGGCACATAGTATGCTTTTAATATATATTTGTCCTATCTATCCATCCATCTATCCATCTATCCATCCATCCATCCAACCATTCATCTACCCATCCATCCATTTATCATCTATCCATCCATCCATCCACCCATCAATCCATCTATCTATCTATTCATACATATATATGTATATCTCCACCTATTTTATGGGAAGAATCGACCCATCAATATTAACATTCTGGATATCAACAAAAATTAAGACTGAAGAGAATCAAAACCAAATTTAGAATAGCAAATAAAAGAAATGGGAAGGTTGGTTTTATTGTGTGATCAAAGGCAATAGGAAACATCATTTCATGGGATATTTGGTCATCTTATATTGCAGTGCTCATTATAAAAGCAACAAGATTACTTGGCTTCTGTATGCCTCCATTTCTTCATCTGTAAAATGAGAATAATGATAGCACTTGTCTCTTAGGGTTGATCAAATGAGATAATATCTATAAAGTATTTTGCAAACGTTAAAGCACTATATGAATACTAGCTATTATTATTATTGTCATCATCATCATTATTACTAAGAGAGGGGAAAGGAACTGGGTATAGAGGTATAATGTAGAGAAAACTTACTAGGGACACAAAAACCATCTTCAAATATATGAAGTGCCTGCTATTTTGAAAAGAGATTAATTTTGCTCCTCGTATTGCCATAGGACAGAACTAGGATCAGCAAGGAAAATGTAACAGAGAGGTAAAATTTGATTTCATAAAAGGAAAAATTTCCTAACAATCAGTTATCTCCAAGTGAGGTAGGTTGCCAGGAGCTATTGAGACCCTTTCCCCTGGAGACTCCAGCTGAGGCTGGATGTGACTACATTATCTAGGATGTCTTTGAGAGAAGGACTCCCTAAGGTAAGGATTGTTCTAAGTGACCTGTAGGGTTCCATGCAGCTAGTGACTTAGATTCCTAGTGACCTTGGGCAAATGTCCTCTCCTCTCTATACCTCAGTTTCCACACCTCTAAAATGGGGATAAAATTCACCCTTGCTGTGCCAACTCACAGGGATTTGGGAAGGAAAGGGCTACAGAGTACTTCAGAACTGTGAACGTGATTGTGATGTCCTTAGGTGGCCAAAGAGGACCTCTCAAAAGAGAAGCCAGAGCTTCAGCTGGTGCACTGTCAGGAATGCCTCACAGATTGGAGTGGAACAGCGAAGCAGGAGCCACTATCCGGAGGGCCGATGGAGAACCTGAACGAGAACACTTGCGATAACTTCTGCCTGGTGCTCGAGGGCATCCAGGAGAACCTACAGAAGTACAAGAAGATCCGGGAGGAGCTCAACAAGTATGCGCAGAACTAGAATTAGTGGACGTGGATGGGGAGCGGGTGCGGAGGGTACCAGGGCTCTGCAAGCAGGAATGCCTGATGGGAAGAGAACTTTCTAGGAGGGTTTATTCTAGAGGGGAAGGGGGAACCCCGGGAGCGGAGGAGGAGGACTGGAGGGATGGGGTAGGGCTGAAAGGAAGGGTGAAGGCTTGAGAAAGGGGAAGTAACCTAGAAAAAGGGGAGCCAGTCTGTAAGGGGTGGAGACCCCGGGAGGGAGTAGGAGGGCTGCAGGGATGGAGTGTCCTTTTCGGGAGGACAGCGGAGATGGCGCAGAGCTGTGCTGATGAGCTTCTGCAGCCTTCTATCCCGGCGAGCCCCACTAGATTTCGCTCATTCCTCCCAAAGCCTATCTTAACTGAGAAGTTGAGAAGCGTGCTTGGCCCGGGGCTCCTCCTTCTCTCTCTGGCTTCAGTTTCTGTCTTCTCCGTCCTCTTTTGTCCCCCGACCCCCGACCCCCCCACCCTCATCCCAATCCCTGCAGGCTGGTGGAGGAGGTTCGAGCTATCCGCTTCAACCAAGAGCACGAGGAAGAGGTAATGCATCGGAGTTGGAAACGGAGCCTCTCTCAGGAAGACAGAGTCTCGGTGCACAGCCAAGACCTCCTCACTGCCCTCGTAAACAAAGATAAGGTGGTAAGGCCCTCCTGACTTTGGGCCGCCTCCCCCACCCCCAATCTCCCCCAACCCAAAGTCCCATGGCAGCAGTCACAGATGATGTTGGGTTCTCGTGGGAAGAGGGAACCTCCCCACCGTGGGCTCAAAGGAGAGCCATGGATCCCAACAACCCCCACCCCCATTTTACAGGTGAGGAAACTGAGGCAAAGGTAAATTCAGTGCCTTGCCCAAGGTTACAAACTCTGTATCTCTAGAGCACTGGAAGTGAGACTACTTAAAAGCTGACTATTTATTTATTTATTTATTCCACACCTCTAAAATGGGGATAAAATTCAGCCTTGCCATGCCACCTCACAGGGATTTGAGGAGGAAAGGGCTCCAGAGTATTTCAGAACCCTAACCTGTGATTGTGGTGTCCTTAGGTGTCCAAAGAGGACTAACTCAAACAAGGAGGTGGCCTTTTGTAAGGGGAGAGAAAAGCCAGGAAGCCAGGAAGTGGGCTCTCTTCATAGGGAGACATATTAAGATAGGTTGAAGAAAAAGGGCATTTGGAAAGAATGCAGAATTTCAAGGAGGAAAACCAGGACTCCCTCCTAGCTCTGCTATTTATTATGTGATCTCAAAGGCAGCTCAGATTCCTCATCTTTAAGTTGAGTGGGTTGGCCTCAGGAGGCCAGTGGGAGGAGGGCTACTCTGTCTAAAGGCAGGTGGAGGGCGGGGAGTGGATGGATGAGATGATACCCACCCCACCCCCCCACTCCCACCCTGTACACACCCGGGTGTGTTCTGGCTCTCCAGGCTCAGGAATCCTCCACCATACTTTATGGGAAGCGCAAGACGAAAGGATGAAAGGGCAGGACCCAGAACAAAATGAGCTGCACCCACCTGACCTTCTTGAACCGCCTGCACCCATCCGACCTCTTGGATCTGCCTGCAGATCGGGCATGACCGCAAAAAGACCCTCCTGCTCTCCCTCCTGTCCCCACCACTTCCCCACCCTGGGATTGCAGTCACTGTTCTTCGACAGTTAATTTCTTCCTCAGAGCTCCAGATGGGCACAGAGGCCTAGAATAGGGAGGGCAGGATACCTGGGTCCCACACCCACTCTCCCACTCCACCAGGTGCCAAGGAGAAGGGTCAATGAGGGAGCCTAGAGCCCTGAGTGTGAGGCCTTGGGCCAGGAAGAGGGTTCAAGTAGAGAACAATCTGGCCTGTGGTGCTGGAGAGAACGGCTCTCTTAGGCTGGAGATAGGGTGACCAGGCTCCTAACTGGGACACCTTGAGCTTGGCACTGACCATTACCAGGGCGATTAGGATTAAGAATAAAGTGGAGTGTTTTAAGGTGAGTGTCTGTCTGCTCTGTTACCTTTCACAGCCCTCTGAGGTAAGCCCTGGCCTCAGGTGGGAGGGGGCATACATAGAGGACACGATATTGGCATTAGAGACAGAAGACCTGGGTTGAGGCAAGTCATTTAACCTCTGTTGGCCTCAGTTTCCTCGTCTATAAAATGAGAGGGTTGGACTAGATCCCTTGAATAAGGGGGTTAGATGAGGTCCCTTCCAGCTCTTAAGCCTGTAATTCTCTGATTCAGGCTCTGTCTCATTACTTTTCATTGTTTTCCAGCAGATATGTGGCTCCAAGGCTGCTCACCATCTTGTCTCTTTTTGCAGCTGTCTTTTAGAGTTCTCAGGAGGCAAATGAGGAAGGGGAACTGGGGCATAAGTAAAGCTTCCTGTGTGCTATGCACTGGGGATACCAAGTACAAAGGTGAAAGTTCTGGCCCCTAAGGAGCTTTCATGCTACTCAGGGGAGACAACCCATAAAAAAGAGTTGGGAGGGGAGAAGTGGTAAGCGGAGTGGCAGGGATTTTAAGTAAAGGAAAGGTATGGTGGCATGATCTGGAGATGGCAAAAGGAAGAGGTATGTGTATTGGTTTGGTTCTGAGCAAGATGTGTTCATTTTCTTAAGGCTTTTATTTGTTAGAACCCAAGGAAAGATTCTTTGCAGGGGCAGAAGTCATCGGGAAGTAACCGATATTTTTAAAAATGAATAAAACATTTAAAAAATTAGAAAACTTTAGATTAAAATACTTCCAAAGTCTTTTTGACTTCCCAAATCTATGATTCTCTAAGCTTTACTATGAGAGTTTGGGGTTCTGGGGAATCCAACAGAAAGAGGGTGGAGAATCCCGATTTCCTTGTTGTTGATCACTTGTTTCAAGTGGTGTCACACTCTGTGACCACATTTGGGGTTTTCTTGGCAGAAATATTCAAGAGGTTTGTCATTTCCTTCTCTAGTTCTTTTACAGATGAGGAAAATGAGGCAAACAGGGTTAAATGATTTGCCCTTGATCACACAGCTAATAAGTATCTAAGGCCAGATTTGAACTCAGGAATATGAGTCTTCCTGATTTCAGGCCTGGCACTCTTTCCATTGAGCCACCTAGCTGCCCTATTCCCCAGAGGAGGACCCTTAATTCTTTCCCTTGCAGGGCAATACTCTAAGTTACATGGATTGTGCTGTTCCCCAGAAAAGGATGGGTAATTGCTTGCCTTTCTAGCAGTCTTGGAGGAGTCCTTGAGGCTAGAAGCCTTGTTTAATTTACCTCTGTGCCCCCCTTTGCTGGGGCCTCTGAAGCCCTGCCTGGTTTGGACCAGGCGGGAGTAATTCATTCTCTCTCTCTCTCTCTCTCCTTACTTTCATTCTTTCTGTTTGTAAATAAACTACCATAAAAGTCATTCTGACTTGAGTCATTTGGAATTAAGTAATTCCTGGTGACCATACTCTTAAATATTCAGTCCAACCATAATTTTACCCTTTACAAAACCAGCATCTTGTCAATCATTTACTGTTTCCATGTTCCTTTAATTGAATACAGACACTTGTAGGAAGCAGGACACCTCTTTTTCTGATTTCAGGGAATTGCACCTGTTTGCTTTCCCTCTTCCAATTTGGAACACCCCTAATCTCCAATTAGAAATCAGATGACCTAATCTTATATTCTAGTTAATATCCTATTCATTGTTTTTTATATCCTATTCATTGTCTTTTAATGCACTAAAATCTGTCTCCTTCACTCCATCCCCACCCCCATTAGAAATCTAGTGCCCAGCTGACGAAGCCTGGTCCTGAATTGTTAATGCATTTGGCATGTATTCCTCAATAAATCAATTTGCCCAGAAGCTGGAACCTTTGTTTCCTCAGTTATTTCAGATTTCACCCATCACAGTTTTGAGCCAGCTAATTAGAGTAAGGACTATGACCCCTTGGGATGACAGCCTTCCAGGAGAAACTCCCTTTAATGATCCAGACTTTTTTTTCCTGGGACTTTGTGGAAGGGTGCCCCTAGAGATCAGATCTCTTCCTCAATTTCAGATTCTTCTGAGCTAAAGATTTATCCCCATACTGCTTAGAAAGGTTTTCCTCTGCCCTGCTAAGAAAAAGATGCTCCCTTTTAGGGAATGGTGAGTTAAGACATACTCTCTTTAAGGGAACATTGGGCTTCAATAATAGTAAAATACTAGGGGGCAGCTAGGTAGCTCAGTGGCTTGAGAGCCAGGCCTAGAGACGGGAGTCCTAGGTTCAAATCTGGCCTCAGACACTTCCCAGCTGTGTGAACCCTGGGCAAGTCACTTAACCCCCATTGCCTAGCCCTTACAACTCTTCTGCCTTGGAGCCAATACACAGTATTGACTCCAAGATGGAAGGTAAGAGTTAAAAAAAAAATAATAGTAAAATACTAGACATACATCCCCTTTAGGAGAATGGTGGGTTCAGGTAATAGTAAAATACCAAAAGATTCCTCTTTGGATCAAATTTCCTCTGGCCATGAGACCATGAGAGAAGAGTAGGCTATTATTAAACTGACACCCCCTTAGGGAAATCCTTATTGACTTGGAATTTTCCATATAGGAGTGAGGGCAGTGACTGAAAGAGCTCTCAAATTATGCTAAACTATATAAAAATCCAAACGAGTTCCAAATTTCATGACAAATTAAAAGCTTTAAAATTGGACTTTCCAAAGGAAATAAGGAAGTTAGCAAATAGGTGTCATCATTTTATCTGTTTCTGTTTCTTTGTAGAATGCAGGAAAATCTCTGTCTTATGTCATATTTAGTGTTGTTTGTAGATTCTGCTAGGAGAGCAGCTACTTTGAAAGTAATCCCAGAGTGAAGAAGAAAAGGTAAGGAAGCAGTTTGCAGTTGAAATTTACCTGAAACTTAAATAACTGACTCTTGCTAACCCTTTCTTGACTAGGAAAAGAGAAAGGCTTGTTTACATCAGGGAGCAACTAAAATGAGTAAAATTTAGTTAAGGAATGGAAAGGGTGATTTAAAACAATGAGTGGCTCATGAGGAGGGACCACCTATCCCACCCCCACTGTCCCTAGGATCTAGACCCTGGAGAGATATAATGACAAGGAGAGGCAAGATGACCAGGAACCAGGGATGTCTATTGGAAAGGCTGAAGCAGGACATTTGAATCTTTCTATAACAAAATTTTATAAATTCCACCATTTGTTTATTTTTATAATACATTAATAAAAAGTATTATATAAATAGATATGGTTTTGCTTCCTGTGGTTTCAGTTATTCATGGTCAATCTAAAGCCTTAGATAGAGATCTGCCTCTAAAATGCTGGAAATAATCCACCACAGTAGCCTAGCACAATCTCTTTTGCTTCCACTTGCACTTTTTAAAAGGCTTTTTTTGGTGAAAGGGGTGTGAGGCAATAATTCTGTTACACTTTTAGGTTCCTAAGAGCTTACAAATACATGGATTTTTTTCTCATTTTCTTTGGTGACCTAAGTTTAACTAAACAATTACAGTAGAGGGTCCCCATATGTTCTATGACTTACCAAAGATGACTGAAACCAAAGCTATAAGCAAACACCTGCTGTCTTCCATATGTGTTCTTTCCCCATAGTATTATTGCAATTATGGAATAAAAATTCTTAATTTAGATAGTTTGGGATATGATTAAGAAATATAGTACTCTTCCCCTAAAAGACCATTTTGAGGGCACATTCCTCAGTCTTTAAATTTTCATGAGCCCCAAAGCAAGAAGATGGAAACATGAAGCTTCTCTACTTGGAGCCTCTATTTTTTTGAAAAGCTTCAGAGAAAGAGAAGTTGGAGTTAGGTTATAAGCATGAAAGGAATTCATTTGGCTCCCTGGGTGATTTGGGGGGGAGGGGAAGTTTATGGAACTGTGCAAGTGCTACCACAAACCTTTAAAAATGAACCAGTTGGTTTTGGACTCTAGATTTGAAAGTACAGGTGACTAATAACCATGGAAAATTGAGGTTTTGATTTTGTGCTTGTAAATCTAGACTTGAGTGGTTGAGATTTGTCCTGTTTCTAAATTATGATGTGGTGAAATGTGTTCTCCTATTGTGGCATCAAATAAAAAAATTATTAGCTATGTGATCTTAAGCAAGTTATCTTAGTTCTATTTATCTCGGTTTCCTGATCTGTAAAGAAGAAAATAATAATAGTGTCCACCTCCCAGATTGTGCTGAGGACAAAAATGAAATAGTCATTTCAAAGTGCTTAATATAGTGCCTGGCAAATAATAAGCAGTGTATAAATGCAACTAGGTGTTGTAATGGATAGAGTTCTGGGTCTGAAGTCAGGAAGACTCATCACTTATTAGCTGTGGACTCAGGGCAAATCACTTAATCTTGTTTACCCCTCAGTTCCTTCATCTGTAAAATGATCTGGAGAAGGAACTGCTGTCAAACTACTCCAGTATCTTTGCCAAGAAAACCCCAAATGGGATCATGAAGAGTCTAATACAACTGAAACAACTAAACAACAAATACC
This sequence comes from Gracilinanus agilis, assembly GCF_016433145.1. Lineage (NCBI taxonomy): Eukaryota > Metazoa > Chordata > Mammalia > Didelphimorphia > Didelphidae > Gracilinanus > Gracilinanus agilis. Next base: position 64,077,275 of record NC_058132.1, read on the forward strand.
AATATTAATGGTTATCGCTTTTTTGATTGTATAATATGATGACTCTATATCAGATTTTAGATGTGATTATTATAAAATGCCAAACATGATAACATGAATGATTTTCTATGTAAGATAATTTGTAAATGCATTTGGTTGAATTAACATCATCTGATTGGTAATAAGTTTTATTTCATGTTGAAAATACATGGTATTATGTATGTGATTATTGTGTTTCTAAATTCTCTTTTATTGCAATATTTGAAAACTCATTGCATCAGAAATGCTGTTAGAAAGATAACTTCTCTTTTAGTCTAGATGCTCTTAGATTACAAATCAAGCTGTTAAAAGAATGATTAAAAATAGATATTTGAAAACTTAAATATTTAATGAGGTATATTTTGGTTTTAAACAGATAATTATAATAATAATGATTTACTGTTGGATGTGAGGAGTTGTATTGGACCCTTTAAGATAGCCTTATTTGTGATTTCCCTTGAGATTGTATTCAGGCAAGATAATCAGATCTCATTGGGTCTACTGATAGCATATTGCAAAATCTGAAGTACTGAAGTTCGAGAACCTAGCAGTGAGAAAATAAGATCCTCTCTCTCTTTTGGGGATAATTTATGAGTATACTATAATTTACAAAGTGAATGTTCATTTGAATCATTTTGACTTCCACTTATAAAGTTATGAAAATATATAGTTTAAAGATATATATTCTTAAGTATCAGATTGATTATCAATGCAACTTCAGTACATTAATATCAGCCAACTATTTGCTGTATATCTGAAACCCCAGAATATTGGTTAGTTTTAATTTATAAGTAAAAAATAAGTGACATGTACCTGTTAGGGAAACATGAGGAAATTAATAATATTTAAACCCAAAGTTGTGATTAGTGAAATTTTGCTATTTGAGGTAAAAACTCTTAGGGCTATAATATTGTTTTGAGTCTTGATTACAAGGATGGTTATCTGAACTGTTATAAAGCCAATAGGAGAAAATGGAATATGCTGCAGTCTGAGAACTACTACAAGTGGATATTTGTCCCTGGGAAAGGTTGAGGTGACCTTTGCATGGCCTAAGCTAGAATCCTCTTGATTCACTTTCCCTATTGTGCTACTTCCTTTCTGAACAGCATATTTCTCTACCTGGTTTATCTTGAATCTAGTTTTAAATATCCTGTGAATAGTGTAGACCAGTGGTTCCCAAACTTTTTTGGCCTACTGCCCCCTTTCCAGAAAAATATTACTTAGCCCCCTGGAAATTAATTTTTTAAAATTTTAATAGCAATTAATAGGAAAGATAAATGCACCTGGGGTCATCACTGCTCCCCTGGATTGCTGCAGCACCCACCAGGGGGTGGTGGCGCCCACTTTGGGAATCACTGGTGTAGAGCTTTACCATATGATTGATTGGTTGTCATGGTATGATTCCTACCTGGAATCAAACAGAGCTAAGAGGGTTTGTGTCCTTGAAGAAATTTAATCAATTCTGTATCATTTTATAATAAATTCATAATTCTATGTCATTAATTTTATATTGTTTATATTTATATTATATAAAACTAACAATTTTATATTGATCCTATTCTGTATTACTGCCCTATTTTATATGATTGATCAAGCATTGCTAAATCCTTGAGCTCAGGAATATAGCTTTCCCTCTGAGTAAGCTTAAAGTTGTTAGTTTAAAAGAAGTTATCTCTCATGCCAGTATTTCATTTCATGGATTTCTGGTTGACCTTAACAAAATTGCCATCCCCAAAATATGTCATCTGTCCTTTCTTGTCTTTGAGTAAAGGAGTTATTTTTATCTCTTCCAAGTGACCCCCTAGCAAAAACTAAAAAATACAGATGAGTCCCATAAAACAATTAAGATTCCTTAATTAGAGAGAAGCATGATTAGCCACGCCCAAATGACAGACAGCCCATCTTTCTCAGTAAAACCAATCATGATGTTCTTGCCCCAAACTTATAATCTATCACCTTTTCTCCATTCCTACCAAAAACCCTTTCTTTCTTATTTGTTATTAAAGATCTCCTTCTCTGAGGGTTACTGATTTTACTAAGGTTGCTGGTGTTGACCCAGTTTGCTAACATTTATATGCATCACTGTTAATAAACTGATTTTGCTTGGAGTCTGTACTTCAGTCTATCTTGATTAAATTTACTTGGGACACCTCGTTATGGTATATATAACATCATTGTTCAGTCTGTGCCCTTGAGGGGATGAATCTTGAAATTGTTATAATTATGCCTCTACTTTTCTTTTCATAGCAAATTTCTATAATCAGGGCAAGTGAGCCGTAGAAGTTTTGTGAGTACGATACTAAATCTTTTAGTTAATAGATTGATAATGGAATGTCTCTGAGTTACCATGATAAGGATACAGGTATGAAAAAATCTAATTTTAATCTGTATTAGTGGTCAGATTATAATAGAAGAATGATATCTTCCTGAGGGGGGAATTAGACAAAATAAGAAGATGTAATGTAAAAGTTTTCTAATTAAATGGGTTAATGAATTTTGAGAAATCAACATAATTAGACTTTTCTCTAAGAAAACTATATGCACATGTAGATGATTGGCTTCCAAATGTATTTAGTATGGAAATTCAGACTTTGATTATGTTTTAGTAATAAGTTCTCTAAGTTGGATTAAGGATTTTACATGTAAAATTGCATTGATAATTGTAAAGAAAGTGAAATTATTTCCCATTTTAAAGTATCTGTCTGCTAATTTTAAAAGACAGAAGAGTTCATTTTATGTTAGGCTCTCATGATTTTTTTTAAGATTCTTCCTATCCTGTATTGATATAGCTTTTTCCATATCAGGCACAGAGTTTAGGTCAAGATAGAAACAGCAAAGGGGTATGTAAAAACTGAAATTCTCTGGAGTTTCAGGTGAGTTTTGGGTTCCTGATTTGAATGTTCTTCATATAGCTCTATTATTAATAGGATTAGTACCATAAGACTTGAACTGGTTTTTGACACAGGAACTAATTATTGGAAAACCAATTTTAGAAAGTTGTACTAAATTGTATTAAGTCTTATTACTGACAGATTTTAGAAGAATTACCTAGAAATCTCTACAAAGACTTCTGAGTCAAAGAAGTAGAGCCCCCTTCAGAGCTACCCTCAAAATGAAGCCCATTCCAGGATGTTCAAGAGAAGATCTTTCCAAGGACCAGACGACTACGTGGAACATCTGGGACTCAATTAAAAATGTACTGACTAATTGGGGATAAGGGACTGGGTTACTAGGATGCAAGGAAATTTGATGTTATTTAATATTAGTAATCATTGTATTGCTTTGGCTTTTTGTTTCATGGTGTTTGTTTGCTGAGTTTTCTTGGTTATTTTGGTGACATGTAAATCTCCCTTCTCAAATTAGTCCTTGTTAAACCATCTGAGATTTGATCTGTAGCCTGACTTAGTCCATGATAGGATCCCTCTTTGTTAGTTCACTTGGCTACAAGGTAATGGTAGGTTAGCTACCATAGCCAAATAGGCTTGCTTTGCCCTATACAATATAATTGTCTTAAGACCATGTATTAAATTTAACATGTGTCAAAGTATTCACGAAACTGGTTTCCAGAAATCTTACCATGGTTCAAGTATTGATAAGTGATTATCAGGGGATGGGACTGGCCCTATTCTCCAAGAATCAAAGTGGGGAATTGTGAAAATTGAGTGGACGGCACTGATTCTACCTTGTGACTCTGGAGCTAGTTCACTTGCCTTTCTAATCCAATTTCTATCATCTTGTGAGAAAATTGTATTCAATTATGGGAACTGTGAGAAAATGTAATTGTATTATTTGAACCTAGCCTTGTATGGCTGGGAAGCTGAATGACCTTTACCTGTTACTTAGAGACCCTTAACTAAGGTCTTAGGTTTTGTTGACCAGAAACCCAATCAGATCTGAATACTGAATACTGAATACCTCTGAAGCAAGGAGGTTTCTCATAATTGTACATCTCAAGCAATCCAAATGTCTTCTCTGAAAACTGGCACCATACTGGTCAGTCACTTAATGTTTGTTCCTTTGATTGATTATAGACACTTAGTGGGGAATGGAGTACTTCTTTTTCTAAATTCAGGAAATTGCACCTGTTTACTCTCCCCCTGCCAATTGGTAAATCCCTCATTTTTCCTTCAACTAGAAATCAGATGACCTAATCTTGTATTCTGGTTTATATCCTATTAATTGTTTACTTTTAACGCATACAAATCTGTTTCCTCTTGTATTCAGGGTCCAGTACCAAGCTGAGGAGTTCTTGACCCAATTTGTTATGAAGTTGACCTGCATTGATTTTTAATAAATTAATTTGTTCAGAAGTTCAAACCTTTGTTCCTTTGGTTATTTTAGTTTTCGGCCATCCCAGGGTGGAGAAGGAAAAGAAGGGATTCATGATGGATGGTACAAGAATAGCATAGAACCAGAAGAGACCAGATCTAAAAAACTAAAAATCTAGTAAACCCCTTCCCCCTCATTTTACAATGAAACCAAGGCCTAGAGAAATAGAGACATGGCAAAGTCAAAAAGGAAGGCAGAAAGTGGCTACTTCTTGCTCAGCAAATTGGCAAGGATGACAAAAGAGAAAAAAATATAGTCAATGTTGGAGAAATTCCAGAGAGGCAAGAAGGCCAATACACTATTGGTGGAGCTATGAATTAGTTTGCTCATTGTGGAAAGGAATCTGGAACCATGCTAAACATCCATGCCCTTTGGCCCAGAGAACTCACTGCTCAGCATATACCTGAAAAAAGTAAAAGATTGGGCAAAAAGGTCTCATAGAGACTAAAGTATTAAAAGAAGCGCTTATTGTAGAAGCAAAGAATCCTAAACAAAGTTAGAATAACTCAACCAACAAACTCTAGTGTGGAACTATAATTATTAGTGTGTGTATAAGAAACAATGACTATGAAGGATTCAAGGATGTATGGGAAAACATCTGAACTGATACAGACTGCATGAGAGCCAAAAAAATGATAGTCACAATGACTAGCCAATATAAGTGGAAAGTTCAGAAAAGAAAACAATGCTTATGTGATAATGACTAAAGTCAGTCCCAGAAAGGAGTAGAGAAAATAAATATCCCTGCCTTCTTTGCAACTGTAGGAGCACTGTGGAATATTGCATATACTGTCAGATGGGCATTAATGGGTTAATTAGTTTTGCTAAAAAGCTTTTTTCTCCTCTTTTTTTAAAAAAAAAAACTTACCTTCCATCTTATAATCAATACTGTTATATTGGTTCCAAAGCAGAAGAGCAGTAAGGGCTATGCAAAGAGGGTGAAATGACTTGCCCAGAGTCACACAGCTAGGAAGTATATGAGGTCAGATTTGAACCCAGGACCTCCCATCTCTTGGCCTGGCTCTCAATCTATTGCCACCTAGCTGTCACCTTTCTGCTCTTTTTAAAAGATCTCTCTAGGGAGGGCATATCTGTATGTACATATACATTTTTTTTTCAAATTACATGTAAAATTTTTAAAATTATTGTTTTCTAAAATTTTGAGTTCCAAATTGCCTCTTTTCCTCTTCTCCCCTCATTGAGAAGATAAGAGATTTTATATGTTGTAGATGTTTAGTCATTCAAAACATTTTCATATTATGTCATGAAAGAAAAGAGAAAAAACAATATATGATTTGCATTCAGATTCCATCAATTCTTTCTTTGGAGGTGGATAACATTTTCCCTCATCAGTCTTTTGAAATTGTCTTGGATTATTGTATTGCTAAGAATAGCTAAGCTATACACATTTGATCATGGTACACTACTGCTGTCACTATATACAATGTTCTGGTTCTGCTCATTTGACTTTGCATCAGTTGTTCTAAGTCTTTCCATGTTTTTCTGAGAGCATCCTGCTTGTCATTTCTTATAGCACAATAGTGTTCTGGTGCAATCATAGACCACAACTTGTTCAGCCATTCCCCAACTGATGTGCATCCCTTCAATTTCCAATTCTTTGCTCCACATATAGGTTTCCTTTTTATCTTTTTGGATACAGACATTGGAGAGGTATTGCTAGGTCAAAGAATATGCATGGCTTTTTTAGCCTTTTGGACATAGTTCCAAAATGCTCTCCAGAATACTTGAATCAATTCACAACTCCATCAATTGTGCATTAGTGTTTCAATTTTCCCATATCCCCTCCAACATTTGTCATTTTCATTTTCTGTCATATTAGCCAATCTAATAGGTATGGACTAGCACTTCAAAGTTGTTTTGATGTGCATTTCTCTATCAATAATGATTTAGGGCATTTTCCACATGATTAAGCTTTTATTTCTTCATCTAAAAACTGCTGTTCATATTCTTTGACCACTTATAAATTGAAGAATAATTTGTATTCATATATAGTTAATTCAGTTCTCTATATATTTGAGAAATGAAGCCTTCAGAAAAATTTGCTGTAAAATTTTTTATAGTTATGATGACTAATTACATATTTCCCTCTATCTTATTTTCCTGCTATTTATTTTATTCTTTCCTTTCACCCTATTCATCCTCAAAAGTGTTTTGCTTTTGATCACTGCCTCTTCCACTCCACCTTTCTTTCTATCAGTACTCTTACCTTTTATTCCCTTCCACTCCAAGTTTCCAGTACAGTAAGATAGATTTCTATACCCAACTGAATTCAGATGTTATTCCCTCTGAAATAATCCCAATGAAAGTAAAGTTCAAGTATTGTATGCCATCTCCTACTCCTATTTCCCCCTCCATGGTAAAAGCTCTTTTGCACTTCTTTTATGAAAGATAATCTACTCCATTCTACCTTTCTCTTTCACTCAATGCATGACTCTTTTCCTTCATTTTTTTTTTTTGGATATCATCCCATCATACTCAACTCACACCCATGCTCTCTGTCTATGTACTCCTAAATGCCCTAATAATGATAAAAATTTAATCAATGACACATGTAAAGCCCAGTGGAATTGCTCATTGGCTACAGGAGGGGGTGGAAAGAGGGGAGGGAAAGAACATGAATCATGTAACTATGGAAAAACATTCTAAATCAATCAATTAATTAATTAAACTTAATTTTAAAAATAATGATAAAAATTCTTAGGAATCATAAGTATCGTCTTCCCATGTAGGAGTATAAAGTTTAACTTTATTAAATTGCTCTTTTCTGTTTACCTTTTTATAATTCATTTCAGCCTTGTATTTGCAAGTCAAACTTTCTATTCAGCTCTGGTCTTTTCATCAGAAATGCTTGAAATTCCTCAGTTTCGTTAAATATCTTATTTTTTTTTCTCTGAAGGATTATACTCAGTTTTTCTCGGTAGGTGATGCTGAATTGCAATTCTAGCTCCTTTGCCCTCTGGAATGTCATATTCCAAGTTCTCTGACCCTTCAGTGTAGAAACTGTTAAATCCTGTGTTATCCTGATAGTGGTTCCATGATATTTGAATTGTCTCTTTCTGCCTGCTTCCAATGTTTTCTTCTTGATCTAGAATCTCTGGGATTTGGCTATACTATTCCTAGGGGGTTTCATTTTGGGATTTTGTCTGCTTTACTCTCTGGTTCTAGAATATCAGAGAAGTTTTGCTTGGTAATTTCTTAAAAGATGATGTCTAGTCTTTCTTTCTTTTTTTTTAAACCCTTACCTTACACATTAGAATCAATACCGTGTATTGGTTCCAAGGCAGAAAAACAGTAAGGGATAGGCAAATGGGGGTTAAGTGACTTGCCCAGGTCTGAGGTTAGATTTGAACCTAGAACCTTCCGTCTCTAGGCCTGGCTTTCAATCTACTGAGCCATTCAGTTGCCCCTTAGGCTCTCTTTTTAATGATGGCTTTCAGGTAGTCCAATAATTCTTAAATTATCTCTCCTCAATCTATTTTCCAGGTCAGTTCTTTCTCCAAAGAGATTTCACATTTTCTTCCATTTTTTCATTCTCTCAATTATCTTTTATTGTTTATTGATGTCTCATGGCATTAGCTTCCACTTGCCCAATTATAATTTTTAATAAATTATTTTCTTCAATGAATTTTTGTTCCTCTTTTTCTTTTAGGTCAATTCTGCTTTTTAAATTCTTCTCTCAGTGGATTTTTTAAAATTTAAACATTTATTAATATTCATTTTTAACATGGTTACATGATTCATGCTCCTACTTTCCCCTTCACCCCCCGTATTCCCCTCACCTATGGCCGGTGCACATTTCCACTGGTTTTGTCATGTGTCCTTGATCAAGACCTATTTCCAAATTGTTGGTAGTTGTATTGGTGTGGTAGTTTCGAGTCTACATCCTCAATCATGTTGTGTAAATAGAAATTAGCTCTATCCCATTAATAGTCAAAAATCTACTCAACCCAGGCGTGCTAATGATGTCACTCCCACCTCCCTTAGTGGGGAGGGGAGACGAGTTACCCACATGTGACAATAAGTAACAAATCAAGAATAAGGGACTGCCCTTTGGGCAGTCCAAATCAATGTAGAAACTGCCATTTGTCCATTTGAATTAGAGGTGGACCACAGGAAGTGATGAAAGACACTATCTCTTTAAGTAAGTAGTGAACTTCCTGTGGGGGCAGTTGTCGTCTGGAACTAGAGGAAGAAGCATCTCCTGAGACCACAGACAGCTTA
>NC_058132.1:64090856-64208517 GCF_016433145.1 Gracilinanus agilis
TATTTGTCCCCTCCCCTTCCCATGCCCTCTTTGTGTGTAATAGAATATCCTATTTTTCTTATTCACTCAAGTTTCTCTTGGTGTCCCCTACTATTCACCCCCCTCTTTCCCACCCCCCATATCATCTTAGATTATTTAGTGTTCCACCCTTTCCCTGTGAATTATTCTTCTGATTACTATAATAGTGATTGCTATAATAGTGAATAGAGTTCACTACAGAGAATCATACATAACATTTCTCTACATAGGAATACAGATAATTAGATCTTACTGAGGCCCTTAAAAAGGCAAATTTAAAAATTATGAGTTTTCTTTCTTTCCCCTCTGTTTCTTATTTACCTTTTCATGTTTCTCTCGATTTTTGTGGTTGGATATCAAATTTTCCATTTAGCCCTGGTCTTTTCTGTGCAAATACTTGGAATTCTTCAATTTTGTTGAATGCCCATACTTTCCCCTAGAAATATATAGTCAATTTTGATGGGTAGTTGATCCGTGGTTGCAGGCCCAACTCTCTTGCCTTTCTGAATATCGTATTCCAAGCCTTGCGATCTTTTAGCATGGAGGCTGCCAGATCATGTGTTATCCTGATTGGTGCTCCTTGATATTTAAATTGTCTCTTTCTGGCTTCTTGTAAGATTTTTTTCTTTTGCTTGGAAGCTCTTGAATTTGGCAATTATATTCCTGGGCGTTTTCTTATCTGGATCGAATGTCGCGGGTGTTCTATGGATCCTTTCAATGTCTATATTGCCCTCTTGTTGTAGGACTTCAGGGCAATTTTGCTGAATAATTTCTTTTAGTATGGAGACCAGGTTTCTATTAATTTCTGGTTTTTCTGGAAGACCAATGATTCTCAAATTGTCTCTTCTAGACCAGTTTTCTTGGTCTGTCACTTTCTCATTGAGATATTTCATCTTTCCTTCTATTTTTTCAGTCTTTTGACTTTGTTTTATTTGTTTTTGTTGTCTTGAGAGATCATTAGCTTCTAATTGCTCAATTCTAGCCTTTAGGGACTGGTTTTCAGCTATAATCTTTTGGTTTTCGGCTATGATCTTTTGGTTTTCAGCTATGATCTTTTGGTTTTCGGCTATGATCTTTTGGTTTTCCTTTTCAATCTGGTCATTTCTGGTGTTCACTTTGCTTATCAGTTCATTTGATTTCTGAGCCTCACTTTCCAATTGCAAAATTCTGCCTTTTAAACTGTTATTTTCTTGCCTGATTTCCTTTTGAGCTATTTCCCATTTCTCTAACCAAATCTTTTCCATCTTTCTCGTCATCTCAGTTTTGAACTTTTCAAGAGCTTGTGACCAGTTTTCATTATTGTTTTGGGAGGGTCCGGATGCTTGTTTGTTCTCCCCCTCTATTTGCTCGGTTGTCTGGATTTTCTCTGTGTAAAAGTTGTCGAGTGTTAAAGATTTCTTTTTCTTGTTAATCTTTCTCGTCTGAGCTTCCTGATTCTGGGTAGCCATTGTTATCACAGCAGCTTCTCAGCTTTATCGTCACGCTCAGGGTCTGTCTGCAGTCTTTCGGGTCCTGAGGTCTGAGTTCTGGTTTTTCTCAAGGTCAAGACCCCTGGTGGACCCCCTTGCTTGGTCCTCTGCTGGAGGTTCCTTTACAAGTCTCAGGGTGCTGTTTCCACAGTCGTATACCCATCTGCACTGGTTCCCCACTCAGGGTTTCAGAGCCTTAGCTCGCGGCTATGTCTGCCTCTACCCGCGTCTACGCTCTGCGCCCTCGCTCAGAGTTCATGTGTGTTCTTTAGCTTTTTGGGGACCTAAATCTTGCTGCTCTCAGGAACAGGCCCTGGAGCTGCCAATGACTCGATGGGTGCCCCAAACTTGCTCTATTTCTTTTTAGCTGGGTTCGGCGCTATAGGTGGTGTGTGTGGAGGGGGGCGGTGGTTGCTCAGCCTGCGATTTAGTGAGAGCTGTTTCACCCCTTTATAGCATGGAAATGTCCCGATTCCACGTACCTTCCACGCTGCACCCTGTTGTGGGGTTCCTCTGTTCGTCTGGACTTGTTTTTATGTCCCCTTGAGGAGTCTTGTGTGTTTCGGTCAGGAGAGGTTAAGAACTGCTTTTTACTCTGCCGCCATCTTAACCCGGAACCCCGTCTCAGTGGATTTTTGTGTCTCTTTTGCCATTTGGCCTATTGTGTTTTTTTAAGCTGTTATTTTCTTCATTAACTTTTTGTACCACCTTTTCCAAGTTGATTATTTATGATTTCTTTTACATTACTCAATTCCTTTTTGAAATTTTTCCTCTACTTCTCTTCTTTGATTTTTAAAAACATTTTTGATATCTTCCAGGGCCTGAGACCAATTCCCATTTTTCTTTTGAAGTTTTGTGTATAGCTACTTGGATTTGATTGTCTTTTTTTTACATTTGAGTATTGATCTTTCCTGCCACCAAAGTAACATTCTATGGATAGGTTATTTTTTGTGGTTATTTCTCCAGCCCATTTCTTGATTTTTAACTTCATGGTCAAGTTAGATTTTACTTTCTTAGTGGAGGAGACTTTGTTCAAAGCTTCAGGTTTTTCATGTACTCTTTTCAGAGCTAGTTCTAGAAAGTTTGCAAGTTCTCTTCCAGGGTGTTAAGATCTAAGGAGAGGTGTGATCTCTGCTCTCTTAGCCTTAACTCTGGTCTGTGAGCAAGCACAACAAGCACTCTTTTCCACCCTGGAATTGTGACCATCGTCCTCTTCTGGTGCTCTTCTTCATACTGGGACTGCAACCCTGAACCACATATGAGTAATGCAACAGACTCTTCCTCCTTGTGTGAACAGAGTCTCCTATAAGTTCCTTCTGACTGTTTGTTTGATCCCCTTACCATCCATGGGCTGAGAGCTTTGAAAGCCACACAGCAACTGATTCAATTGCCAAGGCACAGCTTATACTGGACTGTACTCCACTTTCACCCCCAGTGAGACAGAGCTTTCCTGCTGACCTAAGCTGCCTTGGGCTAGAAAATTGTTTCAACCCATCCTTTTGTTGGTTCTGTCACCACAGAATGAATGTGAATTTGGGAGAGCTCAGGTGAATCGCTACCTTTATTTCACCATCTTGTTCTGAGGATCAAATGAGATAATATTTGGAAAGTGCTTAGAATATTCTAGATGGCTCAGTGGATAGAGAAGCAGGCCTGGGGACAGGATGTCCTGGATTCAAATATGATCTCAGATATTTCCTAGCTGTGTGACTCTGGGTAAGTCACTTAATCTCAATTGCCTTGCCCTTATTGCTCTTCTGCCTTGGGAAATAGAAGGCAAGTTTTATAAATAAATAAATAAACGAATGAATCAATGCTTGTCCTCCTTCCTTCCCCTTTCCCTCCCAAAATAAAACACTAACTTCTCAGCTTGTCTTTTAAAGGCCTTCATCATCTTGCTTCAGTTTATCTTTGTGGTCATATTTTGAATTCTACCCTTCACACCTCAAACTGGACAGTTGCCTGCTCCCTAGAGTTGACATTTCATCTCTCATCTCTGGGCATTCATGATGGAATGCCTTTCCTCTTCTCCCTCTCCCCTTTTAGAATCTTCCTCTTTCTTCTAGCTTTAGCTCAGATGCCACCTCTCTTTAGCTCAGAAGCCTCCCTTGATGGTACTTTCTTCTGAAATCATTTTGCACTAACTTATTGCCTGTGTTGTATTGGCCCAGGAAGCTCCCTAAGTATGGGGATTGTCTCATTTTTGTCTTTGCAGCCACAATACCTGGCCCTGAGCCTAGCATATAGGAAAAGCTTAATAAATGTTTGCTCGATTGAACTGATGCAGAGAGAAATCCTTTTCGGGTAGGGGTTGGACTAGAGCAGTGATTCCCAAAGTGGGTGCCACTGCCCCCTGGTGGGTGCTGCAGTGATCCAGGGGAGCGGTGATGGCCACAGGTGCATTTGGGGGCAGTGAATAACTGTAAGGGAGCGGTGATAGTATGTGACAGGGGGTGCTAAGTAATATTTTTTCTGGAAAGGGGGCGGTAGGCCAAAAAAGTTTGGGAACCACTGGACTAGAGGAACTATGAGAGTCCTTCAAACTCTAAGATTTGGTAGTTCTTAACACTTTTCTTTCTGGGCTTTGGTCTAAAGGAGGAGTCCTTTATAAATAGAAGGTCAAGGATTCTTAACTTGGAGTCTTATGAATTTTCATTTTTAAAATGTTTTGATAACTATATTCTAATATAATCAGTTTTCTTTGTAATCTTATGGGTTTTATTTTATGCATTTCAAGACATTCTAAGGGAGTCTCTAGGCTTCATCAGACTACCAACAAGGCCCATGATCACTAAATCTATGATCCCTATGTCTCCTGAATGCCCATCACTGATCACTGATGTATCCCAGAGGGTTGGGGTGGGATGTGGAGGGGAGGGGAATGAAGGTCAGATGTCAACCTCCTTGATCACACAGCTGTGACTCTTGCTGCCAATTACAAATGCCTCTGGGATACAGTCACCAGGTGAGGGGCTCCCCAGGTACACAGTGTTTGCCACTGACGGGAAATTCCACCTGCCACCCCTGGCCCATCCCTTCTTTCCATTCCTGGATCTGAGAACATCACAGGGTTTAACAAGAGGACATACTGAGAGTGCAGGGCTGGCCAAGCAGTTGAAACTTAAAGTCAAGAACTGACAGAACTTTCATTTATTGTACTCCCTGCCCCAAAGTTTCCTGATCTTGGCCAGGTACTGGACCTGCTGTCTCAGTGTTGACCCTACTCTCCTTTCCAACCCAGTTGAGTCATGGAGAGACAGCTCCTGGGGACTCTGCTGCTGCTGCTGCTGCTAACCCTAGCCTCAGAAACTTCTGGTGAGTACCTTCTGATGGGAACAACCATTGAGTGCCTTATCCACTCCCTACCCTATAGTATACCAACCTCTTCTTGTGAATCTGGGCTTTAGTTTCCTCACTGGAAAAATGAATAAGTTGGGCTAAATGATCTCTGATGTCCTTTTAGCTCCAAGACTGTGATCCTATGTCTATTCTATCTTCTCAATTTATTTTGGGGAAACTGAGGCCACTGGCCAAAGGATGGCCACACAACTTTTGAACGACCCTTTTGCTCTGCTTTCTCTGATGGGTTTGTCTCCCCTGCCAGCTGGATGTCATCTGACTCTGGCTATCTTCTCCATTTTGCATGTTTTCTTACTAATGATTTTGGATTTCAATGGGCTGGGACCCCTTTTTTCCCTAGAACCCTGGGGAGACAGGTTCCAGAGGAGGGTCCAGGGACTCAGACAGATGCATTCCCTTTCTCAGGAGCAGATGGATAGAGACAAATGCTGGTTCCAGGGGACTTCAAGTCCATGAGATAGTAACATGAAACCTCAATTTGGAATTTAAAAGACCTGATTTCAAATCTTAGCCCTGCCATTTTCTACCATAAATGTATTTTATTTATATTTATACAATGATAGCAACTGCTAACAATTATATAGTACTTTAAGGCTTACAGATATCAAATAAGGCTTTTATAAATAGTATCTCACTTGGTTCTCGTGATAATTCTATGAAGTAGGTACTATTATTGTCCCCATTTTACAGATAAAGAAATTGTTAAGATAAAGATAAGATAAAGAAATTGAGGCTAAGAAAGGTTAAACAACTTGCCCAAACTCAACTTGCTAGTAAGAATATGAAGCAGAGAGAATCAGTGAGGTGGCTCATCAGATGTAGCCCTGAAGGCTTGAGTTCAAATTTGGCCTCAGATACCCACTTAGCTGTGTGACCCTGGGCAAGTCACTTCACTGTTTGCCTTGCTCTATTGGAAAAGGAAATGGCAAACTACTCCAGTAGCTTTGCCGGGAAAATCCCATGTATGGTGCGCAAGGTCATAAGAGTTGGATGGATCTGAATAAGTGAAAGATAATAAATGAGGTAGGATTTGAACTCATGTCTTCCTGTTTAGAACTCCATCCCTGTATCTATGTGGACATGTTGTCCCTCCCTATAGAACGTAAGCTCCCTGAGGACATATGTGGCTTCATTTTTGTCTTTGCTTCCCTAGTACTTAGCACAGTGCTTGACATTTAAATGGCACTTTAATTTAAATTTAAGTTAAATTTAAATTGGCACTTAAATGCTCATTGATTACTTAATCACATAGCTAAGTTCTCAAAGGGTTTACATTCTGCTGAGGAACACAATTTATACACAGAAAATGAGCAGAAAATGTATACAAAGTAAACACAAAGAGATTTTGGGTAATGAGAAAGAGAACATTAGCAAATGAGGGGATAGAGAAATCTTGGATTGGAGGTAGTATTTCAACTAAAACTTGAAGGAAGCCAAGAGATTCTGGTGGAATTAAGGAGAGAATGCATTCTAAAGATGGGGGGGGGGGGGAGGGGAGGTCAGTGCAAAGGCACAGAGATGAGGGATGGGATGTTATATATAAGGGACAAGTGTATCACCTTGGCCCGAGCAGTCATGGCCAGTAATTCTAGAAACGTGAGGAAGGTCTTTAAATGCCAGAGAATTTTCTTCCTCAGTATTTCTTTCTCACTGGTCCAGTTTTTTTCCTCTGGAAAATGAGGGAGTTGAACTAGATCACCTCTTTTAACTACAAATCCTTTGATCCTATAGGTCCTTCAAGAATGACCAAGAATGCAGGCATCTGGGTGGCTCAGTAGGTTGAAAGCCAGACCTAGAAATTGGAGGACCTGGATTCAAATGTGGCCTCAGACACTTTTAGCTGTGTGACCCTGGGCAAGTCACTTAACCCCTATTGCCTAAACTTTGCCACTCTTCTGCCTTAGAACCAATACCTAATATTGATTCTAAGATGGATGGTAAGAGTTTTTAAAAATTAAGAAAAAAAAAAAGAATGACCAAGAATAAGGCAAGGGGGAAAAGGAATTAGTTTAAGTGGATCTATCTTTTTCTCCTCCTTTTTCTCCTTTTCTTCCTTCTTCTCTTCATCCTCATCTTTCTCCTCCTCTTCTTCTTTCTTCCCCTTTCTTTTCTCCTCCATGCCCCAAACCTTGAGGATGAAGTTAGATTTGCCTCTCTATCCTCTAGGTCAAGATGATCAGCGAATGAGGCAGTCTTCCAGTCCTGGAACATCACATAACTCAGTCTTGCAAACCAGCAGCCCTGGGGCAGACACAACTTTTGAAACTATGGACAAGACTACATCTCTAGCAACAACCTCAACAGTAATCACCACAGTTGGGACAGTGGCCAGTGTGACAACCCTGTTGGCCGATACCCAAGAAGGGAGGAGGACAACCTCATTTTCGATAGCAGTCACAACAACCAGACAGGGCATGACTCCATCAACCACTACAATGAATTCTACATCCAAAAACCAGGTAGGGACTACGGAGTCTACACCCACTCAGCCCTCAGAAGCAGCCAGGACAACTGGGAGAGGAATGGCTGATGAGAATACCATGCCCAAGATCAGGGCTACATCTGGAGCCTCGGAGTTGGTCCCCACAACTGGTGAGAACATAAATTCATCCACAACCAAGATGGCCTCTGATATGGTGAATGGGATGACCAAAGTTGCTATAAAAGGAAGAATCTTGACTCAACCAGTGGTCACAATAAGTTCTCTGCTTAAAACCCCAGAGAGAACATTTCCAACTACATCTATAGCCTTAACAACAGCGGTCTCCAGAGCAAAGGTAGCTCAATCTACCACGGCCTCTATGTCTAAGACCCCAGCTGGGACCCCTACAGGTATTCCCACATACTCTCTAGGGACAATCATCCATGCTGGGACAAACAGACCAACTGTGTCTGAGGCTAATCCTATATCCATAGCCTTAACAACAATCAGGAAGGACACGACTCCATCAACCAGCAAAATGAGTTCTAGACAGGAGACAACCAACACTACACCTATAATTTCAATGACAATAACTGAGGGCCTGGAAAGAATAGCTGCCTTTACACCCACTTCCCCCAAGGAAGCAACCACCGACATTGAGACAACGAATATGGCAACTATATCTGAGACCAGAGATGTAACCACAATCCCAGCGATAGCAGACAGGATGAAGGACGTGATTTCTTCGGGAGCCACAGTGAGCTCTAGATACGAGAGCCAACAAAGGACCACTACACATGCATCCACAGGTTCCATGAAGTCATCAGCCAGCACTAGGGTGGACACAACGCACACAGCATCACCTAAGACAACAAACATGCTGCCTACGGTAGTCGGTGCTGGCTCCTCTGGGACAAACCCGTCCTCCATCATGTCCACATCAGCGACGGGCAGTCCTTGTGCCTCAGACGAATACCTAGAGAGAGGTTGTAAGTGCAATAGCAGTTACTATGCTCACCCAGGTAAATATGGGAGCTGTGTGATTCCTGAAGAAAAAGGGAGCAGGGCAGGGGCGGTGATCTATCTCAGGGCAGAGCGGGCTGCAAGGTGAACCCAGCCAATTTTTAAATGGATTATCTATTTTGTCTATGAATCTGACATGTCCTACCTTACCATTTCCCATCTCCTTCCTGCTCTCCTCTCCCCTGAATGAGGGTCCAAGGCTGAAAGATTTTAGAGCTAAGATCATCAAAATGAGACAAATCACAAATGTAATAAATGTTGATAACTGAATTGAAGGGAAGTTGAGGGAAGATGAGAATGAACAGAACGAGAGAGTTCTCTCCAAGGCAGAAAGAAGTAAATTTCAGATTAATCAATGGCCATCTTGCTTTATGGGGCAAGGGAACACATTTTTATGGCTGTAACTGTTGTCATTAACACAATTCAAATTTGTATGGCATTTTTACACTCACATATTTTTTATCTTTTTTATTTTTTTAGAAAAATTTTCCATGGTTACATGATTCATGTTTTTACTTTGCCCTTCACCCCCCCCCCCCAATAGTCAACGAGCATCTCCACTGGTTTTAACATCTTTACGATCACATATTACAAAGCACTTTCATGAATTATCCCAGATGAACCCTGACCCTGAGAGGTGGGCAGAATGAGTATTATTGCCTCTTGTTACATAGAGAAAGAATCCCGAGGGACCCAGTAGCCATGAGTGACCTTTGCTCAATAAATGGCGAGGCTGGGTTTCCAGTCCAGGCCTCTTGACTCCAAGGCATTCACTTACTCCACAAATATTAAGCTCTCTCTGTATGCAGAACACTGGATGATCAGAGAGATGATATATGAGCATGAGTACAAAGCAAATTAGGAAAACGACGGACATCTAATGGGAATGGAAGGATGAGGTAGAAATAAATCACTTCCAGCTTGGGAGTCAGAGAAGGCCTCATGGAGAATTCAGTACCTGAGCTGACCCCTTAATAGGTAAGATTTCAACAGGCAAAGTTGGAAGCGGGAAGGAAAGCAGAAATCAGAGCAAATAAAGGCATGGGCCATTGGATCATAGATTAAGAACTGGAAGGAACCTTAGAGATCTTCCAGTTCAACCTCTTTGATTTTTTTTTTCCTGTGGGTTTTATTTTTTATTTTATTTTTATTTATTTTTTTTAATTTTTATTTTGAATATCTTCCCACAGTTTCATGTTTCATGTTCTTTCCCTCTCCCTCAAACTCCCCCGCCCCCCCCATACCCAATTCCACTGGGTTTTACATGTATCATTGATTAAGACCTAATTCCATATTATTGATAGTTGGGCTAGAGTGATCTGATCGTTTGGTGTCTTCAACCCCAATAATATCCCCATCAGCCCATGTGATCAAGCAGTTGTTTTTCCTCTGTGTTTCTCCTCCCACAGTTCTTCCTCTGAATGTGGCTAGTTTTCTTTCTCATAAGTCCCTCAGCAACCTCTTTGATTTTTAAGTGAGGAAATAAGGCCTGGAAGGTGGGCTCGCCCCAGATGACATAGGAAGTAAGTAGCAAAGCCAAGCAAGATTCAACTCCAGCTCCATATCCAGGATCTTTCCTCTATTAAGAATTAGGATAGGGAGCAGCTGGGTGGCTCAGTGGATTGAGAGTCAGGCTCAGAGATGGGAGATCCTGGGTTCAAATCTGGCCCCAGACACTTCCTAGCTGGGTGATCCTGGACAAGTCACTTCACCCCCATTGCCTACCCTTACCACTCTTCTGCCTTAGAACCAATACACAGTATTGACTCCAAGGAAGGGTTTAAAAAAAAAAAAAAAAAGAACTAGGATAGGCAAGAAGCAGCCACAAGCTCCCAGAGGGATTCTGATAATAAAGGATGAAAGAATCTGCTGGCAATTCGAGTTAAATCAAGGCTTCTGTGGAGGACATCAAGGAAAACAAAGCCATAGCTTTTGTTAGAAATGAAGACATCTCTGGGCCATAATTCTAAGCTGAAGATCCAAACTTTAATTGTGGTAAATTAAAGCTGAAGATCTTACAAACACCCAGTTTGTGGTAAGACCTTGTATGGTATGTTTTATAGGTTTTTTGACAGCTAATTAGCACAAGTCGTTAACCTAGCAGAATGTAGAGAGGATGTTAACAGACACGCAATGGTGCTTGATAAGAAGGGGTTGAAACATTTGCTACCAAATCCTCAACGTTCATTACGAAGTTAACTCTCATCCTACTTAGGCCAGAGGAACCTTTCTTGGCCACGATACTCTGGGGAGCCTATTGTGCAGAATTCTTTAAGGGATCGAACAAGGGAGGAAAACAAGGTTGTTTTCATACTATCTTTCCAGGCCAGCTGTACATTCTCCACTCTCAATGAACCCAGCTCCTTCTGCATGGGTTTCTGCTTCCCTAGATAACTACACAGATCCAAAGTTTTTATTCCTCCAACAGAAGCTCTTAATATATTTAATTGCTATAATATTCTTTTTTTTTTTTAAACCCTTACCTTCCATCTTGGAGTCAATACTGTGTATTGGCTCCAAGGCAGAAGAGTGGTAAGGGTAGGAAATGGGGGTCAAGTGACTTGCCCAGGGTCACATAGCTGGAAAGTGTCTGAGGCCAGATTTGAACCTAGGACCTCCCGTCTCTAGGCCTGGCTTTCAATCCACTGAACTGCCCCCTGCTATAATATTCTAATATACTGAACTATATCCTTTCTAATGCTATGGTTAATATTCTATTAATATATTTGATGTCTTATACACATTTAATTTAATTCTAAAAATTATAATTGTAGTTACGTATCTAAAGTATCTTCTATATGATTACTTGATTTAGGATCAACAATATAAAGGAAATAAAACAACTTTCCTTTCACTTTCCATCAACCATTCCTCAGTGAATGAGGAGAACAAGAGATCCAATTGAAATTTTTTAGGCATTGAGTCAGGCAAAAAAAAAAAATTGATTTATTGTAAAAGAAATGATTTTGGTCTATCCTGATCACAAACTAGTCATAGGATTATAGGATTTTTTTTTAAAGTTGGAAGGGATCTTAGAAATCATAATTCACCCTCTTTCTTGCACGGATAAACAGATGCACAGAGAGATTAGAACTAGCCTAGTCTGGTACTGACCAAGGAAAAAATGTCAGGTCTAGGTTTGAATCCCTACTTGGAGGCTCACTAGCTCTGTGATCTCTCCGTTTCTGCAAGGTTCGGTTTTTTTTCACATTTGTAAAATAGTGGTGATGATGATAATAATCCTGCAGTACCTACTGGGCTGTGTGGCAAGGACTGGCTAAATTAATGTAGCGGAAAAGTGCTCTGCAGACCCTTCAGTGCGCATCGTATTTATGCCAGCAATAAAAACTGCTCCAGGGCCCCCAGATGATCTAGATATGAACCCGGGTCCTCTGCCTCTAGCCAGATCTAGGGCTCTTTCTCCTTTAAGTGTGGAGGCACTTATTTACTTATTTTTCATAATTGTCTTGGGCTTCTAAGGATAAGAAGGCCCTGAGTCAGGTACGTGGGAATCATGGAATAGTCTCTACCCTCAAAAAGAAATCTAGAAAAGGGAGTGGGAAGAGAGAGTGAGATACCTTCATTGATAACTAGAATACAAAATGTATTGAGGGTGATACAGACCCTAATGGGCAGCTAGGTGGCACAGTGAATAAAGGGCCTGGAATCAAGAAGACTTCTCTTCTTCTTTTTTTTTTTTTAGATTTTTTTTTTTAAACCCTTGTACTTTCGGTGTATTGTCTCATAGGTGGAAGATTGGTAAGGGTGGGCAATGGGGGTCAAGTGACTTGCCCAGGGTCACACAGCTGGAAAGTGTCTGAGGCCGGGTTTGAACCTAGGATCTCCTGTCTCTAGGCCTGACTCTCACTCCACTGAGCTACCCAGCTACCCCCCAAGAAGACTTCTCTTCTGAGTTCAAATCCAGTCTCAGATATTTAGTAACTGTGTGTCCCTGGGCATGTCACTTTACCCTGTTTGCTTCCCTTTCCTCATCTGTAAAATTTTCTAGGGAAGGAAATGGCAAATTACTTCAGTATCTCTGACAAGAAAATCCCTAGAGGAGACAAGAAGTCAGACATAACTGAAAAATGACTAAACAAGAGGCAGTCAAAATATCATTTTTGACTGGTAAGAATTAGAGAAGCTGGGCCCTTGAGCTGAGCCTTGAAGGAAGAATAGAATTGCTTGCTTTCTTTTAAAAATCTGGGAGCAGGGGCAGCTGGGCAGCTCAGTGGATTGAGAACCAGGCCTAGACATGGGAGGTCCTGGGTTCAAATCTGACCTCAGACACTTCCCAGCTGTGTGACCCTGGGCAAGTCACTTGACCCCCATTGCCTACCCTTACCACTCTTCTGCCTTGGAGCCAATACACAGTATTCATTCCAAGATGGAAGGTAAGGGTTTAAAAAAAAAATCTGGGAGCAGCTAGGTGACTCAGGAGAGAGAGAGCCAGGACTGGAGATGGGAGGTCCTGGGTTCAAATGTGGCCTCAGACACTTCCTAGCTGTGTGACTCCTGAGCAAGTCACTTGACCTCCCATTGCTTAGCCCTTACCACAATTCTGCCTTGGAACCAGTACATAGTATTGATTCTAAAACAGAAGGTAAGGGTTTAAAAAAGAAAAAATTAAAAACAAAATTCTGGGAGCAGCTAGGTGACTCAGTGGATAGAGAACCAGGCCTAAAGTTGGGAGTTCCTGAGTTCAAATTTGGCCTTAGACACTTCCTAGCTGTGTGACTTCTGGGCAAGTCACTTTACCCCAGTTGACTAGCCCTTATTGCTTTGGACTTGATACATAGTATTAATTCTAAGACACAAGGTAAGGGTTTAAAAAATATTTTTTAATAATAAAAATCTGTTTTATAGAGACAGTTATATAGATAGCACAGTAGATAAAGCACCAGACCTAGAATCAGGAGGCCCTGGGTTCAAATTTGACTTCAGACACTTCCTAGATGTGTGACTCTGGGCAAGTCATTGAGCCACATTTACCTAGCCCTCGACACTCTTGGAACAAATATTGATTCTAAAACAGAAGGTAACTATTTTTTTTAAAGTTGTTTTTTTTTAAGGGTTTAAAAAAGAAAGAAAGAAAAGCAAAGCTAAGCACTTAAGCCCGTTATTGAAGGAAGAATAAGATTTCTTGGTTTCTTTTAAAAAATCTCTTTATTGATGGTTTTTATATCTCAGTCATTAACCAACACTAATACTCTCTCCCCCAGATGAAAGCCTCCTTTGTGACAAAGGGAAGTGAAGCAGACATTTCCAACCCCGCCACCTTCTCTGACAACATGTACAAAATTCTGCCCTAGTAATCGCCTAGTAGTTGTTTTTGTTTTTTGTTTGCCATTGAGGAGGAAGGAGGAAGCATGTATCACTTTTTCTTCTTTAGGACCTTCATCAGTTTTTCTGTTATCAGGGTGGTGTTCAGAGAGCCCCCCTCCAGACAGGGGGATTTCCCTCTGTAGTTCTGTGTTGGCACCAGACTCAGCCACTGGATCTTCACCAGAGCCCTGTAGACCGTGTCCCAGGTCTCCGGCAAGAGCTAGCTTAGCAGATAATAGAGGTAGCTATAGAATGAGGAAGAGCTGTTTTCAGGTTCTGCCTCTGATTTTTTGCCTCTGAGCAAGTCATTCGGAGACCAAAATGAACAGATGAGCTGCTCCAGCAATGGAAGAGGTTTCTTATTGGGAGTTCCCTTTGTGGATGATATCAGAGATCTAGATAAAAAAAAATGTATTTATCCATAATGTGTATTAAGAATTCTCTGTGTGGAGGCACTCAATGGACAGAGTGCCAGGCCTAGAGATAGGAGGTCTGGGGGGGCAAATCTGACCTCTGATACTTCCTAGCTGTGTGTCCCTGGGCAAGTCACTTAATCCCAATTACCTAGCCCTTACCGATCTTGGAACTGATACTTAATATTGATTCTAAGATGGAAGATAAAGGTTATTTTACTGTTTTTAATTTAATTTAATTTCTTTCTTTTAAAATTAACATTTTTTTAAGTTCTCTGTGTTTTTCTGTCTGATCTCCACTGGAAACCTTCAGTAGGATTTTGTATTCTTCTACCTGCCCCAGTGCTGGATAGCAAAGCACTTTTCAGATAGTATCTTATTATGTCCATTTTTCAATTGAGGAAACTGAAGCAGATAAAGATGAAATGACTTGCCTGGAGGTCATACAACAAATAAATGTCTGAAGCTGGATTTGAACTCAAGTCTTCTTGACTCCAAGTCCAGGGCTTTATCTGCTTTGCTATCTAGCTGCCTCTGATGAATGAATGAATGGAATCCACTCATATAGGGGCTAGTCTTTGCATTAACATGTGTTGAGTCTAGAAAGCACACACATATATATATATATACATATAATTTAAAATTAAATATATGTATGTATATATTAAATATATGTGTATATATTTAAACCCTTATCATCAATCCATGGGAAATTTGGATGACTCAGTTTACCTCTGCCCTTTGAGAAACCTCAGTACCAAACACCCCTGGTTCTGGGTTGAACTATGGACTTTAGAGCTGTTTGGGAACCCTTAGCCTTAGGTGGGATTCGTGGGCATAGCTAATGTTAAGTGCCAGGCTCACGGACATGCAGCTAGGAAATGTCTGAGTTCAAATTTGAACCCAGGACCTCCCATCTCTGGTCCTGGCTTTCAATGCACTGAGCCACCCAGCTGCCCCAGCACACTTTATATTGGGAGAACTTTAAGTGGGACACAGAGCATTTGCCTGGTTGTCTGGGTGGAACTCAGACTCCTAACACTATTCCCAGTACCATTCCCCACCCAGGTCACTGGGATCTCCCCCCTTTCATTCTCCAGAGTTGAATGACCTGACTGTGGCCCTGTCCTGCCAGCCCTGGGAGATGAAAGTGTCCCTGAGCCAATGCCTCCTGGAGACACTTGGCTGGGTCCAAGGAGATGCCATCTTTCCCGGATGTTCTGGCATCAGTGAAATTGTCCAAGGTCGGAGAGCCATCACCTTCCTGATGAAGAAAAAGGAGGGCACATGTGGACTTAAGCTTTCTGTGAGTCCTGGCCCTGGCCTCTTCTCTGGAGATAAAGGGAAGGACCAGGCCTGGTTCATCAGGGATTGGGGAAGGGTGGGCTTAGTTTCAAGTCATGCTCCCAAGCCCAGGATTCCCTAAGGGCAGGGACTGCATTTTGCCTATTAATCTGGGGGTTCACCTAGGATAGATGCAAGTTTCCCTTTGTGATCTTAAAATTATGGTCGAAGGGTTTAGAACATGCTCCAAAGGAGCCCTTTATCATCCCCTCTGAGTCTTCTGCCTCTCCTAGTAATGCTTCCTGATTATTAATTAGAATTATGATATGAAACCATTTCTCTGGGTGATGTAGTAGATGCTGTGGTGAGCAGGTCCATGAAAAATCTGGAACCTGAAAAAACTCAGAAAACCAAAGATTTGCCACTAAAGACACTCACTAAGGTTTTTCTTTAAAATAATATAATTGCGGAAGGTCCCAGGACTATGATTCTATTTGTCCTTCCTGAGATTATATCCCAAAGTGATGGGTCTATGTGTTTTTTTTTTCTCGATTATAATCTCCTTGCCCTGAATCAAAATAAAAAATTACAATTAAAAAAAATAGAATGGCTCGCCAACAAAAAAATTGAAACTAAAATTTACTTTTAAATAAAGAATATAAAGAACAATATCCCTTTAAGTACAAAGACACTCCTTGACTGTGATGAAGTTCTGGGTCTAACTGCCTATTTAATTATATGCTTAAATGAAATGGCCATCTTCTATCCTTTCCATTGCTTTGACCTACCCTTTACTGGCTACACTGCTAAGGAGTGGCCCCAGTGTTGTTTAAATAAGGCTACTTCATAATAACAGCTCACAATTCCCTGGCATTTGGGGCTCTAAATCTTTGATCCTACAGTATAATTGTCAGTCTACAAATGAAGAAGCTGAGGCTCAGGTCAAGTGGCTTGCTCAAAGGGGCCAAATGGCTGAAGCCAGGACAGGAATCCAGACTCTCTAGGCCTAGGAACATCAGGGTCTCAACTAGCTCTCAAGATGATCTGTTCTGAATCATTAGATCACAGACTTAGAGCTACAAAAAAACCTTAGTTCAAGCGGTCCCTTCCTTTTACAGATGAAGAAACTGAGGCTCCAGGAGGTCAATGTCTTGTCCAAAGTCAAAGTTATTAAATATCTGACTCTTCCACTTAGATTCTGCTTATTCTATATCTATATTCTCCTTCTTGGTTTACTTCTTTTGTGTCATTTTTTTCCAATTGCTAGACTCAAATTTTTCTCTGGGTGGATGACCTAGCAACTTTTTTTTTTTTTTTTTTGTAGTTCCTACTAGGAGTTTCTCATTACTCTTTTCATCTTCATTTTCCCCTTCATTTTTATAGATCTTGGCTGTTTTAATTTATGATTTCCTGAAATATAGTACCCCAATCTTTCTTATTATGATTTTCAGGGAACTTCATGTTTCTTAAATTCTCTCTCCTTGGCCTCTTTTCTGGGTCAATTGTCTTTGACGGTTAATATCTTACACTTTCTTTATTTTAAGTTTTTTTTATTTTGTTCTAATATTGGGTAAGGTTCTCTACTTCATTTCTTCTGGTATTCATGTAGTCCTTGTGGAAAATCTATTTTTTCTTTTCGGTTTCAGCTTGAAGTTGTTACCCAGTTACTTTCTTCTTCTTTTGGGGAATCTCTAGATTTATAATAAAATTTTTATACTGATTGGTGTCTTTTTTTTTGGCTTACTTCTCTCTCCAGCTTTAGTTCATGAATTGGAGCAGCTTTGTGTGAGGACCAGGCTCTGCTTCAAGTTGTACTTCTGAGTGGGGGTGGTTGGGATTCCTACACTGACCTCCATCTTCCAAAGTTAGGCCTTTGGATCTTTGAAGTTTAGAGTACTCTGTGGCCTCTCAGGATAGAGTTACAGGGATCAGAGAGATCCTGGGTGATTGAACTATCCCTGTCATTGGATGCCTTGAATGTTATTTGGTCTGAAGCAAACTTCATGGTTTTTTCCAAAGCAGATATGTGGGTCTGGATGATCTGAACTGCTTACATTTTTTTTTAAACTTTTACCCTCTGTCATAGTAACAAATCTAAGACAGAAAAGCAATAAGGGCTAAGCAATCAGGATTAAGAGACTTGCTCAGGATCACATAGCTAAGAAGTATCTGAGGTCAGATTTGAACCCAGGTCCTCCCAACTTCAGGTCTGCTGCTTTATCCACTGTGCTACCTAGCTGCCCCGGAACCACCTATATTCTAAGGTCCCTTCCAAATATACCATTCTATTCTGAATTTTCTTCCACTCTGACTTTCTTTGTCATAAGACTCCTCCAAATCTAAAATTCTACATTCTTAGCTCTCCTTTAGGCTCTGACATTCTATATTCTCAGATATCTCCTAGCTTTGGTTCCATGTCTCAGACTTAGGCCAAATCCCATCATTTAAGGTTCCTCTTAGCTCTGAGATTTTATGTTCTAAGGCCCCTTCCAATCCTGACATTCGGTATCCTCTTCTGATATTCTATCTCTAAATCCTGCTCATTTATGTGTCTCTTTCTAGACCAATACAAGCCATGCCCTGTACTCTCTGAAAACACAGCTCCCTCCAGCCTTTTTTGGTTCTGTTGCCCCCACTGGGTCTACTGCTATCAACTTCGCCTGTGCCTACCCATTGGTAGTAAATGTGAGCCAAAAGGAACCCTTCAAAGTGGCCACCTCCCTGTAAGTCTTTCTTTCTATCCCCAGGACTCATGTATACACTATGTATCTGTGTCCTTCCCTCCCCTCTATTCCCTGTTACTCCCAAGCCAGAGCAGTGAGAATCAGCTCCTTAAGGTGACTCTTTTTGTGACTGGTCCCTGCTCCAGCTCTCAGAATGTTGTTAGGGTTAAGAGAAGGGCTTTCCCTAAGATGAAACAGTAAAGCTAGCAGTATTGATGAAAATCTGAGGGTAACTCCAGGGATTTTTGAGACCCTATGATGTGCTCTCCATTTTTCTCAAGATTAAGAGCTGGAGCTAAGGGGCTAAATAACTTTATCTTGTTCCCTTCCCATCTCCTATAGCTTGGATATTGCCCAATAAGAGTAATAAAGAATTCAGTGTTCTTTTCTCACTCCCTTCTCCCTTCCATCACTTCCTAAGACATGCCAAGATCCATGTCCCAGGCACGGGGGACTCCATCATCACTTTGTCCATTTTCACTGATGCTCAGTACTCTTCCCTGCTTGTTGACCAGCCTGTGGCCCTCCATGCACCATTATATGTGGTCCTAGAAGCCACCAACGCTGACCCAGAGCGGTTTGTTCTCGTGGCCAATGCTTTCTTTGCCAGCACCAATGCTTCTGGGACTTCAGCCCCTGAGACCACCTACTACTTTGTGAAACATAGGTAAGGCTTCTTCTTTCCTAAAATCCCCTCCCCAACTTCAGGGACAATATGGTATAGCGGGGAACACTAGACTGAGACTCAGGAGATAATGAACCTGGAGTCAGGAGACCTGAGGGTCTTGGGGATAAGCTATCATAAAGAGAATTCAATATGGCCCCAAGCCAAAGCAGAAGAAAGCCTCTCCTTGGAGATCTCTGCTGTCTAAAGGGAATGGCAAAGGGATATGATTGGGAATATTGACTCTAAACAAGCACCCTAGTGCAAATATCAATAATGTGGAAATAGGTCTTGATCAATGACACATGTAAAACTCAGTGGAACTACACGTCTGCTACAGGATGGGGTGGAGGGAGGGGAGGGAAAGAACATGATATTTGTATATCATGTAATCATGTAACCATGGAAAAATATTCTAAATTAATTAATTAAATAAAAGTTTGCAAATTTAGAAAAAAGTTAAAACAAAAAAATAAAATAAATTAAAAAAAAAAAGGGAATGGCAACTGATTCCATGAATGCTTCCCACCAGGAGACTTAAAGGAGACAACTAATGCAAAAAGGACTGACTGGTGTATCTTAGGTAATTGTACAAGGGCAGAAACTAATTGAGACTCTTGAGACTCTGGATTATGGACTTTAGAATTAGAAGGGTCCTTAGAGGTCATCTAGACCAGAGTTGTCAAATACCTGTTGTATTTAGCCCATAATAATTAGGAGTAAGGCAGGAACCAGATTAAAATGTAACTGGGAAATCTTTAGCAAAAATAAAAATACAACAGAACATAGATAATGTTAATTTGTGGTTTTCTAAATCAATATGCAGCCTGCAGGGATCTTATATATGGTTTAGTGGCCTCAATTTCTATTTCAGTTTAACACTATTGATTTAGTGCCATCCCCTTCATTTTAAAACAGAGGAATCTGAGGTCTAAAGAAGTGGCCCAAAGTCAGACAGGGAAGTAAGCTGAAGAGTGAAGATTCAAACAAAAAAATTAAATCCAGAGTTCTTTCCATCACACCTCCTTATTTTGTAGGAAGGGCAGTAGTGCCCCTGCTAGGGTTCCATCTTTACTCTTGTCCCTGTGCCATCATTGCGATGTGTGCGTGTGTGTGTGTGTGTGTGTGTGTGTGTGTGTGTTTTCAAGGGTATCTATGTGACAGAGTCACAGGAAGATCAGGCTGCCCATGACTTCATATAATATGTATGTAGGAATTGGAGAGGATCAACTCCAGCTCTGAGTTGCCCAATAGCTAAATGAGTTTACTTTTTTTTTTTTGTTTGTTTGTTTTTTTAAACCCTTTACTTCTGTGTATTGGCTCAGAGGTGGAAGAGTGGTAAGGGTGGGCAATGGGGGTCAAGTGACTTGCCCAGGGTCACACAGCTGGGAAGTGTCTGAGGACAGCTTTGAACCTAGGACCTCCCGTCTCTAGGCCTGACTCTCTATCCACCAAGCTACCCAGCTGCCCCCTAAATGAGTTTACTTTTGACTTCCATCCTTACACACCACTGGGCAGTTGTGGCCTTTGGGCAAATAGGATAGTTACACTTGAGCTCCCTTGAAAATGTCTTCTCTTGGCCCTGTCACATTGGATAGTTTAGAGAGAATAATAGGGGAAGGGGAGGGGAGGAGCAGCTGATACAGGCATTAAATCCTAGATCCTACATCTTCTGTAACCCAAAGGAGTCCACAGGAGCTTCAGATCAACTGAACTAGACCTCAGTTTCTTCCTTTATAAAATGAGGGAATTTTGAACACCCTTTCTAAGTCCTAATGCTTATCCATTTTCTGAGCAGGATCCTCTTACCATGTCCAAGTGAACACCTCAAGATGAGAAAGGTCATGTAGTCATAGACTGGGGCAGGAAAGGATCTGTAAGACCATTTGATCCAAACATCTCATTTTATAGATGAGGAAATTATGTCCCATAGTGGGGAAATGACTTGTCCACAGTCATCCTGATCGAGTTAGTGATAGAGCTGGGTCAAGAACCCAAATATCCAGACTCCAGGACCAGGAGTCCTGATTCTACTCTGTGTTGCCTCTCTCCATAGCTGCCCAGTCAGTGAGAGGTTGCTCACAAAGCTGAGTGCAAATGGGGTCTCTTTGAAAGTGAAGCTGGCCTTCCGTCTGTTCCGTTTCTTCACCAGTGACGTCTTGTACTTCCACAGCCATATGACACTGTGTGACAAGAAGGGGAACAGTTCCTGCCAACCTGTGAGCTGAGCTGTGCCTGGGATTGGGGGGGATGAGGGTGGAGGAGGAGCTCTACATAGGGCTGGGCAAGGCTGGGCAACCTTTAAATAGTAGGACTCCCGGGCTAAGAGGGATAGAATTTCTAGGGGTGGGACTGACTCAGGGATGTACAACTGACAGACAGTTCTCCAAGGG
Organism: Gracilinanus agilis; assembly: GCF_016433145.1. Classification (NCBI taxonomy): domain Eukaryota; kingdom Metazoa; phylum Chordata; class Mammalia; order Didelphimorphia; family Didelphidae; genus Gracilinanus; species Gracilinanus agilis. The sequence continues at coordinate 64,111,951 of NC_058132.1, forward strand.
ATATGTCATTTCACCAGTGGATGAGATAAGGCCTAGGAGCTCATAATGGCAGATCTCTGAGGGCCTAATAATGTCACATCTGGGCAAAAAGGGTTGGGATGCATAGGGGGAGGATTCCCATGGATTGGTGAGGTCATGGGAGTCTATAGAAAGGGCTGGGCTGCTTGGGTCCTTGGCCAAATATCTCTAGAGGTGGGCTTATTTTACTCAGGGGAATGAAGAGGGGATTTTTTCCCAGTCTCTCATCTCTTATGCCTCCCACAGAACTGTACTGAGATGAGGGAGAAACGGAGGAACCTGGTTGGAATGGAACACTGGGACAAGGACAAGAGTGGTCAGCTAATGTTTGGGCCAGTCCGGTTCCAAGGTAGGAATTGAAATGACTTAAATTCAACAAGCTTCATACATGTCTGCTGCTTACAATGTCCTTTGGTGACCACCATCACCATGGCCAGGGAGCAATTGGTATTATCCCTATTTCACTGGCATAGACATGTCAAGATCACAAGTCCTTGGCAGGAAATGATACCTGAGGTCCCATATCTCTCCTGCCATACAATGTCTCTATTTGAGTCCTCATCCTCATGCTTGAGCTTCCCTATCTTCTCACTGAGCCCTAAACCTTTCAATTCCATTCAACAAGGTTATATTAAGCACCTTCTATGGGCAGGACAAAATATTAGACAGTTCCTGCCCCCAAGGGTCTTGCTACCTTCTAAGAGGGCTACACATGGACACAAGTAACTTTGGTGCAATAGCACTTGAACAGGATGAAGGAGAAGTCTAGACAAATAGTCAATAAGAAACCTGGGAAGGGGAAGTTCTTCACCAGGGAGGAAATCAAGGTAAGATTCATGGAAAATTTAGCACCCAAGCTGGGCTTCCAAAGAAAAGAATCTCAACAGGCAGAAAAATAGATGTCGAGGCAGGATAGCTCCAGCATGGGACCAGGCCAATGTGAACACCCCCAGGAGACTGATAGACTACATTAGAGAACAGTCAGGAGAGTAGCTGAGCTGGAATGAAGAGAGGGGGAAAAAAAACAGGTCCAAAAAGGTAGGTTGGTGCCTGGTTAGAGGGCTATGAGGGCTTGAACTAAGCAAATAGCAGTCTCAGGAAAGGGGATATTTGAATGTTTGAAAGATATTAAGGAAGCAGAATTAATAGGACTTAGCACTGGATGTGAGGAGTGAGGGAAAGTCAAGAAGTAAAACTGAGCCTGAGATTTTAAGCTAAGGGCACTGGAAGGATATTGGTACCATCAACAGAAATAAGAAGGCTAGAAGGAGGTAATAGATTGGTGGAGTTTTTTGGTGGATGGGGGTGGAGGGAGATCATGTGTTCAATTTCAGACTCACTGAACCCCTCAGTCCCTGGCACTATTATTATTTTTAAGTCTGTTTGGAATGTAAGCTATTAGAGAGCTGACTCCCTATTACCTGAACATGATCAATCTCTCAATACTTGTGCTTTCAGGTTTGGACCCTTCCCACAACAGGGCCCCAGCAGGTCAGTAATAAAGATTTTTCATCGTCCAACTCTGGAATTTCAACAAAGGTCAAATAGCTTTTCTTTCAAATTAAGAGACAAACTAATATGCTCCTGATCCCCGCCCTTTCTTGACTCTGTGTGATACTGGGAAAATCATTCAGACTCTCTGGGCTTCTGTTTCCTCTACTGACTATGATCAAAGTTTTTCTGATAAAGAAAATAATTAGAAAACATTAGAAAAACAGGTATGTGAATTGGGACAGAAATAAAAGGAGGAAAAGTAGATGTTCCTATGGTATACTGTCCTTATCCTAAGCTTTCTTGCTTCTCCTTTTCAGTCTCTTATTTCTTTCCCACCCCTGAAGGGAGAGGCCCTCAAAGAATTGGAGGGTTTAACTCCTGGATCTAAATATTCTGTTGGTGAGAGTAAAAAAAATTCTTGGGCATCACTCCTTTAATCCCATTCCACATATACTTAGCTTATATTCTCATTTAACCCTCTTCTTACCTTTCCTTTTTTTATGTGGAGGTAAATGAATGAAAATGGTGCTCATTAGCATCCATTCCAAAGGATAAAGGCTTTGTATGGGGCTGGAAGATATGTTTTTGTCTGGCTATGATACTATTATCTAGCAGAGGGACTTTGGGCAAGTCACTTCCCAAATCTCAGAATAGACTTCAGAGGACATCTGGTTAACCCATACTTGTGCAGGCATTTCCTCTACATTCCCCAAAAGTGGTTATCTTGAGGCAGTCTAATCCACTCTAAGATTAGGGAGACTTAATATTCTTCCTCTCCAAATATGTGAAAATAGCCAAGACTCTCTTCTTCAAGCTAAACCTCCTCAGTTTGAAAAGATTCTCTATTGGCAAAGTCTCTAGAGCCCATACCAAATTGGACACCTTGTCAATGACCTCCCTAAAATGTGACACACAGAATGGGCCACAGAATACTTCAAATATGTCTAATTGAGTGAACTCAGGATATTTTGAATTCTTTGGTTGCCATGCTGCACTATGAAAACTAGACCTCTTTTTGCATGAATTGTCGGTCTGTGCCTCCATCCTATACTTGCAAAGTTGAATTTCTGAGCCCAGCGTTGACATAGTTTGAACACAGAATATATCTTCAGGTCTCTCCTACTTCTAACATTCTATGATTCTAAAGACCTTTGCAGCCTTCTACTTTTTTCTCTCTAGGATCCATGAGGATTTGGCTGACATTCCTTCTCTTGGTGGTGATTAGTGGGATGCTGGAATGAGGTTCCCACCTCCCTACTACCCATTTTCAGGGGTCTTTGAGAGGAAGGACAATAAATTAATATAACTTAGAAGTGGAATGTCTGTTTTCTAAGTTGGTAACTGGGGACCCGGATATACAAATACTCCAAGGTAACCAGTATCTGCGGAGGGGGCTGGGTTTCCTCATCTTACCTTTTCCACCTATCTCTGGGGATCTATGCCCAGAGGAGGCCCCAGGAAATAAATGGTTGGAAGCACATTTCAGTCCACAATGAATAAAAAGCATGGACTCCCACCATAGTGGTATCTGACTTATATTTCATGATCTGAAACTTCTAACCCTGATTGGGGTTGAAAGAGTCTGGAGTAAGAAGATGTACTTAGTTCTCACCAAGTTCTACTGGGTAACATTCGGATAACCTACCCCTTCTCTGGGAAACTCCCAGTTTCCTTATCTAAAGAATGGGGGGAAATTGACAAATAGCTGTAGTGTCTAATGGCTTGTTATATGCAATATGAGGATTATCCAGCTTTTCTTGGATATTTCCTTGGGGTGTCATAAGAGAAATTAAGATTTACTGAGGGAGTTGGGAGGTCTTGGGTTCAAATCTGACCTTAGACACTTCCTAGCTTTGTGATCCTGGGCAAGGCACTTAATTCAGTTTGTCTAACCTTCACCCTTCTGTCTTAGAGTTGTTACTAAAATAGAAAGTAAGGGTTAAAAAAAAAACCAAAAAGATAAACTGACACACAACTTCAAAACAATCAGTTTATTAGCAAAGCACAAATTTGCCAGTAATAGGGTATCATCAACCTCAGTGAGCTAAAACCCTGAATGAGGGCCAATAGATTATTTTTATGGACAGAGGAATATCCCCAAACTAGAAGGTAGTATCATAGATGGAGAAAACAATATAACTGGCTACAAAATTAAAAGCATCATAGATGTGGGGGACAATATGGTTGATTACAAAGTCAGAAGCATCTTGGTTGTGGGGAGCAATATGACTGGCTTGAAATCAGGAATGTTGGGCTAACAACCCTTCTTTCCAACTTGTTAGGAAATTCTGCTTGATTTGGCTCAGCTACAAGAATTATTAATTGTATATAAATAACAAATTTCTTCTAATTGTTTAAGACTAAGTAGTGATATAAAGATAACAGGTTTCTATTAATTAAAGTGATTTAGAGGGAAGCTGAACTTTTAAACTTAATTCAGAGAAAAAGACAATTTCTGAACCTATGAACTTCTAAACTTAATTCAAAGACAAAGCAATATGACTAAGGTACTTATATAAAATGTCAACAGTGAAAAGAGAATAGAATTCATTACAAAAATAATCGATTTAATTTTCTCAATTCCCCCTTTAGTCAATGGAAGACAATATTTTTAGCATAGTCTTTATCAACAATGTATATTACCATATGCATTTCTGGGGCAACTCTAGAAGAGGTTTTTAACACAGCAACTAAGCAGAGTCTAAAAAGAATAATAAATTCCTATTGATTGAATGTGGGAAGCCAATAAGAGAATAGATAAAAATCTGAGACCCCTCTTTGGACACCTCTTATGATCCATACCTTTTCTTATTGGAAAAACATTATAGACTTATTGAAAAGCTTTGAGTCCTTAGCAGACCAGCAGCTACTGAGTTAACTCTCCTTGATAATTAAGAAGCCTGAACCCTAACAAACATTACTTAGATAAGACTTGGAGCCTGACAATTTAGTACAGACTTTATTTGACCAGGTGCAAAACTGTAATTCAGGAAGACAGGACTCAATTAGTGAACATCTCCATAAAATATATTTCTGCTCCCAGAATTATCCCCTACTAATTGGTGGTTGGAATTTGGCCCTTGTCCTTGTACCTATATCTTTACTTTTTAGACTTTAATGGGTTGTGTATGATTTGTAACCCTTTCACAGCTGTGACTCTTTCTTTGTGTTCTTTGTTTGAAATCAGTATATAATAAACTCCAAAGCCTACAGAGTTTAGATCAACATGGGCTAACCACTAGTCTGGTTGTTCTCATTTTCTTTTTCCTGTCTTAACAATCTGATGCCACAAAATGCCACTCAGGACCCCCCAAAAATATAGAGAGCTGGCTCTCTATAATTGAATGGCTGACAAAAAAAAAATCCTTACCTTCTGTGTTAGAATTTATACTAGGGCAGCTGGGTATCTCAGTGGAGTGAGAGTCAGGCCTAGAGACAGGAGGTCCTAGGTTCAAACCCGGCCTCAGCCACTTCCCAGCTGTGTGACCCTGGGCAAGTCACTTGACCCCCATTGCCCACCCTTACCAATCTTCCACCTATGAGACAATACACCGAAGTACAAGGGTTTAAAAAAAAAAAAGAATTTATACTAAGGGGAATAGCAAGGTAGCTCAGTTTTCAGCTAAAGAAAAGAGAAAGGCCTAAAGATAGGAGGTCCTAGGTTCCAATCTGACCTCAGATACTTCCTCCCTAACTGACTGTGTCCGACAAATCACTTAATTCCAATTGCCTAGCCCTTACTGCTCTTCTACCTTCGAATTTAGTATCAATTCTAAAACAGGTCTTAAAAAAAATAGATACTAATTTCAACTTGAAATTTGGACACCTCAAGTTTACCCCTGCCCTTTGAGAAACCCCAGTATCAGGCACACCTGTTTTGGGCTGAACTATAGACCTTAAACTGTTTGGGGACTCTAGTTTGGGTAAGATTAGTAAACATAGTCCAATGTTGAGTACCTTTATTTGTTTTAGAAGCTTCTCCCATTGTATTAAAGTCCTTTCTCAGGAAACTCAGCTCTTAGTTTGATCCTTTCCTTTGTATTTGTTATAGTTGACCATTCCCTAATACCTCAGCTGCTGGCTGCAAACCTGTTTGCAGCCTGCTTGCAGTTTGTCTATGCACGCTTGCTATACCAAGTTCTCCAGAGGATATAAAAGACTCCCAAGTTCTTTCCCTCTTCCAAGGATAATCTAGCTCTGTTAGCCTCTCAGAGATTCTGGTGGCAGCCAAATAGTGGACACTATCTCTCTACTGATTAAAGACTTGGTTTTCCTAACTATTAAAGAATACTGAGTTTTTTTCAAGTTAACCCTAAGCAGAAGATTGTTAAGAACTAGGCAACTGGAGTTAAATGTTTAGCTGCCTCCACTGACTTTTTTTTTTAAATCCTGACCTGTCTTAGAATGATACTAAATATTGGTTCCAAGGCAGAAGAGTAGAAAGAGTTAGGTACCTGGAGTTGTTACTTGCCCAGGATCACACAGCTAGGAAGTGTCTGAGACCAAATTTGAACCCAGATCCTCCCATCTTCAGGCCTGGGCCTTTTGGTGCCAAGTCTCCCTAACTACTGAGCAAACCTAGCTGCCCCTGTAGTACGTTCTTTTTTTTTTTAACCCCATCTTCCATCTTAGAATCAACACCATGACTGGTTCTAAGACAGAAGAGTGATAAGGGCTAGGTGGGCAATGGGGGTTAAATGACTTGCCCAGGGTCACACAACTAGGAAGTCTGAGACCAGATTTGCAGTGGTTTCTAAATAGAATTGTTGGCACTAATTAATACTCAACCTCCCTTACAGAATGGGAAGAATCTTAAAGTGATAAAGAATAAGGTGTTATTAATATTAAATATAAGATAAAATTATTATATATCATAACATTAATATATTGTGATATGGCTTAATATTTATTTAATATATTTTAATAATTGTAATACAACACATTATTATTATATTGTCAACCTGAACGGCCCCCCCCAAAAAAAAAAGTTTCAAAGTAATTATAATATAACTTTAATAGAGGTGAGAACTCGCACAGAACTTTAGTCCTGGAACTTCCACTGAACTACAGAAGGCAGGGTGCTTATATGGATTTTTGGAGAAGGGGGAAGGCTTATTGTCACTCACTTGGAACCTGAACTAGCCACAATCTAAAAAGGCTGGGAGAGATCCAGATGTAATAGCCAAAGACTAAGATACTTGAGAGTAGCTTAGATATAAAGAAGAGAAAGTAAACAAAAAGGGTACTTAAGACTTGATTCTATCTGTTAATCCTATCTAAAATAATCAAGAGATTCTTGAGGGTTTATGGTTCAGTCTGCCACACGGGCCAATAAGGAGTTTCCTGAAGACAGGTTATCAGGTCAACTTGGAGTTTCATAAAACCAGGTTGTCAATATATTACATTGATATTAAATTATATATTTTATTAAAAAACCAAAATAACATAACATTAACATATATTATAAACACTATATATTATTCTATACCACATTGTATTATAATAAAAATAAAATATATTAGGTATATTAACATATGATATCATTATATTGTATATTATATATTATATTACATTTTCTATCCTGTGGCTGCCTCAGTATTATGATATGCCCGCAAACTGCACATCATTTAACAGGACCCCTACAGAGAGCGGGCCAGGGAAAACTCACTTGCTACGAGCAGCGGTTTGGGCCAGCTGCAGGAAAAAGCGTTCGTTTTCTCTCTTGCCCAGCCTCGGGCCCTAGCCGAGTGGAGGGAGGAGGGGACGAGGGCGGGGCGAGGGTGGGGCTCCCTCCCTCTCATTGGCTGAAAGAGAGAGCGGGGGGAAGCGCGCTCTCGGAGGTGCGGTCGCGCGCGGAGCTCTAACGGCCGTTAGAGAGCCGAGCTCTACGTTTGTGGGGAGTCTGGTTCTCCGGTACTGGAGCTACTCGTTTCCTCACTCCAGGTAAGTAGACTTCCTCAGACAGGGTATTCCGGTGCCCACCCCCCCAACCCCCCACCCCCATGAACTCCTCCCAATCCCTTCATTGTCCTTGGCTGGGCCACAAGTCTCTCCGAACCCCCTCGAGCTAGGGGAGGGAAGGGGAGTGCGGAGGACAGAGCGCATGCGCAGAGCAAGGAACTAGTAGCACTCCCATTCCCAGACTCCCACCCCTCCCCAGCCAAATTCCTAGATCTGCCCATCTTCTTGCGTAGAGTGTTTGTGGCTCTTCCTATCTTGCCAGAATTTAAGGATCACCTGACTCCAACCTCCTCCAAACCTCTCTTTCAGTTAGGGAAACTGAGGCCCGAGAGCTGCCAAATCTGTCAGTTAGGAGTACCCTCCCCTTTGCTCTCTTTGACCTCCTCTCTTTTTCCCTCTCCTACCCCCACCCCCACGCCCCTATTCACTTCAATATAATCCAGGTTGATCAACTCCTGGGTGGGAGGGCCTTTGCTTGGTTATGGTGATACCAAAATGGAAAAAAGGACACGGCTCTTGCCCTCAGTCCCCTGCATCTGGTTCTTTCTCATTGCCCTTTCCTCCTCTCCTCTTTCCTTTCTTAAAAAAAAATTTTTTTTTAACCTTTACCTTCTTAGTAACAATTCTTTTTTTTTTAAACCATTACTTCTGTCTTAACAGCAATTCCTTTTCTTTTCTTTTTAAACTCTTCCCTGCTGTCTTGGATTTGATACTAGTATCAGTTTCAAGGCAGAAGAGCCTAAAGGCAAGGCACTTGGGATTAAGTGACTTGCCCAGGGTCTCACAGCTAGGAAAGTGCCTGAGGTTAGATTTGAATTTAGGAGAACCTCCTGTCTCTAGGACTAGCTCTGTCTACTGAGCCATCTAGCTGGCTCTCCCCTCCGCCCCCACCAACATCCCAATTTCTGTTTCCTCGTCTTTCTTGGTCCTCCTTTTTTCCCTTCCTATTGCTTACCTCCTTCATCTTGCTCTACCTTTAGTTTAGTCGTTTAGTTCTGCATCAGCTTCCCTACCTTCTTTTTCATTCTTCTGGCTAGGAAAAGAATATATTTACATTTCTGTTCTCCTAAGTCTTGGATGATAACTTCATGCTAAATACTAAGAATGGAAAGATAAAAAGTACACAATCCCTGCTACCAAGGAGCTTACATTCTAGGAGAAAGGGAAGTTTGACATGTATGATGAGAAATATAATACAAGGTGAGGGAGATGATGGGACACAACAGAAATACAGACAAAATAGGAAATTTTGAGGATGAAGAGAACATTTAAATGAGGGACAGATCAAAAATCCTTCCCCTTATCAGCTTATACTGGTTTTGCATAGGTCTAAACTTATTTTGGGGAAAGGTAAGGTTTGGGATAGATATGGTGGTAGTTTATGAATGATGAAAGATGATGAAAATGGTGTGATAGTGTGAAATTCCTTTTGCTACTGTGTCAGCTGCTTATGTCTCCCTCTAAATCCTCCTCTGTCTGCAATGCCATTCTCTTGGCAGCTGCAGAAGATGATATTACACAAAGATCTTAAGTCTTTAAAGGGAAGGAGTAGCAGTTAAAATCCAGAACTTGGTTTTGGTAGGTAAGAAGTTGGCACAAGCCTTAGAATTTAAGAAAGAGATCTACCCTCCTTAAGACTCAGATTTTCTTGTCCCTTTTTTTGATTCCAGTTTAAAAAATTTCCTTTCAGTTATATGTAGAAAAAAATGTTGACATTTGTTTTTTGATATTTTAGAATTCAGATTTTCCCTCTCCCTACCCTCCCTGAGGTGGTGAATAGTCTGATGTAGGTTATACCAAGACTTGTATTTTCTAATAGAATCCCTCATATCTATTTGGAGCATAAGGGGAAGGACAGAAAGTGACTGCCATTTCTTCTGATCTGCTTGGGCTTGTAGAATATTAGAACTGGAGGGAATCTTACAAGTAATCAAATTTATTTGAGTTTTAAGTCTAGTGTCAGTGGGTTTTAGAATTCTAAGTATTACATTTTCTAGTTGTGTGATCATGAACAAATTACAACTTTTTTCCGTTTCTTTATCTGTAAAATGGGGGTTAGTAATTGTTGCATTGCCCATTTCAAGTCCCGTTACAAGCATTCATTAATCTACCTGCTGTATGCTAGGGACTGTGCTAAGTGTTCGGGTTGCAAAAAAACCAGTTCCTGCTTTCCAGGAGCTCCTAGCCTAATGGGGAAGAAAACACATTAACAGCTATGTATAAATGAGATCTAAGGAGGATAAATTGATGGTAATCTTAGAATGAAGGTACTGTTCATAAAGGGGATTGAGAAAAGGTTCTTACACAAAGTGAAATTTTAACTAGGGTCCAAAAGTCAAGAATCCAGGAGATGGAGTTGAGGAGGGAGAGAATTACAGGTATGGGTACCAACCGGTAAAAATGTATATAGAGAAAAAGTATCTTGTTATAGCAAGGAGACCAATGTCACTGGATCACAGTATGTAGAGGGGAGAAAGGTATAAGAATATTGGGAAGGTAGGAAGAGGCCAGGTTATAAATATAAAAATCCTTAAAAACCGATCAGGATTTTATAAGTGATGCCATAGGTTATAGGTTTATTGACTGGAAGGAGGTATGTGAAATAGCCTGACCTGCGCTTTAGAGAGATCAATTTGATCTTCTTAAAGTTATGATGTTAATTAGCAGTTAGGAAGATGAGCTGATTAAAGAATGGACTGGAGGGGGAAAGACTTGAGGTAAGACCATCCAGCAGCTCTTGGAATATTTTAGGTCTGAAATGATGAGGGTGTGCACCAGGTAGTAGTGATGGGGAGAAAAAGATTGTATAGGTAGACTTGACAGCACTTGGCAATTGTTTGGATATGAGAGGTTTTAAGAGATTATGGAGTCAAGGATGACACTGGATAACTGGGGAGGATAGTAGTGCCCAGATTAGTAACAGGAAAGCTAGGAAGTGGGAAGAGTTTGGAGGAATAAGACAATGAGTTCAGTTTGGACCTGTTGAACTTATTTCACAGGGTTCTTGTAGAGAAAATGTTTTATAAACTTAGAAGTGTGAGTTTTGCAGACCTTTTTATTCCCTTAACTTCTTAAGGAAGAAAAGCCCTTTTTTTTTTTGACCAACTGAAAAGAAGTTAAATTAAAGAAAATAATTTTAGTGAATAAGAGGAAAAGTAACAGCAAACTTGGTGCAAAGCTCATATTGTTATTTACAAAATCACAGAATTGTTTCTCAGGATCTTACCTTACCATTTTCCCTGGGTTGGCCCAGTCTCCCCTGCCCTTAGATGAATTAAAAAGAATTTTTTATTAAGCATTTACTATATGCTAAGCACTGTGTTAAAACACTACAAATACTAATACAAAAGCAGTCAGACTCTGATTCCAAATAACTTAAGGGGTTTGGTGGGTCTATAGAAGTGCTCTGGGAGAGGCCATCACCATTGAGACATCCCTTGTCCCCAAATTCCTAAGAGGAGAAGAGGCCCTTTCTCTGCAAGGAACTTCCTACTTCTCTACAACCTCTTCTTTTTTTTTTTTATTGAAATTTTTTTTGAATTATTTAATTAATTAGGAGTATTTTCTCATGGTTAGGATTCATGTTCTTTCCCTCTCCCCTCCCAGAGCCAACAAGCAATTCCACTGGGTTTTACATGTATCATTGTACAACCTCTTCTAATTCCATTTATTCTTTTTTTTTTTTTTTTAAACCCTTGTACTTTCGGTGTATTGTCTCATAGGTGGAAGATTGGTAAGGGTAGGCAATGGGGGTCAAATGACTTGCCCAGGGTCACACAGCTGGGAAGTGGCTGAGGCCAGGTTTGAACCTAGAACCTCCTGTCTCTAGGCCTGACTCTCACTCCACTGAGCTACCCAGCTGCCCCCTAATTCCATTTATTCTAAGTGGGATTGGAAGAGACATTCTGAGGCCTTTAGACCTGATATTTAGAACCTTTGGGTAATCCTCCATTTGTTCATTGTGGGGAAATTTAAGAAGAAATCAACTAATATTTAGTATCTACTTTGTGCTAGGCACTGGGATACAAATACAAATGATGACATAATCCTTACTGAACAATGAGTTATGTTTCTAATGAAGAGACAGTGAGTACATAGAAAAGTCTACATGAGTACACGTATAATCAGTAAAATTTATTAAGTGCCTACTATGTGCCAGGCACTGTACTAAATGTTGAGGATACCAAAAGAAGCAAAAGATGCTCCTTTCACTCAAGGATCTTACAGTCTAATGGAGGAGACATGTAAGTAAATATGTGAAAAAACAAACTGTAGGGGGGCAGCTAGATGGCTCAGTGGATTGAGAGCCAGGCCTAGAGATGGGAGGTCCTAGGTTGAAATCTGGCCTCAGACACCTCCTAGCTGTGTGACCCTGGGCTAGTCACTTAACCCCCATTGCCTAGCCCTTACCACTCTTCTGCCTTGGAACCAGTACCCAGTATTGATTCTAAAGTGGAAGGTAAGGGTTTTAAAAAAACAACTGTATACAGGTTAAAAAGGAAATAATTAGCAGAAGAAGACACTAGAATCGAGATGGTTTAAGAAAGACTTCTTATAGAATATGATATTCTAGTTGACACTTTTTTAAAAAGCCAGAGGAGGAGAGAAAGTATTCTGGTCTTGGGGGAAGCCAGAGAAAATGCCTGGAACTGAGAGATGGAGTATCTTGTTGATGGAACAATAAGGAGGCTAGTGTTGGATCAAAAAGTATATAGAGGGGTGTGAAGAAGAGTATAGAGAGGGGTGTGAAGAGGAAGAAGACTAAAAAGATAGGAGGGGCCTACAAAGGATAGGGAGAAACTGGGCTTTATGTTTAGAGGGAAAAAAGAGATTTGATAGGTACTAACCTGCTTTTTAGGAAACTCACTTTAATAGGTGAATGGAAGATGGATGATAAGGGCCCCCACCAGAGTGGTGGCAATGTCAGAGGAAAGAAGGGGGTATATTAAAGGTGAAACCAACAGGCCTTGGAAACATATTGGATATGGGGGTGGTAAGAGATAGTGAGGAATCCAGGATGACTCCTAGGTTATAGGCTTGAGGGACTGAAAGGATGGTGTTGCCCCCAAAGTTAAAAATGGGAAGGATTAAGAGAAAGACAAGTTCTATTTTGGACATGTTGAGTTTAAGTAATGTTAAAGTAAGAACATCCACTTTGAAATATCTGAAAGGCAGTTGGAAGTGAGAGATTAGAGGTCAGTGAGTAGTTGTTAAAGGGTAGGTAGATTTAAGAATCATCAGCATATAGAGATGGTAATTAAATCAATGGGAAGTGATGAGATCACCAAGTGAAGCAGTATAGAAGGAAAAGAGAAGAGGCCAAGGACAGAAACCTTGGGAGACATGGATGATTAGAGGGCCTAACCTAGATGAATATTCAGTAAAGGAGACTGAGGAGTGGTGGTCAGATAGGTAGCAGGAGAACCAGGAGAGGGTGGTATCCTGGCAAGAATGTATCAAGAAAGAAAGAGAGGGGTGATCAACAGTGTCAAAAACTACAGAGAAGGTGGATTGAGAGCCAGGCCAAGAGATGGGAGGTCCTAGTTTGAAATCTGGTCTCAGACACTTCCTAGCTGTGTGACCCTGGGCAAGTCACTTAACCCCCATTGCCTAGCCTTTGCCTCTCTTCTGCCTTGGAACCAATACATTGTACTGATTCCAAGACGGAAGGTAAGGGTTTAAAAAACAAAAACAAAAAAACTACAGAGAAGTCAAGAAGAATGAGGATTGAGAAAAGACCATTGGATTTGGCAACTAAGAGATTCTTGGTAACTTTGGAGAGAGCAGTTTCAGTGGAATGATAAGGTCAGAAGCCAAATTGTAAGGTTTTTTCAGTAAAGGGAAGACAATGGGTATCCTTATAGGCAGGTGAAGTTGAGAATAAGTGCTAGACTGGGGATAAAGAAGGGACAGTCTGTTGAGATGGGATGGGGTGGGATTGCTGAGCAAGTAGAGGGGTTAGTCTTGGTAAGAAGTGAAGCCATTTCATCATATGAGGCAGGGGTGAAGGAGAAGTATCTGTGTGATAGGAGAGGAGGAAGAGGACAGAAGAGGGAGCTAATAGCAAATGGTAACAAACTCATGGAGAAAAGAAAGTGTGGATGTAAGAGGTTGTAAAAATAGAAATGGCAAGATTTGGCACCAGATAGTATATGTAGGGTGAAGAAAAGTGAGATGTCCAGGATAATGCAAGTGTTACAAACCTGAGACACTGGAAATATGGGATAGTAGTTAGTGCCTTTGACAGAATTAGGTAAATTTGGAATAAGAAAATATTTAGAGGAAAGAAAATGGAATTCAGTTTTAGCTATGTTGAGGGGAAGGAAAGGGAATAAGCATTAATATAGCACTTGCTGTGTTCCAAGTGCTTTACAAATATTATCTCATTTGAGCCTCCTAACAACTCTTTGAGGTAAATGCTATTCTTATAGCAATTTTATAGTTGGGGAAATTGAGGCACACAGAAGTTAAGTGACTTGTCCTGGGTCACACAGGCAGCAAGAGCCCAAGACTAGGTTTGAACTCAGGTCTAATTTATTCCAGGTTCAGCCATCTATGCCTCCAGCTGCCAACCTAAGATTGTTATTTCTGAGACATCAGGTGAGAAATATCTAGTTAGAAGTGTAGAAGTTAGAAAAATGAGATATACTGGACTGAACCTCAGAGAGGGAGAACTGGTTATATAGATCTGGGGGTTAGCTTATAGAGATAATAGTTAAACCTTTGGAAACTTAGGAGATTTCCAAGAGAAAAGAATCTTGGTGAATATTCACAGTTAGGGAGCATGATATGAATGATGAGCTAGCAAAGGGAGAACAATCAAAAAAGTTTCAATGGAAAATAATCTGGAGAGAGAGCACACATTGAGAAGGGATTTGGAAAGATTGCATGTAGAAGGTGAATTGTGGTGCTGTGGATAGAAGGATGGGCTTGGAAGACTCCTGTTCCTCAGTTCAGAGCTGGCCTCAGACATTAGCCTGTGTGACCCTGGGCAGGTCATTTAAATGCGTGTGCCTTGGTTTTCTCATTTGTAAAATGAACCACAGAAGGAAATGGCAAACTATTCCATTGTCTTTGTCAAGGAAACCCCAAATGGGGTCATGAAGAATCAGACGTGACAGAAAAGACTCAACAGTAACAACCCAACATGAGTTAAGAGCAAGAGGTGTGGGAGAGGAGAGAACATTCCAGGCACAAGGACTAGTACAAAGTAGTGTTTTGTGTGAGGAACAGTAAGTAGGGTGCTTGGAGTAGAAAAAAATAGAAAGTAAAGAACATTTGAAAGGTAGGAAGGAGCTGTGAAGGACTTTGAATGCTAAAATGGATGATTTTATATCTAATCCTGATGTTCATAGGAAGCTTTGGGCTTTCTGGTTTGAGGAATGTCATGGTCAGATCTGTGCTTTAGGAAAATCACTTTGGCAGCTTTAATGTAGTATGGATTGGCTTTTGAAGCACAGCAGGTAGTCCAGGTAAGAGGTGATGAGGACTTGTACAATTGATGAATGGCACTGTAAAGCAAGGATATTGGAACTTGTAAGAAAGGAATTGAAGAAAGCTGACATAGCTCTCCTGCCCAGGAATGTTCTTTTCCACATGCTGAATTAATGTTGTCACTGTAGTCAACTGGGATTTCAGTAGATGGTGAAATATCTGTAGAGGTTATTTTGGATGTATTGATTAGGAGAAAACTGCAGAGGGCAGTAAAGTATATTGTTAGGAAAGTGGCAAGCCTCTTGTTTTTCCTAAGGGTTAATTTCCCCTCTGAGGCGTATGTCTTAGAGACCAAGCTGTCCTTACAGACCATTTGGTCCTTGGAGTTCCCATCTGTGGTCTGTTAGCTTCCACTCAGGAATTTTCATGTTAAGCATACATGAAAAGTGCCTACTATGTGTACTGTATTTTGCTCAGTTCTGAGGTGATACACAGACATAAGTAAGACAAAGCTCCTGCTCTCACAAGTCTTACAATCTCATCAGAGAGATTTTATTTTTTCACACACACAAATGTATAATACTTAATAAGTGTTATACTTTAGTATAATCCTTTACTAAAGTCCTGTCTTGAGGCAATTCTGGTTTCTCAGAAGCTGCAAAAAGGGAACGAACACAAGTTTAGTTAAGTCCTTTAGAACTAGAATGAGTTTGAGCACAAACTCAGTAATAAGCTGACACCTGTTATCTAATAATCAGCCTTGCTAAGTTTGCCCAGAAACAAACAGTCCAGAAAGTCTGCCATAGAGTGGATTATCGAGGGGACCAGAGCAACAAGGTTATCAGCTAAGATGTGGAAAAGTAACAATGTACATCTTTAAAAGAAATATACCATACCCCAAAGAGATAATAAGGAAAAAGACTTGTACAAAAATATTTATAGCCACGCTCTTTGTGGTGACAAAAAATTGGAAAATGAGGGGATGTCCTTCAATTGGGGAATGGCTGAACAAATTATGGTATCTGTTGGTGATGGAATACTATTGTGCTCAAAGGAATAATGAACTGGAGGAATTCCATGTGAACTGGAAAGACATCCAGGAGAACATTATACATAGAGGCTGATACACTGTGGTACAATCCAACATAATGGACTTCTCTACTAGCAGCAATGCAAGGATCCAGAGCAAGGCTGAGGGACTTATGAGAAAGAAAACTAGCCACATTCAGAGGAAGAACTGTGGGAGGAGAAACACAGAAGGAAAATAACTGCTTGAACACATGGGCTGATGGGGATATTATTGGGGATGTAGACTCTAAACGATAACTCTAGTCCAACTATCAATAATATGGAATTAGGTCTTAATCAATGATATATGTAAAACCCAGTGGAATTGAGCTTCGGCTAAGGGAGGCTAGGGAAGTTTGGGAGAGAGCGAAAGAATGTGAAACATATAACTATGGGAAAATATTCAAAATTTAAAAAAAAAAAGAAATATACCACTGTCAATCGCAAATCTTTGTAAGTCAAATAGAGTTACCAAGGGTTCATAAGAATATAAAATGCTTTTAAGGCAGATGAGCTCTGTGTTAGAATTAGGGCACTCTACTGAAATGTGAGTGAAAGGAGATGTTCATAGGTAATAGTAATAGGACTCCATTATGCGCCTTATATTTAGAGTATATTTGTTTAAAAAAATTGTTTTTTAAGGATACTGACTTTTGGTGAAGATGACTGCCTGAACAAGCGCAGACTTGACCAGCTTCAGCATACCTACTATAGCAAAACTCTGAAGTTTGCACTAGATTGAAATCTATGAGAAATTATAGTGGCTTCTTTCACCCCAGAACTGCAAAAAAAAAAATCACCCAAAAGTCAATGATCCCAGGAGATGGAGGTTGGTGCAGGACTCCAACCATCCTCATCCAAACAGAGCAAGGGCAGAGCCTAACCCCAAAACAGCTCCATTTTAGGAACTAAAGCTGGAGAGATAAGTAAACCAAAGAAGATACTACATGGTTCAAAAAAATTATAAGTCTAAAGATGTCCCTAAAGAAAGAGAGTAGTTCTTTAATGACTGCAAACACAGACTAAAAGAAAAAATGGGATTTCCACAAGGATTACATGAGTATCTAGAAAAAATGATGGAAGAGATTAACTGGAAGAAAGAGGATAACTGGAGGAAAGAGGATAACTGGAGGAAAGAATTGAAAGAACAAATAGCTTAAAAGAGAATGTGATATGGGGCAGCTGGGTAGCTCAGTGGAGTGAGAGTCAGGCCTAGAGACAGGAGGTCCTAGGTTCAAACCCGGCCTCAGCCACTTCCCAGCTGTGTGACCCTGGGCAAGTCACTTGACCCCCATTGCCCACCCTTACCAATCTTCCACCTATGAGACAATACACCGAAGTACAAGGGTTTAAAAAAAAATTTAAAAAAAAATTTATTTCAGTAAATAACAATTAAAAACAATCTGGATCCATTCAAACCAGAGAGCAGAATAATGAAAAAAGAATGCACAACAGAAAGTCTTAGGAATATCATAACCAAAATCCCAAGATCTAACTAAAGAAAAATACTTAAGGAATCCTGAAAAAGAAACAGTTGAAGTACTAAGGAACCACACGAGACCTTGCAATTTTTGCTATAAATTATTATAAGAACATCTTGAGATTCAGTATTCCAAAAAGCATGAGTTAGATTTACAACCAACAATAATTTAGACTGTATAGTCAAGTCTAATTCTATGGGGATTTAAAATAAAAACAAACAAATAAATACACATATTTAATGAAATAGAGTAAGAATTTCCAGAGTTTCTGAACAAAAATAAGCCCAGAGCTGATTAGGAATTTAGAAATACAAATCAAGAGAAACCTAGAAAAGTCTATTTATTTGAGCATTTGGAAGGGCTTAGATGACGGTAGTGTACTTACATTCCAGTAGGGAAGAAGAAAACAAATGTCCCTTCAGAATTTATTTTGAAAGGATATTGAGGGAGTTAAAATAAGGACAACAGAAAACCTAGGGTGGATTATTTCTGTTCTGAAAGTTTTTAAGAAAGCAAAAAGGAAAGGTAAAAGGAATATATTGAAGGATCCTGTCCATGTTAAGCCAGCCATTCCTTCTGGCCCTTGGCTTCCTGTAGCTCTATTCTGGTGCTTTGCTCATGTGTGGGTTCCATTCCTCACCCTCTTTCTAAGTGATTCCTAAGGTCCAGAGACTACCAGGAGGCCTAACCCTTAGGGACAATAATAATCCATCTGAATTCAATCCACTATGATGAACACATTCCCACCCTATCATACTTTCCTCATCCCAGTGATTCTCTAAACCTGGCTGTCACTGTTCAATTCAGTCCCCATTTTCCATCCCCCTCAACCCAACCCCACCAACCTCCTACTTTCTAGCAACTCACTTCTTTCATTATGCTCTCTGGAATGCCTGCTCCTTAGGTAACAAACTTGCTTTCATTTTTAATATTTTTCTTTCTAACACATTCCATCTCCTTGTACTCATTGAGAAATGACTCTCCTGATGACATAGCTTTACTGGCCTCCCTTTCCAACTGGTTGTACTTTCATTTATCTTCTACCCCAATTCTCCCACTGGTTCAGGTCTGGGAGTTGGGTTCTTTCTTGTTCCCCATTGTCACTTTCAGTCTTTCCCTCTTCTTCCATAATCCAGAATCTTTACTACTTTTGAAGTTCATTCAATCCAGCATTGTTTCTGCTACACTCAACTCCTTTAAGACATCATCCCTCACTAAAAAGACTGGAGATTGATATAAGCAAATATTTTATTGAAAAATTTATATCTGTTAGATAATTTGAGATGGTCCATGGAATCAAAAAGTCAAGATTGGGAATAATAATAATAATTGCTTATATTTGATTAGTACATTACTATTATAATGGCCAGAGTGCTGGACATGTAGTCAGAAGACTTCATTTTGGATCTTTGCTCCAACTCTTAATAGCTTTTTAGCTGGCTGATTTCGTCCAGGGGCCAAGGTCTCTCTTTGTGCTATACTTTGTGGGGCCTTAAGAGGAATCCTAAATTTATATATGTGTAATCTGTGGTCCTTAGGGCTTTTCATATAATTACCTCATTTGTTCACTGCTCTTACTGTTTCCCCTTTTTCCAAAGAAGCAGTAGAGGGAGTTGCAGTGCTCAAGTGAAACCATCTTTGAAGCAAGTGTAACTCAGGGTCTGAATAGTCTTGGGGAAAGGAGGCAAGCTCTGCAATCAATTTTAGTTCAATGTGGATTATATTATAATGGTTTAAACAATATTGAGCGAACTGATTAATTGTTGATTAATTCCCCAGTTGATTGGAAATTCCCCAGGATGGCTGTGCAGGAGAAATACCCAGGTGGGAGGATTTCCCAAACCAGTCCAACAGGTAAATATCCCAGTGTTTTTTCTCTGTTAAATCCCAACACTGGCAAGTGGGAAGTAGGAAAAAGACATCATTCACTGAAGTGTCAAAACTAAAAAATCATATGGTAATGTTTGAGGTGAATTATTGTTATCTATGGAAATTAAGTCTGAATGGATATTGGCATGTATGTATAGTGGGTGAAACAAAGAGTTGTGTATTCTTAACATGATATCTGAAATAAACAGGTACTGAAGACAGGAGGGGAAAGCATACAGAATTACGTGAGCTAGGAAATAGCAGTATAATTATTGTATTCTCTGTTGTTTTTGTAGTCCTCTTGGCAGCTTGTTGTTACCTGTCCCACAAGGATCCAAATTCCACTTGGATGCCAATACATTCTGGTGGTGTCATTTGGAGACCTGGGAATTTAGCTCTTAAAGCACCTCCTCCTCCTCTTCTACTCCTGAATTTCACAGAGTTGCTTATGAAAGCTCATATGCCACATTCCAAAAGGGAAAGAGCAGTTGTTAGGAAAAGTACCTTCTCTCACATCATCTGTATAACATAATTCAACAAATATTAAGTGTCTGCTCTCTGTAGATTTTTTAAAAGACACCCTCCCTTACCTCATAAAACCTGTAGTTGAATTAGGTTAATTTTTAAGTATGCAAGTAATTATAAGTGAAAAAATGCATAAGTGTATGAGAGGTCCAAGCAGAGAACTAAGTGACAATTTTATGATGGGCAGGGAATGAGCCTGAGACAATTCTAGAAGTTAACAGATCAATTTAAGTAACAGAAGCTATATTCAGTTGTAGTTAGATGTTTTTCTTTTCCTTTTCTTTTTTTCACTTTGTTCAAGAGCTACAGGAATCTTATTCATGTGTTCATTTTTTTTTAAACCTGTCTTCTGATTACTTCATCTTTCTGTGGCTCATATTGTTGCTATTGATTTGAGGGTTCAGAAGGTGAAGCCTGATATGGGAGTATGTGGAAGAGTAGTAGTAAGTTAGCAGAAAAGTAGGAGATTCTAGTTCCCCCAGATGTTAGCCATTGAACTAGAAAAAGAGGGCTAACTTGGAAGTCAGAAGATTTTGGTTCTTTTTTTTTTTCTTTTTGAGCCTCCTTTTGATACTGTGACCTTGACCTTCTTCACCAAGCCACTGTCATTTCCCTGAGTCACCATTCATCTCTAAATGAGGGCATTCAGATAGCCTCTGAAAGCCCTTCCAACTCTAGATCTATGATCCATTCATGTGATTTCTGCTTCTGCTTATAATTCAGAGGGCAACCTAAGATGCATTACTAACTAGGATCCCAGCATTTTTTTGTGAAGTCTTATAAATTTTTCTTAATCTTTTTTTTTTTTTTTAATTCAGACCTGTGATTTTGTTAGTATAAGGTATACTCAGTGAAGAAACTTGTGCTCTTGATTCAGATCAGCAACTCATCTGTAATTAACAATCTTGGAGATTTACCTGAGACCTCAGAAGGTTATATTACTTATCATCTTTGGTCACAGAGCTAGTCTGGGTCAGAGGCATTAATTTGAACCTGTCTTACTGACTCCCAAGACCAGCCCTCTACCTACTTTGCCAAATTACCTTTCTTCAAAATGATTATATTAAAATTGCATTCTAATTAGACCAGAATAAATTTGATGACTGGGGAGGGCAGTGGTATGTAGAAGAAAGAGGGTGTCTGGGACTTTGTAGCAGGAAGCCTTTGCCATTGATTTCCTCTGTGATGATGAAGAGGTCAATTCTATTCTTTGATCCTACTTTCTTAACTCTGAAATGAAGGGTTTGAACTAAATGACCCTTAAAGTCCTCTTCAACCTTATGGTTTCATTTTCTTCTTTGTATCCCTTAGTAAAAATACATTTACAAGGCACTTAGTTGGCTCTAAAATGTTTGGTAATTGGTTAATGGTTTTAGAATTTGAATTTCTAGAACCTGAATCTGAATCTCATGAAAAACAGTGCTTTCATCTGGGTGTTTATCTATGTATTCTTGCAGTAGAGCCTAACCCCTCTAGAGGGCAGGAACTTTTTGTTTTGATTTTTGCGTCTGCAGTACCTAGCAGGAGGCCTTATACTCTCCTGATTTAGATGTTTACTAAGTGTTTGAATTGAATTGGATGTTTTCTTTTTCCTTTCCTTTATTTTAGAAACTCTTATCTTTTGTCTTAGTATCTGTTCTAAGACAGAAGAACCATAAGGGCTTAGTCAATTGGGGTTACATAACTCACACAGCTAGGAAATGTCAAATATCTGAGGTCAGAGTTGAACCCAGGTTTTCCCAACTCTGGGCCTGGTGCTCTATCTACTGTGCAGCCTTAAATGGAATGTTTTCAATAGCCCTCTGGATAAAATATAAATTAGACAAACTTTCCAGATCCTCTAGACCGTGGCCTCATTGATTTCTCTAATCTTTTTCACCTACTTTTTCTGAATAAGAACTCTGTTATAATAAGCTCATTAGTCTCTTCACTATTCCAGGAGCTTCCCAGGTTGTCACCTTTGTCTTTGCTCATGCTGTTCCTCTCTTATCACATGGGGAAGTTTTTCTGTCATCTCAGGCTAACAAAAGTCCTCTCTTTCCTTCAAGGCCCAGCTAAAGTTCTATAAAACCTACTCTAAATAATAATAATGCAAATTTCATGTAGTGCTTTGTTTTCTGAACTTCTTTCTTTACAGCATCCCTATATGATAAGGTAGTAGAAGTATGATTATTCCCATTTTACAGATGAAAGAAACAGAGGTTAAATAACTGGCTCAAAGTCATACAGTTAATGTATGTTATAGCCAGGATTCAAATCTTGGTCTTCTCACTCCAAAGTCCAATTTTTTTTCATTGCACCATGCCACCTTAACACCTAGTCATTTTGACCTTTCACTTCTCCAAATTCCTATTGCCTGTTGTCTGCATAATATTATTTTTTTGCATTAAACGTACAGTTTAGCTATTAATTGCTGTTTCACATTTACACATATTTCTTGTCTATTTGCTCGACTATAAGCCTCTAGTGGCATAGCTGTTTCTTAAATATTCTTCATAGCCTCAGCTTGTTACTGGCACAAAACAAATACAAAATAAATATTTGATCTGATTTGAAATTAGTAGTTTACAGATAGTTGGGACAGCCATGAAACGGGGGGTCAGTTGGCTTCCAATTTGATTTCTCATCTGGGCTTAAGGGTGTGATCTTTGCTAAATTATTTCAGTGAGTAACATGCTGGGAGCACACTAAGGTGGGTAGTGACACTTGTTTCAGATTCCAATTTGATTCAGAAGGGCAGTTCCCTGGGGACCGAATGGCAGACCCCAGTCATCTCTGAGCCATTCCGAAGCCGCTTTGGCCGCTGCTCAAGCATGGCTGACAGTGGAGACACGGCCATCGGCACATCGTGTTCAGACACCGTTGAGGGTAAGTTTGGACTATCAATCAGATTACTGACATTATGCTGACTCTTTTTTAGACTGTGATCCTATAGTTTAGAGTGTTAATAAAGCCAACCTAATCAGTTACCAAATCTTAAGATTTTTTTCTTCAAAATGTCTCTCACATCCAACTCTTTATTTTTCCTTTACATTGCTACCAACCAACTCCAGGTTCATCTGATATCTAGGCTATTACAATAACCTCTTCATTTGTCTCCCTGTTTCTCCCAGTGATAAGAAGTTAATAATAATCTTTTTCAAACACTGATTTTTCATTTTTGTCATAATTATAGATGAGTATTTTTGGAATCTGTAAATTCCTTGGTGTGGGGGGACTGCCTATGAAGAGCCAACCTTGTCCTCCCTCAGTAGAGAGTCTTCATGTATGTTGTTATTACCAAAAAAATCTTCCCTTAAAACTGAAGTCCCAGGGGCAGCTGGGTAGCTCAGTGGATTGAGAGCCAGGCCCAGAGACGGGAGGTTCTGGGTTCAAATATGACCTCAGACACTTCCTAGCTGTGTGACTCTGGGCAAGTCACTTGACCCCCATTGCTTACCCTTACCACTCTTCTGCCTTGGAGCCAATACTGTGTAGTGTAGAGGGAAGGTAAGGGTTTTAAAAAAAAAAACAAAAAACAAACAACTGAAGTCCCATTTGCTGGTCTCTGAACTAGTCCTTGTAGTGAAGACTTATAGTCTGTCCCTGAGTCTCTTCAGTTTACTAGGAATTAGCTTGTATTCACTGGTCTCCTTGGAGAGCTCAAATCACTCACCCAGGTCATAGAAAAAGACTTGTAGAAGAACAGTAACCATAGCTCACATTTATACAGCACTTTAGAGTTCCTTGTTCACTAACCTCTAATGGCTTCCTGCTGCTAAGAGGACAAAGCTCCAACTCCTTGTTCAAGCATGAAGGGGCTACAACTATCTACAAGAAACCCTTGGCGCCAACCCTGCTGTCTGCCCTTCCTACTACTGTACCGTTTCTCAAGTTGTTTCTTTCATTTTTCTTTCTCTCATCATGATATTAGCCCTCCCTCAGACTGTGTCTATCCTTCAGGACCTACCTAAAGTCCTCTCTCTTCCATAAGGCTTTCCCAATATGTTGCCTTTCACAGTGATCTTCCTTCTGCTCTATATTCCTATAAAATGTACCCTCTCGTGCTCACGTGAGTACTTATCCATCTTGTATTAATGAAGGTATGGAATTTCCATTTATAGAGTGTGGGAAACCGTTTCTCCTCATCAATAGAGCAACAGTAATTCTAGATAGGGTGAATATTCCCCAGATGCCCTGCCTGGATAGTTCACTGAGTAAAACAAAATACAGCTTTCTAGGTTACAGGATTTTTGTTTTGATTTTTTTTTTTAGGGCACTGGGATGGGGTATGACTTTCAGATAAGGTGGAATAACTGGAATAATCTTAAAAAAAATTATTTAAAGGGTAGTTCAATCAGTAAGCTTTTATTAAGTTCCTACTATGTACCTGCTATGTACTGTGCACTGTGCTAAACCCTGCAAAAAAACAATTCTTGTCCTTACAGAGCTAACAATCTAATGTGAGGGGCAACAAATATACAAACAAGATACATAGTAAATAATTAACAAAAGCAAGGCTCTAGGAGTAAGAGGGGCTGGGAAAGACTGCATGTTGTAAAAAAAGTGGGATTTTAGTTGAGACTTTAAAGAAGTCAGTAGGCTTATAGCCAAGAGTTGAGTGTCTTCTTTCAGGAACAGGCAGGAAAAAAGTGTCACTGGATCAAAGAGTTTATATCAAGGAAGTAAGGTGTAAGACTAGAAAAGAAGGAGAGGGTGAGGTTAGGAAGGGCTTTGATATGGGATATAGGATCTGAAATAGTGAAGAGTAGAGAACAACTTCCAACTTGCAACCCTAAGGGCCTGGGAGGATGGTGGGTGGTGCCCTTAACAGTAACAGAGAAGGTAGGAGGCAGGAGAAATTATGGAGAAAGCTAACAATTTCTGTTTTGAACACATTGAATTTAAGATAGATATCTACTGGATATCCAGTTTGAGATGTCTAAAAGGCAGTTGGAAATGAGAAATTAGAGGTTAGCAAAGTGATTAGTACAGGGTAGGTAGATTTGAGAATCATCAGCATTTAATCAATGAGAAGTGATGAGATCATCAAGTGAAGGGAAAAAAAAAAGGAAAGAAGAAAAGAGAAGAGGCCAAGGACAGAAACATTGTAGGACTTTGATGGTTAGAGGGCATGATTTGTTTGGATGAAGATTCAGTACTGAGCAGTGGTGGTCAGATAGGTAGCAGAAGTACCAGGAGAAGGTGGTATCCTGGTAAGAATATATTAAAGAAGAGAGGGGTGATCAGCAATGTCAAAGACTGCAGAGAAGTCAAGTAGAATGAGGATTGAGAAAAGACCATTGGATTTGGCAACTAAGAGATCCTTGGTAACTTTGGAGAGAGTAGTTTCAGTGGAATGTTAAGGTCAGAAGCCAAATTGTAAGTTTTTTTCAGTAAAGGAAAGACATGGGCATCCTTGTAGGCAGGTGAAGTTGAGAATAAGTGCTAGACTGAGGATAAAGAAGAGACCGTCTGTTGAGATGGGATGGAGTGGGATTGCTGAGCAAGTAGAGGGGTTAGTCTTGGTAAGAAGTGAAGCCATTTCATCATATGAGGCAGGGGTGAAGGAGAAGTATCTGTGTGATAGGAGAGGAGGAAGAGGAAAGAAGAGGGAGCTAATAGCAAATGGCCTCAATTTTTTTTTTTTCTATAAAATGTGAGCTACTCAGTTGGGGATTCAGGGGAACCATAAGAGGTTTGAGAAAGGATGAAAAGGTTTGAAAGAACTGCTGTGGAGAGTGGGATAGTGAGTCTATATAACAAATTTGTAGTGGACCCAGTCAGAACAGATTTGTGATTTTTCTCCTTTCATCGGTACATGTGTAAGAGCAAAAGCAGCAAATGGTGATTCAAGGATGAAACTTTAGGGCATAATCAGTAAGGTAAAATAATAAAATAAAGGGGCTAGGAATTCAAGAGAGGAGGACAGTGAGAGTTGAATGGGGTCACCAAGGAGTCAACATATGGAAAATAGGAGAGAATGACTAGTACCTGAGAGGTGGCCTGAAGGGGAATTGAGGGCAAGGGATAAGGGATTACAATGTGTTCAAAAAATAGGGTGTTATAATGGAAGGAAGAGATTAGTGAAAGGCCAGTAGGTTATGGTTGGATAAGTGAATTTTAGAGTTCTTGAATGGGGAGATAATATATTTGTGGATGAGAGCCAGACCAAAGGTATGACCATTTTTATTGGTAACTGAGATGGGGTGGAGGAGTAGCTCATGGGAAGTGAGTAGGTTGAAGAACTGAATGGTTAGGGTATTTGAAGGAGAATATATATATATATATATATATATATATATATATATTAAAGCTCTCTAGTATGAGGGCATGAGTTGGGGAGGAAGGAAAAATGAAGTTCAGAGGAGGAAAAGTTACTGAGTGATGGTTGAGAGTAATTCAAGGAGATGTATTGTTGGGGTATGTAATAACTCTTGTTACTTGGTTTTCTTGCATCCTGCCTCTCTAGCGATAATGATTGCAATCTCCTAGAAGACAGAGACCTATGACTTAACTCCTTTCAGATCTCTCTTAATGTCTAAGAAGAGTATTTTGGTTGCGTTATAGGCTCAGTGATTACTGATTGATTAATGTTAGTTTTTGGCTCCCTAGCATTTTAAAATTAAGTTTGGGGCTGGGAGGTGGTACAGCTGGGTGGATCAGTAGATTGAGAGCCAGGCCCAGAGACAGGGAGGTTCTGGGTTCAAATATGACCTCAGACACTTCCTAGTTGTGTGACCCTGGGCAAGTCACTTAACCCCCACTGCCTAGCACTCTTCTGTCTTAGAACCAATACACAGTATTGGTTCTAAGACAGAAGGTAAGGGTTTTTTAAAATAAAATAAAATTAAGTTTGGGGTTTTTAATGCTTGTGTGCATATTGAATAGACTTATAGAACTTGAGTGTTGACTGGACCCTTAGAAGTCATCTAGTCCAATTCTTACCTGAGCCATGAAATCCCCCTGATGATGCCTTCTTTTGAAAACTCCAGTGGCTAGAAATTCATTACTTCAAATTCATTACTTCCCAAAGCAGCTCATTCTTTACCTTCCATTTTCCCTATCCCCTTTTGACTACTCTAATTGTTTATACTGAACTCAAATCTTCCTCCCTGTAACTTTACACTCATTGATCCCAGTTCTTCACTCTAAGGTCTACTGGAACATATTCTTCTTTTACGTTATCTTTCAAATATCTGAAGACCGTAATCATAACCTCTTCGTTCTCCCAGGCTAAAGAGTACATAGAATAATTAGATATTAAGAGATCTTAGGACCTCAGACATTGTCTAGTCCAGCTCATTCTTTTTATATATATGGACACAGATCCAGAGATTAAGTGAAGTAAATGTTCAGTAGACCATCTGGAGTCAGTATGAGGGAAGTCATGACCATAGGCTTTGGTACACAGACAAGGAACAAGCAGAATTATAAACACAGTGCTTTCAGCGTATGTCTGTTTGAGAGGTTTAAATGTTGCTGGAGTGAAACCTGAGAGTTACTAAGAATAACTTCACATTTCCATGTGAAGCCAGGTTTGGGGTGTGTGTATGTTCCAGAACAGTCACAGGCTCAGGCACCGTGTTCCCATGCTGCCCTGGGCGTTGAAAGAGACAAGACTTCATTTTTTTCCCCCTAGGGTAGTCACTTCATGCTCACATTCACTAAGAAGTGGCAAAAGTCACTGAGGTGATAATGTGGCATTTCGTTGTGCTTCCTAAGGGAAACTTCTTTTTGATGTTTCTAATTCTTTTCTTCTTTTGGAGCCAATTCTTTTCTTCTTTTGGGATCTTTTAGTAAATTGTTTTTTCATAGTCTTAATTTCTTGACTAGGAAGCTGCCATCTCTGGGGGTGCAGGGACTAGAATGTAACTTAAGAGGAAAGCCTAGAGATGTGGCTCTTGATGCAGCCAGTTACTGCCTTTTGTGGGTTTGCCTTGGCAAAGAGCAGGTGAGCTCCTGGAACTCACTCACTCTTCTAAGTTGATGTCCCTTTCTCTGCAGCAGCTGAACTTGGGAAGGAAGGCTTGATGCTTTTTTTCTTGGCTTACAGAAGGCTCTTCTTTCTTCAGATTTTTGCATGAGTGGCAGTTCATCTTTCCAGCCCATCAAAAGTCAAGTAACCATTCCTACAGCCCATGTGATGCCATCTACTTTGGGGACCTCACCAGTCAAGCCAACTTCCACACATACGGGGCTCCTTTCCTCCAAACTGCCTGTGTCAGGACTGTCTGAAAACGTGGGGCTGCCAAGGAATGGAGACCTCAGCACTATGAAGAGGTCTCCAGGCCTCCCTCGGGATCTCATGTACCTCTGTGGAACTTCTGGGGAAAATGGAATTGAACAGTCCTGGTTTCCTGCTTTGGGCCATGAAAGAGAGGAAGAGATGAGGAAGTTTGATACACCCAACATGGAGCCCACCCTCAACCAGTCACTATTGATGGAAACACTGTATTCAGATCCCTACTACCGATTCCACCTGCAAAATCCAACAGCTGAGACAGGCAAGGAGTTGTACAAGGTGCTGCCTGAGACTAAGAAAGCCCCAGGGATTGGGGCTGGATGGGAGAGAAATGGAACCCATCCCATTGCTGGTGGGCTGCTTCAGTCAGCATCTGGCTTCCCTAAACCTCTCCAGTCGCAGGTGTGGTCACAAGGCCCTGATACTTGGCATTCTCCGGAACAATCTTGTGAACTTGGCACATGTCGACAGCAGCTGGAGCCAATTCGGTTACAGATGGAACAAATGAAGGTAAAGATGCTTTTTCTTGTTTCTGAAGTATTGTTTTTGCTAAATCATAGTATAATAAAAACATTGGCCTTAGAGAAGAGGCCTGGGTTTTAAGTCCTGGCTCTGGCACTTAACTAGATAGCTGTGGGGGAATCACTTAGCCTTCTGTAAGCTTGTTGTCTTATCTTTAAGTGGGAGAAATATATATTTATATGTATTTATATATATATATGTGTGTGTGTGTGTGTGTATTTATATATATTTATATATGTAAATCCCTTTACCCTCTGCCTTACAATTGATTACAAATTATGGATTCTAAGACAGTTAAGGGCTAAGCAATTGGGGGTAAGTGTCTTGCCCAGGGTCACAGAGTTAGGAAGTGTCTGAAGACAGATTTGAACCCAGGTCCTCCTGACTCCAGGCCTGAAGATGGGAGAAATCTTAGTTGCACTTCTGATGGTACAGTAGAAAGAACACTAGATTTGGAGCCATAATTTGAATTCTGGTTCTGTCACTTACTAACTAGGTGACTCTGGGCTGCTTTTCCTTTCTAGGCTTTAGTCTCTTCATCTGTCAAAGGAAGGAATTGACCTTGTGGATCTCTTAGATCCTTTTGAGCTCTAAAGCCTGTGATTCTACACATAGGATGTTATAAGAAAAATACTTTATAAATCTTAAAAGTACTTTAGAAATGTGAATTATTGGAAGTACAATATGTTAGTCATTACTGAACACTGATTAAGGGGTCTTTGGGGCCATAGGTATTCTACTTCCTAGAATTGTTTAGGTTTTGCCTTGAGTTCTTAAAGTTGTGACATAAAGTAGCCAGAAAAAGGAGACAGAAGTGTTGGGCAAAGGAAAGCTTTGAGACTGCTTAATATACAGAAGAAGTTCATAAAAGAACAGGAAAAAGACCAAAAAGTCTTCAGTTGTAAGAGGAACTATTTCCAAGAAATCCAAAAGAAAATGGTAATGATGATACCATACAGATAAGTGCCATATTGTTTCTAAAGTAGTTTTAGCTAACTGATTTGATTCTCTCAATATCTGTGTGAGTTGGAAAGGAAGGAATTGTTCCTCTCATTTTATAGATAAGGAAACTTGGTCAAGGTCACAAACTGAGTGTGAATAGAAGACCAAATTAGATTCCATTTCTTTAGACATAGTGTTTTCCCAACTCTCTACTGCCTCTATTGAAGTGGGTGGGGGTGGAGGGAAGAGGAATTTTTAGTCTCTAGCAGATAAGAACAAACTGGACTGTGTGATTTGTCTCTGTTGTCAGATAAAGCCTAACTGACCTTTCCTTAGAACATAGAACCTTGTTTGGGAGCAGAGGAGTATAGAGCTAGTGGGCAGAGCCTCCCTCATAGGTTTCTTCCAGTCGTGAAAGAGAGCTAAAATTAGTCAATAAACACAGGATTCTCTCAGACACAGCCAAAACAGAGCTCAGCTGAAAATCATGCTGGCCAGTGGCCAGGTGCCTGTCACAGCTCTTCTGTCATTTCATTTCAACATGCTTAATAAAGACCTTTGCTGTCTACAGTGCCCTCTTTAGGTGTAGGAGACCAGAAGATAGAATGAGACACAGATCCTGGTCTTAGGGAATTTATACCAATGAGTGAGGTAGAGGGATGAAAACGAGGCATTTGTACAAATATCTAGTCTAAGGCAGAATTAGAGGAGTACAAAACATAGATCTAAACCATGTGCGGGGTGAAATTGGAGGATGAAGTCATTTTTCATCTGGGGGGGTGTATGGAAATATTTTATTGAAGGAGGCAAGAAAGGAAGGTGTTCAGTCAGCAGTGAGGAGCCTCTTCTGGTCATGGGACAGGGAATGAGAGCAGAGCCTCAGAAAAGATACAATGGGGGGCAGCTGGTAGCTCAGTGGGTTGAGAGTCAGACCTGAAGGCAGGAGGTCCTAGGTTCAAATCTGGCCTCAGACAGTTCCCAGCTGTGTAACCCTGGGCAAGTCACTTGACCCCCATTGCCCACCCTTACCACTCTTCCACCTAGGAGCCAATACACAGAAGTTAAGGGTTTAAAAAAAATTTTTTTTAATGAAAAAAGATAAGATACAATGGATGGTGAGAGGAGCCAGTTTGGCTAGAATGTCACTTAGAGATATGAGGAAGGACTCTGCCAACCTATAGCCTGTCCTCAACTAAATGACCAGATTCGAGTCTATCCTGTGAGTAAACAAAGGATATAAGGCTAATATTTAGCCCATCAAAGAAAAAAATTATGGGAAACATGATAACTTTCTTCACATAATGGGTCCTTTGGTTAGCTGATTGATTCTAGTGTTCAAAGAGCTACAGTAGAAAAAGAAGGGTTGGACTTTTTCTCCTTGACACCAGAAGACAACTAGGCAGAGAGGTAGATTTTGGCTCATTATATGGAGGAAAAAAAATCTTCCTATTAATTAATGTCTAATTATGGAATTGGGTGACCTTGAAAGGTATCTAACTCCTGCCTTAGTCTTCAAGCAGAGGCTAAATGAACACTTTGTCTGGACGTCATAGGAAGGCTTGCTGTTTGAAGCAGGGTTTGGCTAAAGGTGTCTTCCAACCAGGAAAAATGTCTGGAAGAGTAGAGGTGAGTTAGAATGTGGAAGGCTTTGAATGATAGGTTGTGAATTTATACTTCATTTGGATAGGGAAGAGAGACTCAGAAGGGTTCTGAATAGTGACATCAAGCCACACAGCCTGTTTATCTTTCAGCTCCAGAATGGAGCCACTTGTCACCACCCCACTGCTTATGCTCCATCTCTGTCAGCCTTGGAGCCAGCCCAGTGGGTGAGCATCCTGAACAGCAACGAGAGCCTCCTGAAGGAGAAGGAGCTCCTTATTGACAAGTAAGGATAGAGGAGAGGAGGGGGGATGCCCATTCAAACAAATCACTTAATGCTTTTTCCTATTTGGCTTCTGGGACATTCTTAGTGAAAAAGAGCTGGGTTAATAACTAGTCTGTTCTTGAACGTGGCTAGCATTATGTGTGGCTCTATGTTTTTTTTTGAGGGCTGATGGAAAGTGCTTCATGTAGAAGACTAATTCATCTTGAGTTGTTTGTCCCTTCCCCCCAAATCTTTTTCTTACTTCCCTTCCCCTGTCATCAGCCCAGACCCTGAGATTCTCATCTTGGTTAAATAGGACCATTTGTGCCTATCTGCATCATGAAAGAAAGGCTCCAATTTCAGGCAGTCTGTCACTCAAGAAGGTTACTTTGATGTGTGCCTTTGGTTGACTTTGCTGGCTCTTTGCAGGCAGAGGCAGCATATTTCTCAGTTGGAACAAAAAGTTCGTGAGAGTGAGCTTCAGGTCCACAGTGCCCTGTTGGGCCGCCCTGCCCACTATGGGGATATCTGCATGCTGAGACTGCAGGTAAGCACTGATGACCAAGAGTCACTCGTTCAGCCAAATGCTGGGGTGGGAGTGGGGGGGGGGGTGTTGTTTGTGGGAGGTGGGGAATGAGGATGTTACAAACAGCTGTACCTCTTATCTTAGTTTTCTCATCTGCAAAATGCAGATAATACTAGTATTTACCTCATAAGGTCCTTGTGAAGATCCAGTCAGATAGTAAATATATCTCACTTTGCAAACCTTTAAGTGCCGTATTATTGTTGTAGGGAAGACACACACACACACAGGACTGAAGACTTCAGTCATTGTCATAATATGAAGTAAAATTTGAAAGTGCAATAGGAGAAATACTTGGGTGGTATGCCAGGCATGGATTCAGGGAACAGGGCCCTTAAGGCTGAATAGAAATTATAAGGGATTGAGGGCATTCTGGATGGAAGAAACTGTGAGCTGAAGCACAGGGACATAGAGGTTAGAAAGCATGTTTGGGTCATGGGAAGGAGTTCAGAGTTCAATTCAGCCTTTACAACCAGGTACTCAGCACTGACAGGGGTGAAAAAGTATTAGATATTGTAATAAATGCTGTCTATAGCTATTAGATATTGGACCTGGAGCAGAGGAGAGCTTTAGGATTGAGGGGGCAAGGCATTTGGGATAGTGCAAAAATTCCTAAAACCCACAAAATAGCCTAGAACTAACTGGGAGAAGGAATCTTTGAGGCCCAGTCCAACTGACCTTTCTCCTCTAACTTCCTTTTGTTTTACAGTTGAGGGGGAGGGGAGGAAAGAAGCATTTAAATAGCATCTACTATGTGCCAGGCACTGTGCTGTGCACTTTAACAATTATCTTATGAAGTGAAAAAACAACCTGCGGAAGGGGATGCCTTTCCTGAAGTTCTGTAGGTCAGAATAGTAGAGCTGGGTCTAGAGAGGCAGCAGTCCATAGGGGACAGAACACTGGACTTTGAGTCAACGGGAGCTATGTTCCAATCTTGATTCACATAAGGCATTTCTCTCAGTGAGGAAGATGGGCTCATTGACCTCTAAAGTTCCTTCTCACTCCAAATATGTGCTGCTAATCCAGTATTCTTTCTACAGTACTAAATTCCAGCAGATGGAGGAGGCAGTGACAGTGGTTGGGCATAACAACTACCAAGTCTGGCTATACTTTTTTATTTAAACCTACAAACACAGACTAGAAGAAGCAATAGGCAGTTGTCTTTCTGAGGCAAGAGGTGTTTGGAACCCAAGAAAGGGCAAGACAAGACTCTTTAGATCCTGTGTTACCTATCATTTAAACTTGATTTCCCACCTTTCTGCTGAGTCTAGGAGATTTTCCAGTTGTTCATCCATATTGACTTTAAAATCCAGTTCTGTTTGCTAATTGTATGATCTTGGGCAAGTCATTTCCTTATACCTCAGTTTCCTCATCTCCGAAATGAGGAGAGTTGAACTAGATGATCTCTAAAGTACCTTCTATCGTGGCAGCTAGATAACACGATGGATAGAGCGCCAGGCCTGGATTCAGAAGGGCCTGTATTCAAGAGGACCTGGGTTCAAATTTGTCCTCAGTTACTTCCTAGCTTAACCCTGTCACTTAACTCTGATTGTTTAGCCCTTGCCGATTTTTTGTCTTAGAATTGATAAAAAGACAGAAGGTAAGAGTTTTAAAGAACAAAAAATAATAAAGTGCCTTCTATCTCTAAATCCTATTTTCCTGTGAAGGAATTCTTCAACAATTATGTTATCTTGAGGGGGAGACAGACAAGACAGACAGACAGACAGAGACAGGCAGAGACAGGCAGAGAGACAGGCAGAGAGAATGAGAACGAACAGCAAGGGACCCAGGCACTTGTCACTCCTAGAGTATCTCTCTGGCAGGAATTGCAGAGAGAGAACACTTTCCTCCGAGCACAGTTTGCTCAGAAGACAGAAATTCTCAGTAAAGACAAGATGGAACTTGAAAAGAAACTCTCTGCCTCAGAAGTGGACGCCCAGCTCATCCGAGAGTCTCTTAGGGTGGCACTGCAGAAACATTCAGAAGAAGCAAAGAAGCAAGAAGAAAGGGTGAGTGATAGTGGGACTGCTTTCTAATTGGCATAAAATTTGGAGTCAGCCAGAGAAAATTGGGGCTCTTCCTGCCGGGGTCATGTTGCTGGTGTGGCTATGCTAGGAGCAGACATGAACTAGAGAAATCGGGACCCTCTGAGTTGGGGTGGCTTCCAAGGCCATGCTTGTAGAACATATACAGTGATTGCCTGTTCTTCAGACTGGTTACTTCAAGGTAAATAGAAGCACTAACTTGGGCATTCTCCACTGTTCACTTCCCCATTCTCTCAAACATCTTGCCAGCTAGCATAGGAGTGCCCAGGGCTGTAAACACCTGGGATTCAATTTCTTTGGTTTTCTTCCTGCCATGGACTAAAAATGGACTAAAGTTTATGTTTGCAACTCTTTGGAGAGCTTAGAATCCTTGTAAGCTCCTTCTTGTTCTTCCATTCTTCTATCCCAACACTTCCAAAAGGTTAAGTGGGCCAGCATGGAGGCAGAAACTTCTGACCCAAAGCCTTGGCTCTTTTACTTAATTGTTTGTGTTGCCCTGGCACAGCACCTCCCAATCCTGATCTTTAGTTTCCCTCTGTAAAAAAAGGGTAAATAATGCACTGCCTTCTTAGCTTGAAGACTTATTGTGTTCAGAGAGCTTTGTAAACCATGAAGCATAGAAAAATAGGACTTGTTACTGAACAGCTTTTAGAGTGTAAATGATGATGATTTCACCTGAGGCAGTGCCGTCAGCTTACCAGTGAGTCATTCTTTGGTCACATCTTCCCCTTTAGACTCATTAAGAGCTTTCTCTAAGATCAGTGTGTTTCCATTTCACTGGTTTTGGGGTTTTTTTACTTCCCTTTTGGTTGTGTCTTCTGAAAATAAGAATAACTTCATTGTAATAATACTTTCTGGTTAACAAAGTGCTTTTTTTCACAGCAATGTTTTAAGGTGGATAGTGTAAATATTACGAGCCCCATTTTACAGATGAGGGAACTGAGGATCTGGGAAGTAAAGTAATCTTAGTCAAAGTCACATATATATCAAGGCCAGGTCTTGAACTGAATTCTCTTTCTCCTGCACTCTGCTTTTTTAACTTAGACTTTTTAGATAAAAGTTTACCTTTTCCAATGATTTGTTTACGTGCAGTTGACAGGTTTTGAAGTGGGAAATGTACTGCCAATCTACCAGACGAACCAAACAGAATGAATGCCTGTGGCAGGAAATACATCTGTTTGTAAGGCCACCTAACAATCGGTGATCTTCTCTTTCCTTGACTGAAAAATGCTGCCATTATAAATCTGTAACTTGTGCCCCTATCTCGAATGACCTGTTAATCTTTCTCATGTTCCTGGCCCTTATCACAGTACAACGTCATCCCAAGTCCCTAGGGAAAGGCTACTGATTGTAGGTTTACTTCTCAGTTGTAATTGCCAAAGGGAAAAAATTGTTTATTGGAAGAAATAGAGTTGACATTCAGTTGACATCCTGACAGTCAGGAACCAGACCATGAGCCAACTGAAGACAAATGACTTCCCTTTGCACAGGTCAAGGGACGGGACAAACACATTAACAATCTGAAAAAGAAATGTCAGAAGGAATCAGAGCAGAATCGGGAGAAACAGCAGCGCATTGAGACCCTGGAGCGCTATCTGGCTGACCTGCCCACACTGGAAGATCATCAGAAGCAGAGTCAGAAGGTAGAAATAGAATCTGACCTGTTGGGGGGAAATGGAATCACCCAGAAACTTTAGAGGACCCAGAGTGGGAAAGGACCTGAGAAATCTAATCTCATTCCTTGATTTTACAGAGAAGGAAAAATGAGGCCCAGAGAGGTCACATGACTTGAGGAAGGTCACACCCGTAGTAGCAGAGCCAGGATGCAAACCTAGGTCTTCTGACTCCCTGTGTCCAGTGTCCTTTTTCCCTCTACCATGCTACCTCTCAAGCCTCTGTGTTTCCTAAAAGGAAAATTCCAAGTACTAAATGTTCGGAGTTGTGGGCTGTTGATTGGCAGTTGGATTGAAAACACCTCAAGGTCCCTTGGGGAGAAGCACTCCTGACTTGTTGGATCTGAGCCTGGCCTTCTGTCTCTAGCTCCGGGAATTAGAGCTGAAGAGCTCCGACCTGCAAGAGCAAGTGACCAACCTGGAGAGAAAGCTGGGAGAGGCCCGGGCAAGTTGCAAGGAGCGGGAATCCCAACTGGAAAGCCTGAAACAGAGTGAACAGGAGCTCCTGTCCAGGATACACAGGTAAAAAAAGAGCCCCGCCCTGGGACTGCCTTCAACTCCCACGGTAGGCTCTGGAAACAAAATAACAAGGTGGCACCTGCTTCCCCAGTTAGTAACAGTTAACAAACACTGGTTCTCTCTGCCTAGTTTCTCATTTCTGGGATGGTGGACATCTAAATCCCACTACCAGACCCAGTGCCTTTGTTTATCTCAGCAGGAAGTATGGCACCTGAGTGAGCTAAGGGAGAGGGATGGAGAGAGGAGGGAGCTTCGGCCCCTACTTCTCTAAAAATAGAGAGCAGTTGGGTATGGAAGTAAAGGGACTAACTCTTATGATTATAATAAACTTTGAGCTTCTCTGTCTTTCAGTTTGCAGGATAAGCAATGTTCGAAGAAGACCAGCGGAGGGAGTCTGGTTCAACAAGTGGAAAGCCCCAAAGTGGAGTCTGAATCTTTGCAGAAGGAGTGTGATTGCCTTAGGAAGGTGACTGATAGTATGTGCCATGCTCTGGTGGGAGGGGAAGTCAGTGACTCTGGCCTCCATGCACCTGGCCACCAGAGTAGCTAATCTCATTTGAGCAAGCTAATGCATTTTATGACTCTTCTCTTGAATGCTCTGTTTTTGGAATGTGATTCAGGGAAGGAACTGCTTTCTACTCTGATTTTTAAAATTTTACTACAGGAACACCACTCGGTTGATAACTTTAGTTATATGTTTTTGGGGAACCAGGAAAGACAAAAAAATCAGACTCTGGGCAGCCAAAGTAGGTGCCCTAGGGCTCTGGCACTAAAGCTCATTCTCATGTCTCCTAGAATAATCCTTCTCCCAAGAACAAAGTGACACTTATTTTACAAACACAATTTGAATATTCTGGATTAGCTAGTGAAACACCCTTTTGTAGACTAGAAGTGATAGATAGGAAGGGGGTGCCACTGAAAGTTTTCATACTGTTAATAGCAAAAATGACTGGTGGCAGTGCTAGATCTGAATGTTAAATTGCTACTAATAATATTTTGTGTCTGTTTACATCATCAGTTCTAATCATTTGCAAGTTAGAATTGAAGTAGCCTGAGCTCTTAGTCATTTTTGCCTGTTTGAAATAATATGCTTGCTCTTCACAAGTGTGTGTGATTTGCACCTGGTATATTTCTTAATAGAGTACACCTTATCTGGTATTTTTCAGTGATGAAAGGTTTTAATCAAGCTCCAGGATATGTCTTAAGGGAATACATGATATAACAATTACCTTTCATAATAAAACTAAAAGTAATCCCACAATTAAGTTAGGAAATATTTCTATTTATGGATGTCTGTTAGGCAAATGGATAGACAGTGATCTGGGCCTCTAAGCAAGTAAGGAAGGAATATTGACTTGGACAATCTGTTGGCAATGGCAGTTTAAACTCTTGCTCAAAGTGTTTACTGGAAAAGCCTATCTTCTTAACTTCATTCTGCCTGTGGTACTCCGTGGCTATAAATCATGACCTCAGAAGAAGTCATGTTCTATAGCTCAGAGAGCAATAGAAAGATGCATGATGGATAAAAAGCAGAGTGAATCATGGGAGGGGGAGGTCGAAGGAGAAGGAAGAGTCAAGCATGACAAGTTTTAAAATGAGTGACTAATTTGGAGGAGGGATAGGTTTGTTGGGAAGATGTGTTCTGTTTCTTGGTATCAGGGCAGGCAACGAACCTGAGTAGCTTCTGAGAGTATCACTGGATAACCTTTGAACTTCTTTCAGATTATGGGATTCTTTGACCCTATTGCTGCCTGGTATGATGAACTGTGTTTAGGACAGATTGAGTTTATATGTGTTTGCTGGGATATCCAGGTATGGAGGTGACTGGCAGGCAAGTTGGTGATGAGGGACAGAAATTCAAGAATAAGATTGACTAGATATATAGATTTGGGATCCATCTAAGAACCTATGCTCATCAATTAGATTCCTGAAAGAGAGTGTAGAAGGAGAAGGAGAGATGAACCTGGGATAGTCTGATTGGGAACCTTCAGGTAAGGGGCAAGGAGATAAATGACCCAGAAAAGGCATGGACAGACAGGACAGCAAAATGAGGAGAGAGTAGAGCTATGGTTAATAAATTTGGATGGAATGGACAATTAGAAGCTCCAAAGAATAGCTGACATTTACAGGGAGCCTTAATGTCTATGGAGGCACTTTGCTTTCAACAGCTCGGTAAGATATTACCTTCATTTTTACACATATAGAAACAAGTTTGGAGCAGTGATGGGACTTGAATCTTGGGTCTCCTGGGCTCAAACCCATTTACCACACTGCCTATCAATTATAAACAGCAAACTTCAGAATCCAAAGGGCAGAGCAGTCTAAAGTAGAGAGGCAATTCACTTTAGATAGATTTCCATCCAAAAGATTTGAAAGTTTTGCTGCTTTAAAGGTAAAGCAAACTTTGATTTACCAAGAATATACCTCATTCAGTTCAGCAAATGTTGATGGGAATGTGTTATGTGCTAAGCATTATAAGGGGATGGGGGGGGGGGGGCGAGTAAAGAAGGTCCTCATTCCAATAATGCTACACAAATGGGTATAACTGTAGTCATCTTTTCCTCTTCTTTCTTCCTCATCCTCTAGGTCCAGTCAGTTGCTGTATTTTATCACTTCTCCCTTTACAGCATCTTTTCTCTTCTCCCTCACACTTATTGCCCTAGATCGTACCCTTATCATCTCATGCCTCACCTGTCTCAGGAGCTTCCCACTTGATTTCTTCCTCTTCCACCCTTCATCTAATCCATTCTCTACCCAGCTTCCAAATTACCCTTCCTAAAACAGATTCGAGTTCCAAACCTCTCTGGGAAAGAGCATTCACAGGCTGGCTCCCACCTGCCTTCTGAGAAGCCTTTTATCTCAGACCACTCCCAGTCACACACATACTACTTTGTAGCCAAACTAGACTACCAGCTCTTAACCAGACTGGATGGTTCCTCTCCCATTTCTGGGCTTTTTTTTTTTTTTTTTTTTTTTTTTTAGATCCTTGTACTTTGGTGTATTGTCTCATAGGTGGAAGATTGGTAAGGGTGGGCAATGGGGGTCAAGTGACTTGCCCAGGGTCACACAGCTGGGAAGTGGCTGAGGCCAGGTTTAAACCTAGGACCTCCTGTCTCTAGGCCTGACTCTCACTCCACTGAGCTACCCAGCTGCCCCATTTCTGGGCTTTTATGCAGACTATTCCTTACCCTTCCTTTATCTCTTAGATTCCCTCTATGCTGAACTTCCTGATTTTGCCCTCACATACCCAGTTGTTAGCATTCTCTCACTTCTTGACTTTTTCCTGCCCAGTCCATATACATTTAGCACACAGGCTCCTTTAGGGCAGGGATTATTTTTAATATCTTTTTTAAATCTTTACTCAGCACCAAGTTCAGTGCCATGCCCATAGTTGGCACTTAGTAAATATTTATTGAAATCGGACAGCAATTCAACTGTTAAGACCTTGGAGTGGAGGAGAGGGTGCCATTGAGACCATCTAATCCAAAATCTTCATTTTACAAAGGAGCCAGGGGGCTTAAGGGTAAAAAGGTCACAGACTTATTTGGGGGGAGGGGGAGCAGTTGGGTAGCTCAATGGATTGAGAGCCAGGCCTAGAGACAGAAGGTCCTAGGTTCAAATCTTTTTTTTTTTTTTAGCTTTTTTTTTTAATGTTTTATGTTTTTAGAAAGATTTTCCATAATTCTTGTTTTTACTTTCCCCTTCACCAACCTTTACCCTCCTCCCCTAAAGCCCCCCCATATCCAACTTCCACTGGTTTTAACATGTGTGGTCAATCAAGACTTATTTACATATTATTGATAGTTGCATTTGTGTAGTCGTTTAGTGTTACATCCCCAACCATGTCCGCATCCACCCATGTGTTCAACGGTTGTTTTTCTTCTGTGTTTCCACTCCTGTAGTTCTTCCTCTGAATGTGGGTAGCATTCTTTTGCATAAATCCCTCAGAATTGTCCTGGGTCATTGCATTGCTGCTAGTACGGAAGTCCATTACATTCAATTTTACCACAGTGTATCAGTCTGTGTGTACAATGTTCTTCTGGCTCTGCTCCTTTCACTCTGCAACAGTTCCTGGAGGTCTTTCCAGTTCACATGGAATTCCTCCAGTTTATTATTCCTTTGAGCACAATAGTCACCAGCATATACCACAATTTGTTCAGCCATTCCCCAATTGAAGGACATACCCTCCTTTTCCAGTTTTTTGCCACCACAAAAAGCACAGCTATAAATATTTTTGTACAAGTCTGTTTATCTATGATCTCTCTGGGGTACAAACCCAGCAGTGGTATGGCTGGATCAAAGGGCAGGCAGTCTTTTAGAGCTCTTTGGGCATAGTTCCAAATTGCATCCAGAATGGTTGGATCAGCTCACAACTCCACCAGCAATGTATTAATGCCTCAATTTTGCCACATCCTCTCCAACATTTACTGCTTTCCTTTGCTGTCATGTTACCTAATCTGCTAGGTGTGAGGTGGTACCACAGAGTTGTTTTGATTTGCATTTCTCTAATTATTAGAGATTTAGAACACTTTCTCATGTGCTTATTGATACTTTTTGATTTCTTTATCTGAAAATTGCCTATTCATGTCCCTTGCCCATTTATCAATTGGGGAATGGCTTGATTTTTTATACAATTGATTTAGCTCCTTGTATATTTGAGTAATTGGACCTCTGTCAGAAATTTTTGTCATAAAGATTTCTTCCCAGTCTGTTGTTTCCCTTCTGATTTTGGTTGCATTACTTTTGTTTGTACAAAAACTTTTTAATTTAATATAATCAAAATTATTTCTTTTACATTTTGTAATTTTTTTCTAACTCTTGCTTGGTTTTAAAATTTTCCCTTTCCCATAGATCTGATAGGTATACTATTCTATGTTTACCTAATTATCTTAGTTTCCTTCTTTATATTCAAGTCATTCACCCATTCTGAATTTATCTTGGTGTCTAGGTTCAAATCTGACCTCAGACACTTCCCAGCTGTGTGACCCTGGGCAAGTCACTTGACCCCCCATTGCCTACCCTTACCACTCTTCTGCCTTGGAGCCAATATACAGTATTGACTCCAAGATGGAAGGTAAGGGTTTAAAAAAAAAAAGTAGATCAGGAAGAAATCCAAAATTGAATCCAGAAGTCCTTTCAGTCAATAAGTGTGACTGTCTTTCCACTACACTATAACAGGGAATTCCCCCTTCCCCTCCAGATTATTGGCAATTTTGTACTCAGACACATGGTCCTATTCAGTCCCTTTTCCTACCAGAGGACCAAATCCTGTCTGCCACTTGTTTGTTCGTTTTTTAACCTTACCTTCGGTCCTAGAATCAATACTGAATATGGCTCCAAAGCAGAAGAACAATAAAGTTGCATTGTTTTTGTTTGTACAAAAGCTTTTTAATTTATTATAATCAAAATTATTTATTTTACATTTTGTAATTTTCTCTAACTCTTGCTTGGTTTTAAAATCTTTCCTTTCCCAGAGATCTGACAGGTATACTATTCTGTGTTCACTTAACTTATTTATAGTTTCCCTCTTTAAATTCAAGTCATTTACCCATTCTGAATTTATCTTGGTGTAGGGTGTGGGATGTTGATCTAAACCTAATCTCTCCCATATTGTTTTCCAAATTTCCCAGCAGTTTTTGTCAAATAGTGGATTCATGTCCCAAAAGTTGGGCTTTTTGGGTTTATCATACACTGTCTTGCTGACGTCACTTACCCCAAGTCTATTCCACTGATCCTCCCTTCTGTCTCTTAGCCAGTACCATATTGTTTTGATGACCGCTGCTTTATAGTATAGTTTAATATCTGGTACTGCTAGGCTACCTTCCTTCACATTTTTTTTCATTATTTCCCTTGATATTCTTGATCTTTTGTTCTTCCAAATGAACTTTGTTATAGTTTTTTCTAATTCAGTGAAAAAGTCTTTTGGTAGTTTGATAGGTATGGCGCTAAATAGGTAAATTAATTTGGGTAGAATGGTCATTTTTATTATGTTAGCTCATCCTACCCATGAGCAATCAATGTTTTTCCAATTGTTTAGATCTAGTTTTAATTGTTTGGAAAGTGTTTTGTAGTTGTTTTCGTATAATTCCTGTGTTTGTTTTGGTAGATAGATTCCTAAGTATTTTATATAATCTAGGGTGATTTTAAGTGGTGTTTCTCTTTCTACCTCTTGCTGCTCTAATGTGTTGGAAATATATAGAAATGCTGATGATTTATGTGCATTTATTTTGTATCCTACAACTTTGCTAAAGTAGTTGATTATTTCTACAAGCTTCTTAATTGATTCTCTAGGATTTTTTAAGTAGACCATCATATCATTTGCAAAGAGTGATAGCTTAGTCTCCTCATTGCCTATTTTGATACCTTCAATTTCTTTTTCTTCTCTAATTGCTACTGCTAGTGTTTCTAGTACAATGTTAAATAATAGAGGTGATAATGGGTATCCTTGTTTTACTCCTGATCTTATTGGGAAGGCTTCTAATTTATCCCCATTGCATATGATGCTTATTGATGGTTTTAGATATATACTGTTCATTATTTTTAGGAAAGGACCTTCTATTCCTATACTTTCCAGTGTTTTCAATAGGAATGGCTTTTTCAGCATCTATTGAGGTAATCATGTGATTTTTGTTTGTTAGATTGTTGATATGGTCAATTATGTGGATGGTTTTCCTAATGTTGAACCATCCTTGCATTACTGGTATAAATCCCACCTGATCATGGTGGATAATCCCCTTGATCACTTGCTGGAGTCTCTTTGCTAGTATTCTGTTTAAGATTTTTGTGTCTATGTTCATTAGGGAAATTGGTCTGTAGTTTTCTTTCTCTGTTTTTGATCTCCCTGGCTTTGGAATCAGTACCATATTTGTGTCATAAAAGGAATTTGGTAGGACTCCTTCTTTGCTTATTATATCAAATAATTTGTATAGTATTGGGATTAATTGTCCTTTGAATGTTTGATAGAATTCACTTGTGAATCCATCAGGCCCTGACGATTTTTTCTTAGGGAGTTCTTTGATGGCTTGTTCAATTTTTTTTTCTGATATGGGATTATTTAGGTATTCTATTTCTTCTGTTGTTAATCTAGGCAATTTATATTTTTGTAAATATTCATCTATATCACCTAGATTGCTATATTTATTGCCATATAATTGGACAAAATAGTTTTTAATGATTGCCTTAATTTCCTCTTCGTTAGAGGTGAGGTCTCCCTTTTCATCTTTGATACTGTCAATTTGGTTTTCTTCTTTCCTTTTTTTTTATTAGATTGACCAGTACTTTGTCTATTTTATCTGTTTTCTCAAAATACCAGCTTCTAGTCTTGTTTATTAATTCAATAGTTCTTTTACTCTCGATTTTATTAATTTCTCCCTTGATTTTTAGTACAACCCCTCTTTTTAGATGGTACCCTAGTCACAAAATACTGAGCAGTTTATACATAGTTTACAAATATATATAATATGTACAAATATGTAGTTATTTCCTCACAATGTTCTTCTTGCACCATTTTATAGATAAAGAATCTGAGACCTAGGTTAAGGGATCTACCCACGTCATAGCTAATTAGTTTGGGAATTTGCCCTGAAACCCAGGTCTTCTGAGCCCCAGTTCAGCACTCTGTGCTGAGCTAATTGAGCCATCAGAATCAACAAACAGGCACTTATTGAACACTTACTATGCGCCAAGAACTCTGCTAGGTACTAGAGATACACATACAAAGAAAGAAACAAATCCTGCTTTCAGAGAATTCACAACCTTCCTCTTGGCTCTACCTGAGCTGACCAAAACATAAAACACATTGGGGCTAGTGTACTGCTGAGGTTGGATATTGCAAGTTCCCTTGGTAGAAAATAAGCCCTGGCTTTTTCTTCTATTTTCTTTGCCTTTCAGATTGTAGATAAGCAACAGAAGAAGATAGATGAGTTGTGTTCACAAGTGAAGGTAAGCAGGACCTGCACTGCAATTAGTAGAGCCGTACAAGATTCTAAAGTTCTCACATATCCAGAGTTTGACTTCACTTTAGACACATTCCAGACAAGTATGTCTTTCAGAGATATGCTCCCATAGGGAGAATTCTCACCCTCCACTCCTCACTTAATGGAATTGCAGATAAAAAGTCTCTAGCAGCTACTTTAAGAGCCTGCTATGCCCCTTTGTCTTTGTGTGGTCTGGGCTGCTTACATTTGGCTTCTTAGAAGTGTTCAGGAGGAAAATTAGTCAGATGAACAGTCATTTCCTGATGACCATTTAAAAGCATAAAAATATTGTACTAGTTGTGTTGGAAAGTCTCACTTCCTCTTTGGGACCCCCCAAACCCTATGATTTTGTTCTTGTTCTGGATAGTTTCCTAGGTCTCATACCATGTGATGCTTTTTCCAACAAGCCTCAGAGGGATGTAAGTAGGTCCTGATTTATGTT
This sequence comes from Gracilinanus agilis, assembly GCF_016433145.1. Lineage (NCBI taxonomy): Eukaryota > Metazoa > Chordata > Mammalia > Didelphimorphia > Didelphidae > Gracilinanus > Gracilinanus agilis. The sequence goes on from NC_058132.1 coordinate 64,156,591, forward strand.
CTATTGATCCAAGAACAGCCTGTACTTCCTGCCCACCCATCTCTCCATCCTTCTCAGATCTGGCTTGTATAAAACCCCATCATAACCTAAGGTTGGTGCTATTTTTAGTGTAGCACAGTGATTAGCACATAGTAGGGACTGCTTGCTGATTCAGTATAAACATTCATGTGCATATACATTCTTTCAAAGAGAACTCATTTTAGAGGGGGTAGCAGAATTGGGGAAGCAGCCAGTAAATAATCATCAGAAGTCTTTAAGGCCATATCTGTCTTGGCTAAAGAATAAAGAAAAAAATGGCTGTATTCCCTTTCCAAACAAAATCCTTATTTCTTCTCTAGGCATTGGAGGCTCTGTAATCAGGCAGCAACCTACCTTTCCAGCCTTTCCTCGTGTTAGTTCCCCTTTTTGCACACTGAATTCTGGTCAAAATGACTAATTGAGAGCATTTGGCTAATTTTGACTTTGTCATCAAGCTTAGGCAAACTGCACACTAGGACACTGAAAAGCCTGGTGGATGGGATTGCCGAGCCAAGTGTGGAGAACGGGGGAAGGAGGAGTGGGTCTTAAACCTGGAGAATGTCAATTGTCTTGATTTAAAGGGAAAGGGGGGGGGTATTTCTAAGCTGTAAAATGTGGAATTTCACTTAACCCCTGGTATAGTGCCAGAATACATTATCAGAGGGATGGCTAATGAACATTAGAAAAGAAAGCAATGATCACACATAGTCAATATCTCTTTTATCATGTTAGATTAACAGAATATCCTTTTTTGACAAGGTTACTAGACTGGAAGTGGGGGTTTCCGGAGGAATGCCTCAAAGATCTCTCCTTGGCCCTGAGCCGTTTCATGTCTTTATCAGTGACCTTTATTTTGTGAATTTGTAGCAGACACTAAACTGACAGACAGGTGGGGTGCTATAGGCAAGGTCTGAACACACACATTGAAGGTGCATTGGAAGTTGGACTGAATCAGATAGGATGAATTTCAGTATTGTTCAATGTAAGGTCATCCTCTTGGGTTCAGAAAAAGCAATTGTATGAGTAGGAGATAACCAGGAAATGAGGAGATGGTGGGATGACACTAGATAACCCTTCATCTGAAAAAAGATCTCTAGGTTTTAGTGGGTTGTGAACTCGGCATGAGCCAACAGGGTGTTATGGAAGCCAAGAAAACTAATTCAATCTAGGACTGCTGAAAGACACCTGGGTCCCAGGTGTCCTACTATACTTTCCCTTGTCAGACTCTCCACATCCTTTCTCTTGTGTGTGTTACTACAGGTTGGATTTTTTGGCTTCTAAGGCCCCTTACAACTCTGAAATTCAGTAGCCGTTTGCCTTTTCCTATAACTCACCCCAGACATCTCAGTTCCAGGCCTTTGCCCATATTCAGTGAACAGAGAATGTCTTTCTCTTCTTCCTCCTTGCTGCCACCTTGGCCTCTTGAAAGCTAACCTGCCTTTCAATCCCTGGGTCCAGGTTTCCCTGAAGCCTTTTTCCTCCCACTTGGCCTTCTTTGGCCCTTGGATAGCACTACCAAACCAGTTGGGTGGGAAACTGGTTGAAGTCAGTATCAGCTTTGGGATGTTGCCTTGTAATCCTTTGCTCTCTCCACCCCCTTTGATGGCCCCCAGAGCCTGGAGGCAGAAGTGGCCCAAGAAGAAGGAGCTGGTCAAGCCCTGAAGGAAGAGGCCAGAAGGAGGGAAAATGCCTTGGAACAGCTACGCTTGGCAGTAAAGGAGGTGAGGACAGGGTAAGAGTCTGGGGCTTTTTAGCCATAGTATGAAAGGCCTTACAGGCTAGCAAGTCTCTGTTGGAGAGCAGTCAGGATTTCTTTCTACAGAAACCACCCATCTTCTGAGAATTCCTGGGCCAGACAAGAAGGCAGCTTAACCCCTGCTTATACACAAGAGTGTTGGCTGGCTCCTAAAGATCCCCTCCCTACTGATGGTGATATATAGGCTTTTGGAGATGAGATCAGGAAAGGACATTTTAGACTTTTAACTTTTTAAGTGAAAAATGTATTGTATTTTGACATGCTTCCCCCCCCCCCATTTAATCTCCCTAGAATATTTTCTGGATTTAGGGTTTGTGTTCCTCTTGCTTTGTACAGTGAGCTGAACAGGCAGGAGAGTTCTTTAACTGGGCTCAATCCCAAGATAGGGCTAAAGTGGTTGGAATCTGGAGGGAATCTGTTCAGCATGTTCTTAGAACAGGAGAGAGAGAGTTTAGTGGGGTGAGCCTATCATCCCTTCACAGGTCTAGTGTTGGAGGAGGGATAGGTTCGGCTGTGGTTGTACTTTAGGGAATATACAAAGGCTTTTGGTAGTTAATTGGCCATGCCACTTAAATTCAAGATGGCATTATCCAAGTCCCTTAAAACTGGAAGAGATGGAAGAGTTAAGCAAATGAGGATCCTTTCCAACTCAGAATTCTCTGATCCTGGTAATAATACCTTCTGTTCTGACTCTTCATGACTGGTATGGGGTTTTCTTGGCAAAGATGCTGAAATGATTTGCCATTTCCTTCTCCAGTGGATTAGGCAAACAAAAGTTAAATGACTTGCCCAGGGTCATACAACTAATGAGTGAGTGAGGTCACATAGGAACTTAAATCTTCCTGACTTCAGATCCAGTGCTCTATTCACTGAGCTACCTAGCTTCCTTAATACCTTCTACAGATGGGAAAACTGAAGCCATAAAGTTAAGTGACTAGCTGAAGGTTCAGAGCAAATGGCAAAGCTGGGGCCCAGAAGCCTGGTCTGCAAGGCACTTCCCCAGATACTGGTTACGGGTTGGCCATCTAGGCTTCTGCTCTTCTTTCATCACCTCCTTCACAAAGAGATGGGGCCCAGCCAGCCTGGCCCAGAGCCACTCTTGTTAGGGTGGAGGGGAAAGATTGAAACCAGTATCTCTAGCGGAGGTTTTGTTCTCCTCAGATTTCACTTGTATGTGTTCAGGCTTCTCTAATGGCCTGGCTAACAGTGTTGGCTGAGGCACTGGCCGCAGATGTATTTCCAAGGGGTGGAGAATAACTTCTCTGGTTCCTGAATAGGAACCTGCAGGCTGGTGACTCAGGTCCCCTGTGGGAAGCAGCTGCTATGGCAAGCCAAGGCTGTGCAGAGAAACACTCCCTAACCAGGCTGGTGGGAGGATAGAGTCAGACCCTGCTATCTGGGGGCCCAACCCAGGGCCTGGCTGCTTGCTGCTGACTCAGAGCCTTATGTCTGTCCGCCCCCAGCCTAGATTTAATCAGGGCTTGCCTTGTGTACTCAGCTTTCAGTACAGAACCAGGACCTGATTGAGAAGAACTTGACCCTCCAGGAGCACCTTCGCCAGGCCCAGCCAGCTTCTTTGGCCACTACAGACACAGCCCAGCTGGTCCATGAGCTACACCAGGAGCTGAGCAGCTGCCTGCAAGATCTTCAGGCTGTGTGCAGTATTGTGACCCAGAGGGCCCAGGGCCGAGACCCCAACCTTTCCCTTCTCCTGGGCATCCATTGTAAGTGTCAGGGCCAGGGTGGGTGCCGAGGCCTTGGGTAGGGGATAATCCTTATGAGGTGACACAGAACTAGAAGGAAGCTGCCATTCAGGCCTTTTCAGCCCAATCACGGTTAGCCAAGCTTACCAAGTACCTAATGAGGCATGATCATATCCAGCTTGACCAATGATCATCCTTTTTGGGTTTTCCAGGCCCTTCTCTCCTAGCAGACCTGTGAAGTCATCATATAAGCATCATCACTTTTTTATACACAAGAAAATTTTTCAGTTAGTGAGAACTAGACCTAGACCTCAGTCACAGGCTTTGGCCTCTTGAGTCTAGCACTTCCACCTCAGCTACCTTGGGGAACTTAAAAGGCTTATATTTTTAGGTCCTCTAGCTTCTTGAACATAGTAGGTTCCAAATATCAGTTTGCCTGATCTTAGACCCAGGCCAATGGGTATAGGGAAAACATCCCTTGAAGTGCCACATCCCAAGGCTTTGGATCTCAAGTTGATGATGAGCCACCCTGTTAAGCTTTTCAAGGAATGTGTCCCAGCAGCCTACTGAATGAGCTTTTCCTCCCAAATCTCTTCCTCCCCAGCTATGCCCCTCCCAGGGACGGAGCTAGATTTGCAGAAGCCAGATGTGATCATCAAAAAGCTAGAAGAAGTCCGACAATTGCATCGTGACATCGAGGAGTTACGTACCACCATGTCTGACAGATATGCTCAGGACATGGGAGAAAACTGCATCACCCAGTGAGGATATAGGAAATAGAGGAAGGAACCAGGCAAAGGAGAGGCAAGGCCTCTCAATATGCCTTGTCCTTCAGGAGCATATTTATAAGCACTTGCCACTACTCTTTTGCCCCTGGGTGGTGATGAGGAAGGCCAAATTAATCATTAACTTGGCCTTCCCTGAGCACAACCTGCAGTCCAGGAAAACCTTGTTCTGGCCCCTGTTGCCTTGATACTCCATCCTTACAGATGGAAGCCAGGATCATCCTTCCACTGTTTTACCCACAGCTTTCTTTAAGAGGCTGATAGAATGAAGCCCTGGTCATTTGCTATGATTGCCCTCAGATCATTAACAACAAGGACTTTCCATGCTGCCCCCCCACCCCTTCTCCCTTAGATGACAGAATTATTTTAGGATTGTGGTGCCCAGTCATACAGCTCCATCTTTTCACCTCAGGGTTAACTAATGGGTGAGATGGGCCCTTCCCATCTGTACAGCCCAGGAGCCTCCCAAATGCCTCAGGATCTTTCGTTCAGCAAAGTCTCCATAGCATTGTAAAGGAGAAGTAGATAATTTGTCACTCTTGTGCCTTAATTTCTCCTCCCTGCCACCTCTCATCCCCAACTAAGTTTTCCCCAAAGCACCACTCAGATCACATTTTCAACCTGGACTTGTAGGTGTATCTCTGAGGAGCAGACAAAATCCTCCTCTCTTTCTTTTTGTTTTCTAGTCTCTGCAAACAGTTGGGTACTGGATGCTGACTTTGGGAGGACTGGGGCAGCTGGTCTTCACCATCCTTCTGAAGGGCATCTGCTCTTCTGTGGCTCTTAATTTGGGGAGAGTGCTTGGAACCAGTAGGCAGAGGCTTCTGCTTCCCTTTTCTCCGCTCTCCCTTCCTCTGGCTACCTCAACCCAGGGAGCTGTGGGCAAGCTGCCTGGGTTCTTGGGGAGTCTCTTCTCCCTCCTTTCCTGCCCTTTTACAGGGCTGGAAAAGCCCTTCCCATCCTGGGGAAGGCCCAAGTGTGTTGGTGCCCTGGAAAGCCCAACACTCTAATGCCCACACAGGCCTTGGCACCTCAGGTTCTAGATTTTTATCAGTTTCCATTTTGATTTTTAGTTCCTGGTGCAGGTTGGGTTTGAGTTTGAGTCATTCACAGGGGCTGGTTATGTTGGGTTTTTTCTTCTTTGGGGGAAGCCTTGGATCAATCCCCCTTTTCACCTTGGACTCATTTGTGTCTGGATCTTTGTGTTTGTCCTAGGCTTATGTGCCTAGCTTAGGGCTGACCCTGGATGCTGTGGGGCACCGCTGAGGCCTTAATGGCATCTGTGGGTGCCCATCCTTGCTGCTCCAGTAGCTTGCACAACCCTGATTTTCTAATCTTCTGGTCAGTGAGCAGATGAGCTACAGCCCTTCAGAGACACTCTTCTCCAGTTTTGTGTTGAATTTCTAGAATGTGTTTGGGGAAAGCTGCTCGCCCAGCCCCTGCCCTCTGCCAGGCCGCAGGCACCCTGCTTTTGCAGAGCCACCTGCAGCTTGGGAGCAGTGCAGACCTCAGGGCTGTTATTCCTCGGCGCATCGATAAGCACAAGTCGTATTTATATGAATCTTTGTTATACGGACCCGTTTGTATTGACTATTTTGATTAAAAAATAAAGATCTAACTGGCTTCGTGGGTTTTATTCCCCTTACCCGGTAGGGAACAAAACGAAGGTCCTTCTGAAGATACAGCCAGACGGGCCCACACCGAAGAACCCGGGAGGCGGGGAGGAAACAAGCTTAGGCTAGCTTCTAACGACCACCCTCGCCGCCCCCTCCCCCCCGCATCCTTCCCGGGGCGCAGGAAGTTGGGAGACGCGGCGCGGTCAGCCTAGCTGCAGTCCCAGGGGCCGCGGTGTTTGTGCGGATCCGGGATCGTCCAAGGAGGCCCTGCCCTGCCCCGGGCCGCACCCGCCCCACAGTCCCAGCCCCTCGGGGAGGGCCCGGGAACCCGCGAGCCTGAGGCTGACTCGCGGCTACAGGCCGAACGCGCGACCCCGACACTCCGCCCCTGCCCGCACGGTGGAGGCTCCGCCTCCTGGCCCGCCCATTGGTCCCGAGCCCCTCTGACTCACGGGGCGGAGCAGGAAGGAAACCCCTCCCGAGCCCCGCCGACTCCTGCTGCTGCTTCTGCTACCGCCGCCGCCGCTCCTGCATTTCGGTCTGTCCGGCCCGGCCTGGTCCGCGCAGTCCCGGAGCGGCCCCGCTGTCCCGCCCCCGCGCGCCCGGCCACCGGGCCACATCCACAGCATGAGCGGCCTTCGGGTCTACAGCACCTCGGTCACCGGTTCCCGGGAGGTGAGCGCGGAAAGAAAGAGGGGGCGGAGCGGGACCCGGGAGTCTGAGGAGCTTCCCCGCCTTCCCTTCTGCAGCCAGAGCTGCGGCAGCCGGGCCGGGCCTCCCGGGGGGCGGGGCTGGGGGCTCCGGCCTATCGCTGACCGCGTCCCATCCCCCGACACCCCGCACCCCGGGATCATCCCCCATTCATCGCCCTGGAGTTTGGGCACTTCTCTGGGGACTGACTCCCCCAGCCTCACCAGGTGCCTAAGGCTTCTCATTTCACGCCCCGTGACTCCTCTCCCACGGTGCCCTCCCTCACGTCTCCTGCCACAATGCCCCCACCATCCTTCCCCTCTTGGCTCCCCTAGATCAAGTCCCAGCAGAGTGAGGTGACCCGCATCCTGGATGGGAAGCGAATCCAGTACGAACTGGTGGATATCTCCCAGGACAACGCCCTGCGGGAGGAGATGAGGACCCTGGCCGGGGACCCCAAGGCCATCCCACCCCAAATATGCAACGGGAACCAATACTGTGGGGTAAGGGACTCCAGGCCGAGCTGTAGGGGTGTGGAGAAAGGCAGGATCCCCGACCCCCCAGCGCTCAGAGTGCCCTTTCTTCCCCAGGACTATGAGCTCTTCGTGGAGGCAGTGGAACAGGACACCCTGCAGGAGTTCCTGAAGCTGGACTGACCCCCACAGACTGACCAAATCCCTACCCCCGACCTCCTCTCCCAGCCCTGAAGGACCCTGGGACCAATTTCTATCCCTGTACTGTATATCCACTTTTCAATTCCAGCCCCCTTTGCCCCCTCCCTGACATGCCCACATGGCCTTTTATTCCTCCTTCCGAATCCCGGACCTGGACCATTCCATCCCCTTTAGGCTCCATTCCATGCCCATCAGGCAGTCTTATTAACTCGGAACATCCGTGCTCCTTCCCCTCCCCCTCACTCCTCGGCCAGCACTGGGGCTCTGGGGAGGGATCCTCCCTCGTGCTGCCACCCCTCCCAGAGGCAGCCACCTGGTGACCAGCTGAGCGGGGGCGTGCCCGGCCCATGACCCTCGGGCCGCAGGTCCTGAGAGGAGATTAAATGTTCTGTTCCAGTTGGCTCGGAGCCGGTTTGTGATGGGACCTTTGGGGTGGCCGGGGAAGGGCGGCTGGGCGGCTGGCCTTTGTCTCCCGGAGCTTTCCTTCTCGTGGGAGGGATTCCGGGCTTTTTGGGTTGTGCATCGTGTATTTCTCGGTGGGCGTGTACGGGACGGATTGGGTGTGTCCGGCACGCCGGCGGGCTCTCCCAGGCGGAGCTGTGCGAGTTGTAGCGTGACGGCGGGAGTGCGAGTGTGTCGTGTTGGTCAGCCCGGGAGTCTGGGCTGGACCGCACCTTCCAGCTTAATGTTTGGCCGAGCCCCTCCTCCTCCCGCCGCGTCGGATCCCACGGGGGAATCCTGCCCCGGAGCCAGACAAAGGGCTGCCCCACCCTCGCCCAGCTGCGGGCTCCGCTGCCTCCCCTCCCCCAGAGGAACACGCAGGGCCAGCCTTACTGAGTCCCCAAAGTGGCTGGGGGATGTGATTTTATTAGAGACTGGGAGCCGAGTGTGGATTCTTGGGGGGCCGAAGCAGCAGGATGGCATTGGGCACCAGCCCACAGGCCTGCAGTGTCTTTGAATCATCTGCGTACACGGTGTTGGGGAAGACACTGAAGATTTCAAACATGGCTGGGTCCATGTCCCTGAGGTGGAAGGGATTTCGTTAGATGTGGCCCAGCCGCACTACCCCTTTTCTGAGCAAGCTTAAAGATGGATGGGAAGAGGGGGGCCACCTTGGCAGCAAGAGGCAGGAGGGGAGAGACTGACTAGGAGTTGAAGACTATTTGGGCTCAGGTTCTGGCTCTACTAGGAATTTTTTTTTTAACCCTTTACTTTCCACATTAGACTCCATACTGAGTGGTGGTTCCAAGGCAGAAGAGCCAAAAGGGCTAGGCAATGGGGGTGAAGTGACTTGCCCAGGGTCACCCAGCTAGGGTATGTCTGAGGCCAGATTTGAACCCAGGACCTGGCTCTAGCCACTGAGTAACCTAGATTTCAGACAAAGGACTTCCCTTGAGGCTGGAGGTGAGGAAGGAGGGAATGCATGATCATAAAGGTCCCTCCAAGCTCTGGAGTGTTGTTGGGGGGGGGGGGGGACAGCCAGGCAAGGGCGAATGCAGACCGGCCACCCAGCAGTGGATGGACTTGCTGGAGGATTGGGAGCAGGTGATGAGACAGGAGGCACCGACCTGGCCTGTGCAAGGTACCGTCTGACATCCCCAATGGTGTCCAGAGGCGACATGGGCAGCACAAACGATTGCTCCCCATTCTCAGACTTGATCCGTAGAGTGACGGTGGGAAACTCCGGGGAGGCCGGTGATGAAGATGTCTGCCTCAGCCTGGGGGCCCCAGCCCCGTCACCCTGGGGCCCAGGGCTGCAGGTGCTTTGGACTGGTCCCAGTGGCCTCACCCTACCCCAGCCCAACCCACCCTGGGGTCTCTGTAAGGGCGATTCGACCCCTCCCCCACGGCCACCAGCCCTGCCCTGGCTCCCCCATTCTCAGGATTCTCACCTCTCAGTCTCCACCAAGATCTCCTGGGGCCCTGTGCAGCCCTTTGAGGCAAGGAAGCAAAACATTGGCCCTGAGGCTACAGTCCTGCCTCCCTCCCCTCCTTCCCCACCTTCCTTCTGAGGACTGCCATGAGCCCTGTTGCCTAGAATGAAAAACTCATAGAGGTTAGGCCCCATGATCTGCCCCCCACCCCCACATGGGACTGGGGTGGCAAATCCTGGCAGCAGAGAGCCCCATCCTCCTGGAACAGGAAGCTGAAGGGAGGGAGACAAAGTCTTTACCTACGAAGGAGCCCAAAACTGAGGGGGAAATAGGACACATTCTTCAAGACGGTCCATGCTGACTGATGGAAAGTGCCAAGGAGATGACTGGAAAAGGGACTGATCAGAGGAAGGTGGAAGCATGGGAGGGAAAAAGGGCTGGTGGCAGACTTATGGGCCCTGCCCCCTCAGGGAAAGGGTAAGGAGCTGGGTGCAGCCCCACAGCTGATCTGTGTTCCTGTGGAGTGGCCCTCCCTGCCCTTCCGGGCCCCAGAAGGAGCACGGACAACCCACCCCCCACCCCTAAAGCAGCTCCTGCCCAGGGAATTGCTCTGGAGTGATGGAGTTCTCACCACTGGACAGGGGAGCCAAGAGGCTCACCCCAGTGAGGTGTTGTGGGCCCCAGCCTATGCCACCACCCCCGGGGGCAGCATACACTCACTTCCAGTGTTTCCCGGATAGGTTCCCGGACTTCAATCACTTCCCCATGTCGAATCACAAATTTGGGAAGCTTTCTCAGAAACTGCTCTTTGGTGAGTGTAGGAGGTTGGGAGAAGGTGGTGTTCCTCACAAAAGGGGTGCTGTCTGTCACTGTCGGAGGGAGGGAGTTTAGACGTGGCATCTGGCCAGGACCCTCCCTTATCAACACTTTGATCGCTGATTTAGATGAAGATCTAGACTGAGAACTTAGTCAGCTTACAGGAAGGAAGTGCTAACGTGCCAGAGAGCACCCCTGGGATCCAATGAGGGGGAAAAGAAATGAAAAGGGGGCCCTCAAGTCCTGCATTTGCTGCCCATGGTGTGAGCTGGGGAAAAGCAACAAGCATCACTGGGGAGGACTTTCCCTGACCCGACAGCTCCACATGGGCCACCGCAGACGTAAGAGGAGCTATTTGTACTTTAGAAAGGATGCCTAGGCAGGGAGAGGGACTGCTGGAAGCCCAAGCCGCCGGGGATGTTCGGCCCAGAGAACCAAGCCCAACAATCAAGGATGCCCTTTCGGGCAGCCCGGAGAGCTCCCTCCCCACCAGAGGCTCACCTGTCTCATGCAGCTTCTCAGACTCCTTAGAATTCATCCTTCCTATCACATACCCGGGGCCCGAGAAGGGTTTAGGGAGTTGCTTCTCCTGGTAGACCACATTGCGAAGGTCTGTCACCTGGGTGTGGGAAGGACTGAGTGTCTGCACAGACTCCATCAAACTCCCTTGGCTGATGGAGATGGAGGGGGTGGCTCCTCTCCCCCCGCTTGGGCCCCGCAGCAGCCAAACCCTGACTGACAGATGACAGATCATCTGGGCTTCCCATCTTCCCCTTTTCCTCCCTATTTCCAGCAAGTCTAAACAGGAAAGGGGTGAGAAACAACAGCAAGAGGTAGGCCTTTGCTTTCTATGGCACTTCACAGCAAGTGTTCTCTATCCTCATTTTAGAGATAAACTGAGGATCAAAGAGCAGAAATGCCAACCCCCCCCCCCCCCATTGGAGGTAAGCACTTCAAGTACTGTGATTCCCATTTTACAGAAGAGGAAAATGAAGTTTGCAGATGTAACATGCCCAGACTCCCCAAGCTAGTGAGCAGTGGTCCTGGGATTGGAACCCAAGGTGACTGACCTCAGAAGTCCCAGTTTTCCCACCACACCACAGTGTTTCTCTAAAACAAAGTAAAGGCAGCTGACTTTTTTAGAATGCTCTTAGCTTTCAAAATGCTTTTCTTCACACGTCCCTGGAAGATGGGGAATTGTTACCTTGGACTCTGGAAATGACTAACTCAGAGCGAGGAGGGGTCTCAGGTCATTTGGCCCAACCGCCTTGATTGACCAGAAAAGAAACGAGGCCAGAGAGAGGAAGTGGCCTGCTCAGTTGGGGTCACACAGCTAGAATTCAAACCCAGGGCCTCGGATTCCTAAACCAGGCCTCTTCTGCTTCCACCTTGCTGCCTTCTGCCTTGTGGATTTGTACCAAATGGCAGCAGTTCTTCCCAACTGGAGGGCAGGGACCTCTGTGGACCAAGTTCAGGCTGGGGAAGTCTCCACAAAGCCATCCATCTGGGCGACCAGCAGGAGGCACTCACTACCTGTTCCCTGGGGCCTCTCTGCCCCATCCTTTCCCCCTGCCCTCATGGCTGCTCCTGATACAAATGTGAGTGCCTTTAGCTAGGCCAATGCCTCAGTCCTCCTCAGCGGCCGGGCTGTGGACCCAGCCCTGCTGCAGATCCTCCTTGCAGGGAAGCTTTCCCAAGCTCAAGCCAACGGTTCTTTCCCTCCATCCTTTCCATCCTCACGCTGGAAAGCACGGCCTTGTCTTTGTGGGTCCCCGGCCACTTGGGAGGGGAGCTCCTTAAGGACAAGGACCATTTCCCCAGGGGATGAGGGCTCCCTGAGGTCCGAGATGGTGCCTTTCCCTCTCCAGTGGCAGTTTCCGGAGGCCCGTGGCCGTGTGCCGCTTCTCTTGCTTCTAACCTCCCAGACAGTTGTTGAAGGCCTGCTCTAGGACGAGGACTAGAAAGACTTCAGTGGGGTCTCCAGGCTGGGGACTATGGACACAATCAGAGAGCTCCTTACCTGGAAAGGGACTCCATTGGGGTAGATTTTCTTCAGCTCAGAAGGAAAGAAGCCATCTAAGATGTCCTGGATACATTGCTGCAGGGAAGAGGGGCAGAAAGATGAAAGGTTGGAGCAGGGAGGACTAGGTGGGGAAGTGATCACTACGTCAGAGGAGGCCAATTCCCTCCTATCTCCATCCCCATCCCATAGTCCTTGCTAAGCTGAGTAACCCCCAGGGCTCCCATACCTTGGCCCTGACTCCGCTTCCCTTCCATTCCTGACCACACGAGGGTCTCTCTGCCTTGGCCCAGACTGAGGCCTGTATTTGCAGGGCTAGAAGAGGCCCCTGAGCCCTCAGAGGACCTCCAGGACTGCCTGGCATGCTGTAGATGGTCATTGTCCTCAAAGCAGAAAGAGGAGTTACCCATCAGCCAGATGTGGAGAGGCCCCACTCGAGTCCTGGCAGGGAAAAGGCTCCTCTGGTAGCTGTGGAAAGGTCCATCATGCTGCCTCCATCCCCCACCATCAACCTTCGCTTCCTGGGGCATGGATGATCCCAGTGAATATCCCACTTACTCATATGGGCTGGGAGGGGAGGCCCCCTTCTGTAATACTTGAAAGACCAGTGATTTCCTGGTGGGGTCCCCCTTGCCTGACACATCACCGTTCCTGACACTCTAGTGAGGGATTTCAGAAGCTGCTGTGGGCAAAGCAACTCCTCCCCCAGTAGCCAAGCGTTCTCTTGGCCCTGAGTTCTTGGGGGACAGACGGTCACATCCATCACCATTTCCTGGCCTCTGTGCAACACCTTCATCCCTTTCTAGGGACTCAAAATGCTTTGTACCATCCTTGAGGATGGCACGACGTGCTTGGCCTAGTAAATGTTGTTCCTATACGCCTCTGCCCTTTGGCATCCTCTTCCCTGACAATACCTGGCGGCTTCTTTCTCTTTCTTTCAAGCCCGGCTCCAGTGCTGCCCCGATTTCCCCCACCCCACCGTGTCTCGATCCCCATCAGACCTCAGGGCACCCTGGGAATGTATGATCGTGTGTCACAGATCTGCCTTTAGGTTTTGTCCCTTAACTGGACTGTGGATTTCATAAGGGCAAGGACAGTCTCCTCTGAATTTCTGTCTCTATCATCAACCCCCCTACCTTCACCTAGCGCAGCACGGGGCTCCACATAGATTCAAGGGTCATTGAAAGTATTAATGTCCAGCCCTCCCTATCTAACATAAGCGGTCACTGAGGCCCAGAAAAGGGAAGTGAATTGCCCACAGTCATCCTGAGAATCAGTCATGGCTGTGTGCCTGGGTTTTCCCTGTCTCTCTCCTGACCTTCCCCAACCCTTTCCCCTGCCCACTGGGGCTCCTTACCTGTGTGGAGACATCTGAGAAGGGGCGGAAGGGGCCATTGAACATGATGATCCCATTCTGATACAGTGTCAGGGGCACTGGCTCAGGGGTCTTGAGCACCGCCATGCTGGATGAGGTATGTACCAGAGACTGCCCCTCTCCAGCCAACAGACTAAGATCTCGTAGGTTCTCGAGCAGCTCATCAAAGTCCACCTTGGGAGGCACCGTGGAGTCTCCTGGTAACCAAGGGCTTTCTGAGGGGCAGCAACCCTTTGAAAAATGGGTGCCCTACTTTTCATGTCTTTTTATCCAGTAGAAATGGGGCCATGAGATAAGAGTACCGCTCTTTCCAGAATGGGTATATGTGTGGGCAGTGGGGCCTGGGAAAGAGCCGAGATCCAGAGTTCCCAATTCCTAGGGCTCCAGGGACTCTGAAAGGTCTCTTGATCTATGCCTCTGACTCCAGACCAGGCTGCCCCAAGATCACTATAATAATAATAATAACAACAATAACACCTGTTTCCATTTTACAATTACTGGGTACCTGGATATATATTCAAGAGCCGCTTCCCAGAGTGATTCGTGGGAAAGAATAATGGACAAGGAATTAGGAAACATGGATTGGCATGAAGGCCAGGATGTGTCCTACAGGGTGAGGTCCCAGACAAGTCACTTCATCTTTCTGAGGCTCAGTTTCCTCTCCTATCAAATGGGAATAACAATCCATGTACTACCTACTTTCTGGGGTATTGTGAGGAAAGTATTTTGCAAACCGTAGAGAGTTTGGAAATCTTATTCCTCCCAACTCCTAGTCTGAGGCCTCATGCTATCGTGGAGGTAAAATGAGCTTCTTCAAAGTTATACTGGCTTAGGACAATCTCTGGTGGGTTCTCCATCTGGAAAGGCTTCATGCAGGGTCCTGGTGACACAAGGGCCCTTACAAAGGCCAGCCTGGCCAAAGAATTCCTTATCACCAGTATGGCTGTCACCAGATGATGCAGCCTTTGGTTTAACAACCCCCGGCCTCCCCATCCAAGAACTCCTGGGGTGGGGCTCTCCACCCATCCTTTCTATAACCAAGTAGATAAGCCCTAGGGGGTTGCTTGAAGCAACTGGCTCATGGTCACACAGCTCAGGATTGGAACCCAGGTCTTCCAGAATCTAAACAAGGCACTCTATCCACTAAACCATGCTGCTTCTCCCTACAATCTACAATACGGAGAAAAAGATAAGCTAGCTCTCAGTCCTGCGTGCTCCCAGTCTACACATTTGACTCCTAACAGTCGTAGAGTGATAGGAAATGTGACGGGTGATACAAAGAATCATATGGTTATTAGATATACAGACACTAATGTAATTGTTTGTATTCTACATTTGAGATCTTTGCCCAAAGATGAATAAGTTGATGTGCAACTGGAGAAGTGAATCCTTTCCCTTAGGAATAGACTCACTACAAATAAAGCCAGAAATTGGAGCCATGCTAAATAGTGATGAAACCCAGATTAAACCGACTAGCCACTATTGACCTTACTTCTAAAGAAAAAAACCTTTTTTTTTTCCTTTAAACCCTCACCTTCCATCTTGGAGTCAATACTGTGTATTGGCTCCAAGGCAGAAGAGTGGTAAAGGGCTAGGCAATGGGGGTTAAGTGACCTGCACAGGGTCACACAGCTGGGAAGTGACTGAGGCCAGGTTTGAACCTAGGACCTCCCGTCTCTAGGCCTGACTCTCACTCCACTGAGCTACCCAGCTGCCCCCTCCATCCTTTCTTTTAACAAAAGATCTAAGGTATGAGGCTGCTTTATTATCAGTAGAAAATGCTCTCTTTACACCATTTTACAGTGAGTATTATACATCATGGGGAACTCAATTGGGAATATGCAGGAGTTTATATGAAGCCTTGCAATAAAGTTGATCAATAAAAGCAAAGTTGCAGCTAAATGGAAGGATAGTCCCCAGCTTTTCCCTGGACAGGTCAATAAAGGAGTTGCTTCCTGCCTACATCATGAATAAATACCTTCTTCGAGAAGAAAGTTGGAAGGTACCACCAGACACAGTAAACATAGAGTAACATCACAACTATAAAACTGACTATATTTTAACATACAGGAAACTCCTAGTTACTGACGTGGAAGTCATTTCCAAGTCAGTTGTCTATGCAATCTGACCATGAGAGCAAAAGTCAAAATCAATTACCAAATTAGAAGAAAAGATAAAAATAGGAACGCATTTTTGCAGTTAGGATAGTTTCAACCTGGTCTGTTTAAACAAGTTGCTGATGCTAAAAATGAGCAACATATTAAGGAAAAGATGGTAAATCTAACTATAGCTATTTTTTTTTAAATTTTAAACCCTTGACTTCTGTGTATTGACTTATAGGTGGTGGAAGAGTGGTAAGGGTAGGCAATGGGGGTCAAGTGACTTGCCCAAGGTCACACAGCTGGGAAGTGTCTGAGGCCAGGTTTGAACCTAGGACCTCCCCGTCTCTAGGCCTGGCTCTCAATCCACTGAGCTACCCAGCTGTCCCCCTATAGCTATTTCTTAGAGAATATTCAACACTATTCCAATCTATAAACTCTGATTTCTGTTTGCTGATTTGCTTAGATAAAATGGGTTTACTTGGCATTTGTGATGGTCTTTTGTAAAACCATTATTTGGTGAGAAATGGGCTAAAAGCTAAGGGCTACTATCCTTCCCTTTAAGAGTAATCAGTAAGAGTAAGCAGCTTTCCTTCAGAACCTACCCAAAGCATATTCCTAGACTAGAAATATTTGAGCAGGTGGTAGATATAATTCTAGCCTAATATAACCTTGGAAAATAAAAGCTCATTCAACCTAGACAGTCTTGGATTCTGAAACCCTTTGCCACTCAGTTAGGATGCTGATGGTACAGGCATGACTTTCCTATTTTCTACAAAGTGAGCCAGATAATATCTATCTATGACATCTAAAAGATATGTCTCTACGTTTAGCCAACACACACACACACACACAAACACATAAATATCTTAAGTATGACTGTGTGGGTGTGAGTGCATGTGGAGCATTGAATGGCATCGTATCTAAATACTTGAAGGAAAATTTAATTAAATTACAGGGAGAAATGACAAAACTATAATAGATATTTCAAGGTGCCTCTTCTAGACCTAAACATTAAAAAGAAGTAAATAAGAAATAAGTTAAAGATCTAAACGAACTTTGTAAAAGTTAGCTATAGCCAATTCCTAACAATTACTGAATGAGAATAAAAAGGAATATACATATTTCTCAGCTGTGTATGGCACCTCTACAAAGTCATGGGCTTGAACATAAAAATTTCATAACAAGTACATCTTTGCTGAACATAATGCAATTAATTTATAATCAGTAAAGGACCCTCCAAGAAATGATTAAAATTCAAATGAAAACTAAATAATTTAATACTCAAGAACAAATCATAGATATGAAATCATTTCATCAAATAAAATTACGTGACAAAATTCTAAAACTTTTGGATACAACAAAAGCAGTTGTTAGAAGAAAATTTATATATTTCTGAATATTTTCATCAACAAATAAATAATCAAGTCGACAAATTGAGCATCACACCAAAAACTTTAAAAAACAACAAATTTTAAAACCCAGAAAGAAAAATATAAAAACTTGAAAATCAAGAGATAAAATTGAAAACAAAAAAATCCCAATGAATTAATAACTAAAACTAGGAGCTGATTTTTAAAAAGTAAACTATCAGATCATCTGATAAAAAAATTGCCAATGTGAAAAATCAGAAAGGAAAATTCATAATGAATGAAGAATAAAAGAAATTTCTAGAAAGTAATTTGTTCAATTATATACTAACAAAAATGAAGATATAGTTTAAATGGATATTCACAAAAATATAAATTATTTGTATTAATGAAACAAGAAATAGAGAACTTAAATGTCTTAAAAGGAATAGCAAGAGATAGTGAGCAAGCCAAACAAGGAACTCACAAAGAAAAAAAAAATAGATTTGTAAGTGAATACTCTTAAACATTCAAAGAATAATTCCAATATTAAATAAATTACTTATGAAAATCAAGAAAAATAGATCCTAACAAACTTCTTCCTGAGACAAATATGGTCCTGGCACCGAAAACCAGAGTGAGATAGAGTAAAGTAATAAAACTATAGACCAATATACCTAATGAATATCAACATAAAAATACTGAATAAAATGCTAACAAAGGGGCTATAGCAACATGTAGAAAAAATTACACACTATGGCCAGGAAGAAAAAGATTGGTTTAATATTGAAAAAACTATGAACATAATGGATTACATTAATAAAAATAATAAAATTCACATTATTACATGAATAGATGCAGAAAAGTAGATTATTCTTATGCTAAGTGGTATTTATCTACAACCCAATACTAGTCCTATCTGTAATGGAAAAACACTAGAGGCCTTTACAGTAAGTTTAGGGGTAAGGCAAAAATATCCATTGTCATCACTTGAAATCTTATAATAAGAAAATAGGAAAAAATTAAGGAAATGAGTGTAGGCAATAAGGGGGAAAATTATCATTCTTTGCAGCTGACATGAGGGTTTATGTAAAAAAAAGCTTAGAGAATCGACTAAAAACTAAAATAGTAATTTCAGCAAAATAGCATGATAATAAAATAAACCACAAAAATCATCATTCTTTCTATGTATTACCAATAAAACCCAACAGGAAGAGATAAAGGAAATCCATTCCAGAATACATAAGACATTTGTGAATTTAGCTACTAATATAAAAAGGAATTAAATGAGCACAACTCTAAAACAGTCCTTATAGAAATAAAAACAAGCCTAAACAATCAGAACGATTGCTCATAGTTTGTACTGATATAATTAAAATGACAATACAACTTAAGGCATTTACTTATAGTTCCATGCTACTTCCTGCTAAAAGATCGTTTTTATAAAGAAAAAGGATAAGGGGGGAAAAAAGTCTAGACACTATTTCAAGATATCATAAATGGAAATGCTCAGATCTAATAGAACCAAAAGGCAAGGGGCAGCTGGGTAGCTCAGTGGATTGAGAGTCAGGCCTAGAGACAGGAGGTCCTGGGTTCAAATCCAGCCTCAGACGCTTCCCAGCTCTGTGAGCCTGGGCAAGTCACTTGGATCCCCATTGCCCACTCTTACCACTCTTCCACCAAGGAGCCAATACACAGAAGTTAAGGGTTTAAAAAAAAAAAGAACCAAAAGGCAAAGTAAATGTGGGAGCAGGGAGGATTCTAATTATCTGATTATCTCTTGAGAAAAATCACCAAAGGAAAAGCCCTGAGAAATGCCATAGCCAAAATCCAATCTACAACAAAGAAAAAAACTATATAAATATATAATATATAAGAAAGACCTTCAAGAAGGCAGAAAGTTCAGGTACCAAGGAACTGCAGTCATAATGACATATCTGGCATCTTCTACTATAAATGAAAAGATAGCTTTGAATACAGTGTCCCAAAAAAACCAAAAGATACTACTCGATTATAGCCAAGCAAAACATATCCAAAAAAGCTGAGTATAACCCTATAGAGGGGGAAATTGGTATCTTTAATGAAACAGAGAACTTTTGAGCATGTTTGATGAAAAAAAAAATCAGAACTTGTAGGAACTTGGAAATATACATTCAATAAATAGTCAAGAGAAATCTAGAAAAGCAAGATTTTTTTTGAGCAACTAGAAGAGACCTTGTGCTGATTCAGCGCTATTATTCTGGTAGGGAAAAGAAATAAATATGCCTTTAAGAACTTTAATGACTTCAAAGGGTATTTAAGCGGTTACACAATAAAACCAGAGGACCCAGGGGTGGATTCGATTCTGTTTAGGGTGAGAAAAGGAAGGGAGGGTCAAAGAAAAAAGGAAGAAGGGAAGAGGAACTTGCTATTTCTTATATTGAGTTTGGTGAAAAACAGAGTATGTAAATGTAGAGGAAAGGGTGAGGGAAGTGAGATCACAATGAACTTCTCTGTCATCCGTGAACCAAAGAATGGCAGAATACATTGTACATACTGCACATGCAGTACACACACACACACACACACACACACACACACACACACACACACTCCCCCAGTGTGCGTTGTAGACATCATCAGTAAGCATGGATCAGGATTGGGGTGGGGAGGTTAAGGGAGGATTCTGTGGGGGTGAGAATAATCAAAAGCCAAACAAACTTCCTGATCCTGAAACAGGTGGAAGGACTAAAGGGGAAAGAAAGAAATTGAAGGGGTGTCTCTCGCCTGGGGAATGACGGAACAAACTGTGGTATCTGAATATGACGGAGTGTTACTGTGCTCTAAGAAATGACAAGATGGACAGTTTCAGAGAATCCTGGGAAACAGGACTGGCTGGAGGAGCTAAGATGGTGGTGCAGAGGAAGCTGGGTAACTGAGCTCCCATCTATAGCTCCTCCAAACACATCCATAAATTGCACCAGTCCGAAGCCTGATGGAGAAATTCAGGAAAAAAAGTCACAGGGAGTCTTTTGTCCTACTCAGGCCAGAGTAGGGAGAAGAAGAGGCCCACAGTTACTGGGGACGGGGTTGGGGAAGGAGCGTGTGGCCCCTAGTGCCCTCCATCCAGAGCCCAGGACAGGCTGCATCCAACGGCTCAGAGGAGATCCCAGGAGTACCCCCAAACCCATCCCAGGGCCCTGCCACACAGTTCTGGGTCAGAGATCCAGAGCAGAGTGAAAATGGACCTGTGAACATGGGGAGTCCCGGTGGCATTATCTCTCCCAGGTAGAGAGGCCCTGGACAGTGTTCTGAAAGAGAAAGCCGTTCAGAAACCAGCAGCAGCAGTGACATGGCTCAGCCCCCAAGCTCACAGCAGAATCTCACATCTAGCATCTAGCCCAGGTGGTAACCAATAACCAAAGCAGGAAACCAAGACCAAAGGGGAGGCTTAAAATTCTGCCACTCTGAACTAACAAAGCTTACCTAACAGATCCAAACCCAGGTCAGAAACTTGCAGGGCTCAGACCTGGGGGGCAGCAAATGGACTTTACCCTGACTCAGACTACTTTGGGAGCACTGAGAACTTGCAGCTTCCCAGTCTCTGAGGTCCTGAAACACTCAGTACCCTAAGTAGCAATAGCACCAGCCCAGACCTTCCCTCCAGAAGTGCCACAGAGCCCAACCCTAACACACCTTATCCTGAGTCAGGAAGGAGTCTAGAAAAATAAGCAAACCAAAAAAAGTGATTCTGTTTTATTATGAGCTAATATGGTGGTAGGGATACTTAAGACACGAAGGAGAAAAGAAAAACTCTAAAAACTCTAAAATAAGAGAAAAACACATCAGGAAAGTAAAACTTGTTTTTATAAATGGAATGAGAACACTGGAGGGAAAAAATTGGAAATGAAAATCATGGAAGAAAGAATTAGAAAGAGAATTAACAGCTTGGCACAAGAAGTTCTAAACTTTGTGGAGGCAACAAACTCCCTGAAAATTTGAATGGATCAGATGGAAGCCAATGACTTCATAAGGCAAAAAGAAATACTAAAAACAAAGTCAAAAAGGCTGAGAAAATGGAAAATGTAAAGTATTGCATATCAAAAACAAACTGGCCTGGAAAACATCAAAAAGAAAAAAAAATAAGTCCAATGACTAGTACCATGACTAAAAAAAAAAAAAAAAGAGTCTAGACATCCTATTTCATGAAATCTTAAAAGAAAATGAAAAGATATCTTAAAACCAAAGGGCAAAGTAGAACTTGAAAGAATCTACCAATCACCTTCTGGAAAAAAACCTCCAAATGAAAACACGTAGGAACATCATAGCCAAAATCCAGAGATCTGGATTTTTTTTTCAATTCTATAAACAGACAGAAAAGAATTGGAGGACTAAGGAACCATAGTCAGGATCACACATAATCACATACAAAATACAGTATTCCAGAAGAGAAAGAATATGGGCTAATATCAAAAAGTAACCTTTACCTAGAAAAACTTGAATATATAATCCTAAAATAGAAAAAAATAGATCTTGAATGAAAGAAAGCACTTCTAAGCATTTATGGTAGAAAGACCAAAGCTGCAAAGGAACTTTGAAGGTAAACACAGGAGTGAAGAGAAACCTAAAAAGGCTACAAGAATGAAAAATTATAAAGGACTAAAAAAGGAAAAATGGCATTTAAATATGGGGAAATGACCCATGTAGCATCATCATGAAGGTTCACCGAGGGAGTCAAATTGGACAAGGCCTGGGGAGTGGTTCAGTTACGTCTTAAGAAAGGAAAGAAAGAGGAAGAGGAATACACTAGGCAGACAGGAAGGAAAGGGCCATTATCTCACATAAGTATCTTTATAAACAAGCAAGAGGGCTAAGAAGGAGTGGTTAATGCTTGAACCTCATTCTCCTCTGAACTGGTTAAGAGAAGGAAGAACAAACACACACAAACACACACTTACTCGGTCTATTTAACTAAGGAGGAAAACAGGAGAGAAAGGGCAGAGGAGAATTAGAAAACAGATTGAGGAGAGGATGAGTCCTCAGCAAAACAAATTCTAAGGCTGTATTAGTTCTAGCTTTCTTACAAAATGGGAATTTGAGGGTGTGCTCATCCATTGGGAATGGCTGAACAAGCGATGGTATATGAATGTGATGGAATACTAGTGAGCATAATGACCACCCAGGATTCCAGACTACAAATGATGATGCCTGCTACCCACCTCCTGATAGAGAAGTGAAGGACTTAGTGTAGAATAAGACATATTTTTTTGGACAAGGCCAATGGGGAAATTTGTTTTGATTGACTACAAATGCTTGTAATGGGTTTTATTTTTCTTGTGTTCTCAAATGAGGGGGAAAGAGGCTGGCCAGAGAGGGCTAGGGTGTGAAGGATTTTGGTGATTAAAACAATTGTTTGCTTTTTTGAAACCCTTACCTTCTCTCTTAGAATCTAGACTAAGTATAGGTTCCCAAGCAGAAGAGGGTAAGGCCTAGGCAACTGAGGTTAAGTGACTTGCCCAGGGTCACACAGCTAGAAATGATCTGAGGTCAGATTTGAACCCAGGACCTCCTGTCTCTATACCTGGCTCACTATTCACTGAGCCCCTAGCTGCCTCCCAAAGTATCTTTAAAATTTTTTTTCAAAGGAAATATAAACTTACGTGGAATGAAGTGAGCCAAAACAGGAGAAAAATTTGTATAAGGACAACATGATTAAAAAAAAAATTTGAGAGGTGTAAGGCTGATCAGTGTAATAACTAATCAAATTTATGGTGGACCCTCTTAATAAAGCACATTATCTACCTTCTGATACACAGAGGATATGCTTCAAATATAAAAAGAGAAAGACTTTTTTTGAGGGTTGGGGAAGGCCACTTGTGGTTTTTATTGTACTTTGTCTTTTGTTTTGTTTTGTTTTTGTTAAAAGGTTGGTTGGTTTGTTTTCCTTAATTTCTAATTTGGAGCAAAAGATAGAATAATAGCAAAAATGATATTTTAAAAAGGCCATTGAAGCATTTGTTTAAACGCACAGAGGATTCAAATCTGGCCTCAGACACTTCCTAGCTGGGTGACCTTGGGCAAGTCCCTTAACCCCCACTGCCTACCCCTTACTGCTCTTCTGCATTGGAACCAATACATGGTACTGATTCTAAGACAGAAGGTAAGGGCTTAAAAAAACAAATAAATAAATGAATGAATTCACAGAGGAGAAAGCAATTCAGAAGGAAACACAAATGGGATAATTTTGAAAGCATGGTATGAAATTTTATATCTATATCTCTATATATTTTAAAGCAAGCAGTATAAAATGAAGATTCATGATTTTATACACAATCTTGTGTGTATTTTGTTGTGTATGTGGAAGTGCTCATCTTTTTTTGCTTTGGGTTCATAATTTTAAAAGTTTTAAAAAACAAACCCAATCCTTCTAAGGTTCTACCTTGAAACCATCAGATTGTCAAAGATGACCAAAAAAGGAGAAATCACAATTGTCAGAGCAGGAAAGATGGGAGCACAAAGGAACTGTTATGGGTCTGTGAGATCTAAACTTTCTGGAACGTACTTTGGAACTATATCCACAAAATACTTCAGTTGTGACTTCACCCTTTGACCCAGTGATCCCAGGATTAGGCCTATTTTCTGACAAAGAAAATCCATGCAAAAAAGGATTTAGAGAAGCATTTTTTTGTTGGAACAAAGACCTGGAAACAAAGTTGATGTCCATCATTTGGGGATTAGCTAAACTAATTATGGCATATGAATATAAGGGAATATTACTGTTCCTTACCAAAAATGACGAAAAGGACAAAATCAGAGAAACCTCCAAGGACTTGTATGAACTGATACAGAATGAAGTGAGTAGAATTGGAGCAATATAAATATTATAGCATTATAAAACAAAATAACTATGAAAGATTGGAGAACTCTGATTAATGAGATAATCAATCATGATTCTGGGAGATTAATTACAAATCATGTTTCCCATCTTTTGATAAAGTGTTAATTGTCTCATGGGTACAGGATGATGCCTATATTTTCAGACACAGAAAATATGTAATTTTGCTTTGAATGATTACATTTATTTGTTCCAAGGGAGGGTTTTTATTTGGGGGTAAAGAAAGTGTGGGGAAAGGTTAATTATAGTGACCCTTTATAAAAAAGGAAGAAGATAAACATTAATTAATCATTAAAAAAATTAGATAGTAGAGGGGCAGCTGGATGGCTCAATAGATAGAGAGCCAGCCCTGGAGATGGGAGGTTCTGGGTTCAAATCTAGCCTCAGACACTTCCTAGCTGGGTGACCCTGTGCAAGTCACTTAACCCCCATTGCCTAGCCCTTACCACTCTTCTGCCTTAGAACCAATATTGGTTCTAAGACAGAAAGTAAGGGTTTAATAAAAAGAAGAATGCAGAGGGAAATTAAAAAAGAGGAACTAAAGTAACTTTGAAATATATATTTTTTAATTCTATATACAGTAGAGATTCATAGTTTCCATATGCATTTTCTGTCCATTGCATAGGGACAAATAGTTGCTATTTGTCAAATTCATAATAATAAAAAAGAATTATTTTTAAGGTAAGGAAGAGCATCCTGAGTATAAGGTCAAGTCAAAGATGAAGAAACAAAGGATGATAGCTGAGATAGGAAGGGGGTTTACAGAAGGAAAAGCAGATGAGGGATGAAAAACATGTCATCAAGAAATATTGAAACAAGGCCATTTCCATACTGAAGAGTATGAAAGCAAAATAATGAAGTAATATCACTGAATAATAAAACTGGAAAGGCTTCTAGAACACCGAGTATCCGAAGCAGCAGGGACCTTAGAGACCACGTAATGTCACCCCTGGGAGGTACCTCACAATAGTAGAACTGGGAGTTAGAATGTAGACTGTAAGAGCTGGGAGGGAGCTTAGAGACCACCAGATCCCAAGATAACAGGATTGTAGAGCTGGAAAGTATCTTACTGATGAGGGGGTGCATCTTGCTAGAAGATACAAGGTCCCCCTGCTTGGAGCCAGGGAACTTTTGGCCTTCTTAAGGCTTGCCCAGAAGAAAGCTTCCCACTCCACTCTACCTGGCTTCCAGAGTTTCTTGAGGGTCCACTTTTCTGGCTCTAGGTCCGTCTCCATCTCCATTTCAATCTCTGATGGTTCTCCCACCCACTCCAGTCCATAGTCGTTCAGAAATCGCTGAGCAGGAAAAGGGGAAGGACACAGAGGGAGATGGCCATTAGCTAGGCTTCTTTCCTGAGAGACACCAAGAAGGGCAGGGGCAGTGAAGGCTGTCGATATCAGGATTCAGTGAGTAGCAAGTTCATGGCAGAATCAAGGCCACCGCTAGGAAGCCATGGCTCCTCTTCTCGTTTCCCTAGACAGGGCAGTAAGTAGAGGCAGACACCTTCAGAGGTGAGGGAGGCACTGTGTGTGTGTTGTGATGGAAAGGACCCTGAAGTTGGAGCCAAAAGACCTGGGTTTTCAAGTCTGACCCTTCCTAATTGTGTTATCTAGAGCAAGTCCCTTCACATTGAGCCTCAGTTTTCTCATGAATAAAATGGAAATAACAGCAATTGCTCTAGCTAGAGCTTAAGATCACACAAGATAAAGGATGTGCTTCACACTGCAAGTCATAAAGTACTATGAAAATATGAGCCATTCTTATTCGCTGGGAAGGCACTTAGAGATCATCTATCCAGTCAAACCCTCTTTCTCATAGATAAGGAAACTGAGGCCCAGCAAGGAAGAGATTTTTGCTCCAAATTGTAAAACAAGTTAGATCTCCTGACAGAGCTGAGAATCAGACCCAAGTCTCCTACTTCTGTGACCCAAGCTCCAGCATAGAAATGGGAAAGGCAGAGGGGACACCATACCACTTTTGGACTGGATGTTGATGATAACCTCTATTTTCCCAACCAACTCCTCTGCTTGAGGGAGGGCTATTTCCAGAAGCTGTAGGACAAAGGTTTAAATGGAGCGTCTGCTGCCTGGGCTCTAGGGGACACCAGGAAATGAGATGTGAAAAGCAAGGTGAAAGCTGTCAGCTACAACAAGTTTGCTGATGTTGCAGCCTGGGCTGAGGTCAGGGGCTTTGTCTTCCTGGCTCTAAACTAGGTTTTAACACTGACAGTTAAGCACTGCACTGGGCAATTGATTTTGGTCCATGATATAGAGGAAGTGGAGGCGATCATTTTATGATAATGGCTCACCTTCATACATTTCTGTAAACTTGGCAAAGTACAGCCTCACAACCCTGAGATGCAACTCAAATGCTGTCCCCAATTATTGACATTTTTAAAACACTCAATGACTTGCCTGGGTCACCTAGCTTTGAAGTTTTGGGACTGAAATTTGAATTCAGACCTTCTGATTCTAAGACCTGTGTCATTTCCACTATAATCCACACTCTGCTTCCTTCTATCTAAATTGTGGCCAATGGAAAAGGCAGCATCTTCTCTAAGGGTTTCTGGAAAGGACAATGATGGTGATAGCTATTATTCACATCACCTAGAACACTGGGTTATCCACTGGGGTTGCAATCAAATGACTCTCCAAGTCAGGTGCTCGTTCATTGTTTCATAGGATTTATACATAGAAGGGAACTTCTAGATCATTTAGTCCAGGGGACAAATGGGTAGCACGGTAGGCCTAGAGTCAGGAGGACCCAGGTTCAAATTTGACCTCAGATACTTCCTAGCTGTGTGACCCTGGGCAAGTCACTTAACTGCATTTGCCTAGTCCTTCCAACGCTTCTATCTTAGAACTGATACTAAGACAGAAAGTAAGGGTTTTGTTTTTTTTAAAAAAGGAAGGAGAGAGGAAAGAAGGGTTAAGAAAGGAAAGAAGGAAGGTAGGAAGGAAGGAAGGGAGGGAGGGAGGAAGGGAGGAAGGAAGGTTGAGGAAGAAAAGAAATCATTTAGTCCAACCTATCTATTTTACAAACAAAGAAATTGAGATTTCAGAGAGGTTACATAGTTAACACCAGAGCTAGGATTTGATTCTCATGTCGATGAGTGAGTGATAAGAAAGATCTATTAGGTATGGTAGAAAGAGAGTAGCTCCAACAGAAGTGGGAAGGAGGCTTGGAAAAGATCTCCATGGCCTCCCCGAGTTCCATTGCTTGCATGGCCACTGGGAGATGCCCCGAAGCCTTCTCCTCAGTTGTGTTCAGAATCCCTTCCCCCTCTATGCCTTTATCGGTCTCACCTCCATCTCCTGGACCTGATTCTGAAGGCGCTGACACTTGGCTTCCAGTTCTTCTGTATGAATTGAAAGTCTTTGTTCTCCTAGAAAAGATAAAATGGGTTCAGAGGGACCCCAACAATCAAAGCAAAGATGCAGGATTCATGGTGCCTCCCGACTCCACCCCAGGCCAACAAAGTTGTGCTTCAAGTGCTGCCTAAAGAGAAACCATAGAGGGTCAGCCACAACCTAGAATGAGATTTTGTACAAGCATCTTAAAACATCAGCATTCTACATTCCATTTCAAGCTTGAGGGTAGATTAATCCTGCTAGGTTTTTAAGTCTTTAAATTCTGCTAACTGAGCAATTCATTCATACAACAAATATTTATTAAATGATTACTATATGCCAAGCCAGGACAGAAGTGGTGAAGATTGAAGTAGGGAAATGATTGAAGTATGGAGGGGGAATAAGCTCGGTTTGGGACATGTTAAGTTTGAGGTGTTGAACATCTCAGGAGGTGGTTATAATGGACATGCCCTGATGACAGACAGAAATGTGGGTTTGGAGCTCAGTACAAAGGCAGGACTGGAGATACTGATTTGGGAACCATTTGCAGAGAAGGGCCAGCCAAAGGCATGGGAGTAAATGGTACTGCCACATGAAAGAATATAGAAAAGAAGAGAGCCTGAGAAGATGCTTTGAGGTGCACCAACCATAAAAGTTTAAGGGGTCAGGAAAGACATTTAAAAATCAATGAAAAAGAGAGAAGAAGAATGATTAGACAAAAGCCTAAGGAGGAGGGATCGGAGAGATGGGAGGAAGAGAACCAAGAGAGAACAGTGCCATGAAAACCCAGATTGGAGAGAAGAGAACAGGGAAGTCAACAGTGTCAAATGTAACAGAAAAGTCAAGAAGATGAAGACTGAGAAAAGAATCAGATATGACAACTAAAAGGTTGTTAACTATGGCAGAGTAATTTGCCTTTAGAAGGTGAAGGAAAGGGGCAGCTAGGTGGGTGCTTTATTTGGGCAAGTCATTTGACCCTAATTGCTTAGCCCTTGCTGTCCTTCTGCCTTGGAACTTACACTTGGTTCTAAGACAGAAGGTTAGGGTTTAAAAAAAAAGAAAGAAAAAAAAAGGTGTAGGGACATCTTTGCTGTGACTAGAGGGAAGAAGGAAAGGATAGTCAAGGAAATTTTGAGCAGGGCTAAAAGATCTCAGAGAAGTAGGCACCTGGACAATCTGATTTGTGCAGTGTCCTCTTCTCTCAGCACACTTGCCTGGTAACCTCATCAGCTCCCCTGGGATCAGTTATCATCTTTTATCATCTCTATGTAGATAATTCCCAGATCTATATATCTAGTCCTAATGCCTCTCCTGAGCTCTAGGCCTGTACTGACAATTGCTTATCGGTTACAAAGGTTTCTGAGGGCCAGGACTATTTCTTTCATTGTAGTTTTTCTGTTCCCAGTACATAATAGGTTCATTTTAAAAAAAATCTTTACCTTCTGTCTTAGTATCCATATAGAGTATCTATTCCAGGGCAGAAGAGTAGTAAGGGTTAGACAGTTGCATTAACTGACTTGCCCAGGTTATGCCCCACAAAAATTTGTAATAAATTCTTGATTGATTCAAGGGGAAAAAAACTCAGAACAGACATTATAGCAAATGAAATAAAGAGTTGAGGAAGGTAGAAGAACTGTCAAACAGTAACAAAGGCTCAAAGTGATATAACATAATTTGTAGTGGATGAAGCAGCCACATTGATTCACAAGTCCCAGAGCAGAAGGAGAGAGCTCAAATAGTGCATATTGTCCAAGGATTCCCAGGTCAAGAAGAGTTAAAGGTCAGGGAGGCAAAGAATTCTAGTGAAACATTCCAGTGCTTGATGATGCATTAAATGGGTATTATAGTAAATAAGTAAATGGGCATCAAATTAAAAGTGAAGCCAAAGCAGAGGATTGGATCTGGCAGAACAGAGATGGGTGGAGGGATTAAAGGTCATGATAAGGGTAAAGAGTTCCATTCATGTGAATGAGAATGGGGAAAAAGGAAGGATTGAAGAGGGAAGTTGCATAGTTTGAAGGCTTAGCTCGCAGATGCAATGCAGTTTGCAAAAATGTTGAGATGTGGGGCCATGGATGTAGGGTCATGCTGGTATGGAATTAAAATGGGGTGGAAGGGGTCACTGAAATGGGAGAATTAAGAGGCCAGTTGGCCAAAGACTGCATACTGAAGTCCCAGGTCATGTTAGTTGGGATGAAAAGAAAGACTAAACAGATACTAATATAATTGAGGGAGTTGCAGCAATGACCTAGATAGATGGCAGCAATGAGGACAGAAAGAAGACATTACAAGGAGACTATGTGGATCTTAAAAAAGAAATCATAACTTCTCCAGGTAGCTTTCCCACTCAGGCCCTTGAGGGAGGACAGTGAATAGTCTAGTGACCTGCCCCATTTCAAAGGACCTTTCTCTAACCACTGGCATTGTGCCTCTAGACTCATTCCTCTGTGGTTAATATACTTCCCACCCCCTTTAGAGGGCCTCCCAAAAGTCTTAGTGCAGTTTTAAGCTTTAATAATTTCAAAACTATAAATTCTATAAACTTAGTCCCATCTCCAAATTGCAAATTTAATTATTTAAATTTCTTTTACACCCATTAGTTTTGTGAATTTTAAATAATGCGTTTTAATATCTTAACCAGTCAGTGCAGCCTGCGACTATGCATTGTGTGTGACAGCTTGGGCACTGCACTTTTTCAGACTAGTAGACCCATACAGGATCTCCTCTTTTTTGGCTCCTTGGGGTCACCTGATCTAGCTCCATTAGGCTTTTTCTTATGGGGTAATGTCAAAACTGTGATGTCTGCGTGAAAACCTCCTTCTTAGGATCTTCTTAAGGCTAGGATTACAAATGTAACCATTTCAGTCACTGAGCCACAGCTGATAAGGGTGTCTACAGAGTTTAAAAAATTAACTAGAATAATAATACATAGAACAAGACAGTAGTTATCTTGAATTTTCATGATGTCGATATTTTGAAGCCTTAATCTTCTACAAATCGTTTTTCTATGTACGTAGCATTTATACTTCCGAGCTGAAAATGGAAGTAAGACTTGAGGGATACCCTGTATCCCTCCTGTCCCCGTGGGAGACTGAACCTCAGACTGCCCATGCCCAGAGGCCAGTGCTCCATCCTAGCTGCCTGCTCCTATACTCCTACCCTCTTCAACCACCTGCTTCACATCTGCCCCATCTCCTCCACTGGGCCTCTAATCGAACTCACGTCTGATCAAGAATCATTTATACGATATTCCCAACAAGTGGGTTCTTGGCCCTTTGCTTGAGGACTTCCAATGAGGGCAAATCCAATTACGTCCCAGGGAAGCCCCTTCTGCTTTAGGAATGCTCCAGGAAAAAACCTTTGCTGAGGAGTCTAATCTGCTTCCCCACAACCTCCTCCTCCGGCTCCTCCCAGCTCTGCTCCATGGGGCCAAGCAGGCAAGTCTAATTAACCTTTTTGCTACCAGAAGGTCCCATTGTTCCAGACTGAGCGTTTCAGGTTTGTGCATGCAGGCTCCCCTCCCACCGGGGGAGCCCCTCAAGGCAGGGATGATGGGTCTCTTCATCAGAACTATGAACCCTGGGACTGGGGTTTGAGTTTGGGCTGGGAAGGCAAGCTGGATCTGCCAGGACTCTGGCCAGAGGATTCTATTACCTTTGTCTGTCTGCAGGCTTTTGAGTTTCGACTTGAGGTTTTTGATCCACTGGTCCTGCAGTACCAAGGCACCAACATCAGCCCAAGACCGGTTCCTGGCCCTTTGGAAGCTGGGAATGGTGCCTCTGGGAAGCCTCTTGTGATTCCTTCCCGGCCCACAAGTATAGAAACTGAGATTCCAGAATGAGTGGCAGAACAAAGCTGTTGGAACCCAGTTGCCATGGCTCTGGGTCACTGAAGCCCTGAATCCCAAACACCCTGGGAAGGGATACAGCAAAGGGAAGCTGCCCATGCCTCCCACTGAGCTGCTGGACTGCCTGCCTCCCACAGGCTGGGGGCTTCCTGGGGGGCCTCATCTGGAACCCCCCATGGCCTGGTAGACACAGCTGGCTCAGTCCGGGCCCAATACCTTGACGCTGTTTTCTTCATCCTGCATCTTCACCTTTTGTTCCAGTTCAGTTACCCTCTTCACCAAAGAGGAGATCAGGCCCATGTCATGAGGCAGGGACCCTGGCAAAAAATGACTTAAGGCCACGGCATGAAGAACTGAGGTGGGGGCCCATGTGTTTAGGAAATGAAAGGACACTCATCCTCCCAACTCCACCAAGCTCTTAAGGCTTCTGATACCCAAACAGGGAGAATGTACAGCTTTTGAATGACTCACCCGGCATCCACTGATCACCCTGAGAGTAACTTCCCCACCCAAGCCCAATGCCCGAAGGTGCCCTTTGAATGCTCAGACCTGGAAATGAACCACTTATTGACTAAGATCTGATTTTCCCAGTCCCTGACTGACCTTCCAGTCCTTGTCTGACCCCCTCCTCTCACCCCCCCACCCCCATATCCTTCGCCTGACCCCCTCTATGGCCAGACCCTCTGCCTCGTAAATGATCCTTCAGTTTGTTGGTAACCCTAGCCCTACTCTGTCCTCAAAATCCTAGGCCTCCATCTCACTACAGGGCCCAAGATGGGAGGACATTAACAAAGTCTCTGGAATAGATGGTGTGCATAGTGAGCAGGAGGGAAGAGGCAATGTGCAGCCAAGGAGCAGTGATCAGGCGGGAAGAATCCTGGACTGGGGAGTTCAGGCGGGAAGAATCCTGGACTGGGGAGTTCAGGCTACATCTCCTGGACACCCCCAGCTTTGCCTCAGGAGTATCCAGATCTGGTCTCTAGCCATTATTCACCTCATTTCAGACCTACTTGGAAGCCTGAGTCCACTAAGAATCAAAGAACCTCAGCATTAAGGGGGCTTTGTAATTTACTACCAAAAAATGTAAAGTAGGAATCCCCCTTTCCCACAATTTAGACAAGTAACTGCCAGGTTCCCTTAGGATGCTCCCAAATGATGGGGAAGGGGCCTACTTCTGACAGTCCTGTTTGGGAGAGGAAACTGCCTTAAAGAGAACCAGAGTGTCTCCTTGGTAATTCCAGCCAATGGTCCCAGTTCTGCCACCTGAAGACAGAATAAGGACCAGTACTCTTTTCTAACATGACATTCTCCTCTCATCTCTGGAGTTTTCTTCTACAATTTAAACTTAGTGGTAATAATTTACATTTCTGCAGCACTTGAAGACTTATAACGTGCTTTCCTGAGAGACAGGTAGTGCTCATATTATTTTATCCAATTTACAAATAAGGAAACTGAGGCTCTGTTTGTGTGCAATGATATAACTAAGTAGAAGAGCAGGGACTTGAACTGGGATCTCTGGACTCCAAATCTAGTACCCTTTTCATTATACTATGCTTCTTTATCTCCAATTCCTTTCAACCCAGACTAATAGGGTTTTATGGTTTCAAGCCCACCCTGTTCGCCTCTCTCTAGAATAATGCCACTTGGTCAATCTCACTCCTGAAACACTACATCCATAATTCTCCAGGTGTTCTCTGACAAGGGCAGAAGACAGTAAGAAGTACTATCAATTCCCTGATCCTTTCCCCTTTCCGAACTCTCCCAAGGAGGCTTCCTTGACTAGTTTCAGTCAAGATTTAATCAGGCACTTCTTTTTTTCTCCAGCTTCCTCCAAGCTTTAGTAATCTGTAATTTAGTAATCCCTTCATTCTGGGGACTCTTATCTTGTCTCTGCCATCAAATAGGAAGCTCCCCAAAAGACTCTTTAATTCAGTCAGTAGCCAAATTTCATCAATTCTGCCCACCCAACCACTTGCCCAGCAATCATGTAACCCTGGAATCTATCTCTTCCTGTCAGCTTCTACACCAGTCACATTTGCTGAAGCTATGAGAGGCAGCAAGACACAATGGATACAGAGCTACCTTGACTTCAGGTCTTCTCTCTGCCACAAACTGGCCACATGGCCCTGGGCAATTGCTTAACCTCCTGGTGGTCTAGGCAGTACTCGGAGAAATGCTACTTTGTAGTGGAAGAGGGAGTTCTTTTCATAGGAAGTGTCAAGGAAACCATGAATCCAGTCCTTACCCCTTCCTGGGCTATATAAAGGCAGGACTCGGGGTCTAGCTTCTGTACTCCTGGACACAACTAGTATCAGCACAAGGCAAAGTTGAGATAACATCTTATCTGAGCTGTGGACACAGCTATTAGCTTTGGGTCCATTTGTGCAGGAGAATGCTGGGAGGGCCCTTAAATTTCTCAAGGGGAGATCTGTCATGCCTCCTCTGTAAAACAAGAAGATGACTAGCAACTGCTTCCCAGCACTGTCGTGAGGGACAAATGAGACATTTGGAAAGTGCTTTGGGAGCTCAGCATTCATTGGTTTTGTATCCCCTGTGCCCAGCGTCGTACCTTCCATGGAGTAATGCCTAATAAAGGTTGAATGAATGGTTCAGGATCCAGCTGTGGCCAACCTTCTTGCATTCCCATACCAACCCATCAGTATCCTCTCTCTGTCTCAGATCTCCTACAGCCAAGCAGCATGGCCCAGCACTCATGATATGCCTAAAAACACCTACAGCCAGAGGGAATACCCAGACACATAGGGGAAGGTACCAAAGAACCCCCCAAGCCCTCCAAGAGTTCCAGCAAGACCTTCTCAGGCTCCCCTCTCCATTCTCCTGAGGGCTAGTCACCAAAACACCAGCAAGACAGACTTCACCCTGCTTTGAGGTGTTGCCTGCTGCAGCCCTGGCACAAGAGAAGGCCTGAATTATGTGCCTTAGTGGCTGCCTCTTCCTATCCACAGCCCACCTGTCTAGCTTTCTTTGAGGGGCTAATACTCCATAAAGGGCAAGGAAACAGACCAGAGGCTCTTCCACAAAGGATGGGGCCTAGACACAACAAGGCTTCCCTGGGTGCTTTGAGGTTGAGGTATTTTCTTGGAACCTACAGGAAACAGGCAGTGAGCATCTGAGCTCTGTACCCCAGCCTGCCCTGCCCGAAATGATACCCTCTTGGGTTTTCATACACAACATAGTCAATCCCAGCAAATGCCTATCAGAAGTGCCAGAGAGGTTTATTTGACCACTTGGATAGACATCACCCCAAATCCTAGCCCTGTTTCCTTTATCCTCCCTCAGACCCCGAATAGCTGTGGAATACAGAGCTATGTAACTGTGTGATCAGACCAAAACTGCAATAAGTGTTACTGCATCAGATCCCCACTCAGTTAGGGTTTGTGCTGGGCTTCCTTCCAAGCTTCAAACTACCCTTTTTGGCTATTACCACCACCAACCCCTTCTCTAGATCTCCAGGCCCTTCCTTCTTCACTAAAGTGAGATGGAGAAGCAGATAGACTCAGGAAGGGAAATCCCCAGAAATCTCTTATGATGGGAAAAAGATCAAATTGATTCTGCTTGGCCCCAGGGACAGACCTAGGACGAATGGCAGAGGCAGCTGGTGGTGCAGTAGAGAGTGTATTGGACACAGAGTCAGAAAAACTGGAGTTCAAAATTCAGTCTCAGACACTTACTAGCAGTATAACCAGAATGGACCATGAACCACTTAATCTCTGCCTCAGTTTCCTCAACTGTAAAATGGGAATAAACAATATTGGCCACCTCCCAAGGTGGTTGTAAGAATCAAACAAGAAAACATTCTTTAAAAAGTACTTAGCAGGGGGAAGCTGGGTAGCTCATTGGATTAAGAGTCAGGCCTAGAGATGGGAGGTCCTAGGTTCAAATCCGGTCTCAGATACTTCACAGCTGTGTGACCCTAGACAAGTCACTTGACCCCCATTGCCCACCCTTACCACCCTTACCTATGAGCCAATATACAGAAGGGTTTAAAAAAATGAAAATAAAAAGTACTTAGCACAGTATCTAACCCATAGTAGGTGCTTAATAGATGCTTATCCCTTTACCCTTCCCACCTGATAGGTGGATAAGAATATTTTCTAACAATGAAAGCTGCCCAAGAATGGAATGGGTTGCCTCATTAGTGGAAATAGGATGACCACTGGCCAGGGCCCTGAAATTCAAGGATATACTTTCAGCTCCAACCATCTATGATCTTGTTATCCTTGTGCCTCCAGAGGCAGACAGGAGCTCTTACCAGTTCTTCCCTTATGAAAGGCTTTTTCTGGGGAGCAGCCATAGTTCTTTTCTTCTGAACCATGTCCATCAGTTGGCAACTCATCCTCATCCTCTGTAGACAGTATGAGGTTATTTTTTAATGGGGGTGGGGAAGTGGGGTGGAGTATGCAGACTCTGGAACCCAAGCTGTCTCTGGGTTTAACAAGTTGGGGTAGGGAAAGGGGGGGAAAGAGTTGATAAGGTTTTTCCAAGGAAAGAGAAGGGGAGGACCCGATTCCTTGAAGGACTGCACCTAACTCTCAAGGGACAGTCCAATGGATAGTTAGTTGAACACTCATCTCTAAAAGGGGTTCCTCTAGAAAGCTGGGAGGGAGAGGGGGATCCCAGGGATAAGTCAAAGCTGAACATGGGCATTTTCTTTTGAGTTATATGGACCAATTCCTAGGAAGCCTTGAAATGACAGGGTGGAGGGAGGAGGAGGAGGACAGGGACGGTCCCTGGGTGTAAAGGTCAAGAGTAGAGCTAGAGAATTACAAAAAAGGGAATTCAGTAGGAGCTTTTAAAAGGACAGGATGAAGGATGTATTAGAAATGGGAAAGAGGAAGATTTTTCCTATCTAGTCCATCCCAAACAGACAAAGGGCTGGAGTAGTAGAAAATAAAAGAACAGCAAAGGAGACAGAAGTAGAAACTTGAGGGGATTGGGGAAAACAAGGAGGTGATCACGGGCACTTTGAAGGGGTAAAATTGAACAAGGAGGATGGGCCAAGGGATTTGTGTAGAGAAAGTCATCCAATCATCCCCATTCATGGAAGGGGTTTTGCAGATGGTTGACTAACAGCACTTTGGAAGTGGGACATGGGGGAAGAGGGAGAAGGGAGGCATGAAAGAGGCAGAAGGGAAAGAGAGCCAGGGGATACCCAGGGCATCATCCATCAGCCCAGGTGGCAGAGAGGTGGTGACTCAAGTCTCCTTCCCAAACCCCCAACAACTCCAGCCTCCCCAAACCACCAGTATGATTAGGGGCAGAGAGAAGGGGCTGTCTCTGCCTTATTTTATTTTCCTTTGTCCATCTATTTCACTTCAAGCAGCAACCAGGGCAAGAAGATAAAAAGCAGTTCCAGCTGGGTAGACACTCACCACCAAAGACTCTCATCCGAGAAGGCAATGATCGCCTCCTGGAAACCCAAAAAGGGCAAGAAGGAAATGCTGATTAGAAACTGCCACACTCCAGGGGGAGTGGGAAGTCAGCAAAAGACCCCCTCCCCAGCCAGCTGGCCAGTAGCTCTCCAACCCTGGATCCAAAGGGAACTGGGAAGGAGAGGCAGAGGCCAACTCCTTCCTTCTGCCTCCAGAACACACACCAAGTGCTTCTACCCTAAGGGACACAGCTTGGGGTGGGGGGAGGGGAAGGGGGCAATGAGACAAAAACAGGACTGCTTTCCCTGGTTTGCTTTTAGATATCTAAAGGAACAAGGGAAAGAGTTGAGAAGCAATTTCTGAAACAAATAGGTTCAGGAGTCTAGAGACCTCTACCAGAAGGCCTCCTGTGGTAACAGTCATGTGCCCTGTCTGGACTTCCTCCTCTGTGAAATGAGAGATGATGCCTACCCTCTCTTCCTCAGAGAAGTCTTGGCACAAGAATCACATAAGCAGATACATGAGAGGAAGGGCAAGAGCATGGGAGACACTGAGCTGGGGGCTGTGCAGTCACAGAGAGGATGGGACTCAAAGCTTCTGGCACTAAATGGGATAGGCATTGGGTTCTAGGCCCAGAACAGTCATTGACCAGGGACCTTAGGCAACACATTGAACCTCTCTAATCCTCAGTTTCTCTATTTCTGAAATGGGGGGTGAGGGAGGATCAATTGAGAGAATCCTATGAGAAAGCGGAGGTAAAATTATATAAAAATGTGAGTTAGGATTACTGAAATACTTTGAAAAACAGTGAAGTGCTTTATGAATGTGAAATGTTCTCCCATTCTGTGGCTGGAGGAGGAGACAGACTCCTTTTTGTTCTCCCTAGTGTGATTCAAGTCTCTTAAAGGGCAATGAAAATGTCCCAGTGCCCATACACTAGGGAGAGGTATGGGAACAGGTTGCCTTTTCTTGGTACTGTTATTCTGAACTTAACCCCAGCAAACAGGATCATGTCCGTTTATGGGTTTTGCTTTGATATAGGCAGAACTTCCTAGACTGGAGGAGTGTTCAGCAGAGGCAAGAGAGGCTGTGGAAATCTCTGCAGATCACAGTCAGAGGATGTCAGAACTGTCAGGGATCTCAGAGGGACCAAGGCCCCACAGAGAGCTAAGTAATCCAAGGGAACTCTTTCTGCTTTATCAGGCTTAGGAAACAGAATAACAGAATCTGATTCTCATCTGGCCATCTTCCATACCCACACCCAGATCAAACCTAAACACCCATCCAACCTGAAGATACTGGCTGCAGGCCAGCCAGGGGCATGGGCCCTTCTTACCCTGTGTTTTGGGTATCTGGTTGCAGAGGCACTCTCCGAAGCTTAGAAAGTGAAGACAGAGGGGAACTCATGGTTGCTAATTCTAGATCCTATTTGCCAGGAGGGCCCTGAAAAGAGAAAGTGAAAGAAACCCCAGGGGACATGAAAGAATTTATAGTTACCACACTGGAACAGGGGACTAGGGCCTTCTCTTTCACTACCCTTCCACACCTGCTCTCTGCCACTGTCCCCAGAGAAACACGATGCTGGGGGCTACTTTCCCCTCAGCTCTTGGCACTGGTTGCACAGACCACAAAATCTCTGAGTTGGAGAACACCTGACATTAGAGGTCATTTAGAACAATGGGATCCTGAAGAAGAGTCTCTTCTATGTCTCCTCTCACGGAAGAGGGATCCACTGCCTGGTGAAGCACCTCACAGTGCTTTTGAACTGCTCTAATTCAAACAAACTGGAAGAATTCCATGTGAACTGGAACAGCCTCCAGGAATTGATACAGAGTGAAAGGAGCAGAACCAGGATAACATTATACACAGAGACAGATACACTGTGGTAAAATCGAATGTAATGGACTTCTGTACTAGCAGCAATGCAATGACCCAGGACAATTCTGAGGGACGTATGACTTATGAGAAAGAACACTATCCACATCCAGAGGAAGAACTGTGGGAGCAGAAATACAGAAGAAAAACAACTGCTTGATCACATGGGTTGATGGGGATATGATTGGGGATTTTGACCTGAAATGTCCACTCTATTGCAAACATTAGTAATATGGAAATAGGTCTTGATCAATGACATATGTAAAACCCAGGGGAATTACTCATTGGCTATGGGGAGGGGATGGGAGGAAAGGAAAGAACATGAATCATGTAACCATGGAAAAATATTCTAAATCAATTAATTAAATACAATTTTTCAATTAAAAAAATTAACTGCTCTAATTCAAAAGTGCTTCATGAAGCAGTTGGGTGGCTCAGTGGATAGAGCCAGGCCTTAAGACAGGAGGTCCTAGGTTCAAATCTGGCCTCAAATATTTCCTAGTTGTGTGACCCTGAGCAAATCACTTAACCCCAGTTGCCAAGTCCTTTTATTGCTCTTCTGCCTTGGAACCAATACACAGTATTGATTCTAAGACAGAGGGTAAGACCTCAAGTCTACAGCTTTCCCTCAGCAATGACCCTCCCCCATTTAATTTGGTTTTCTCAAGCCGCGTGACAGCCTTCAATGCTTGAAGACAGCTGTTATGCCCCCCCAAAAAAACCCCATCTAGCAACTCTCACAGGCCCCAAAGACAGGCAGCAGTACCCAATAAACCTTCCCCATCCCGACTTCTTTTGAAGCTCAACAATCACTTTATTTTTAAAAAATTTTAAACCTGTACCTTCCTACCAGCTGCCCCATCAACAACTACTTTAGCAGTTTCTCCCCAGGTGGTGGTGATCCCCTGATCTCATAGCCTCATAGACCCTTCTTCTGTCTTTATACACACATACACAAAGAAAGACTCTAGGCAGGTAGTGTGAGACAGCAGAAGGAACACTGAAATTGAAAACCAGAAGGCCTGTCCTGGCTCTGTCCTCTACTCCCTACTAACCCTGAGGTGGTCCTTTTATCTCACCTCTGCAGGCTCCAGTTTTCCCATTTGTAAAATAGGGATAAATAGATAAACACTTCACAGGGTTGTTGTGAAGAAAGAGCTGCATCTCTCCCATCACAACCACTGATACTTGGCACAATACTTTTCCACATTAGGTACCTAATAACTATTCACTGAATGAATGAGTAAAGACTATAACATGTGTCCCGTTCTTTACTGTTCCTGCCCAGGAGTTGCTCCTTTCCATGCCCCTCTCCCCACATCACAGATGGAAGCAGACCTACTGAGATAGTCCTAGAAATTCTACCATCCTCCCCACCTCACAATCAGATGTTTGGCAACCTCAAGCCCCATTTTATCTGGGAAAACAATTGCTTGTTGGGCGGAATGGAGACTAAAGAGAAGCCTTCTTGCAGTATCACTCATAAGCTCTCATTCGACATCTGCTAAGGACACAGAACTACCCTGAGCACAACAGAGAATTCAGAGTGAGGGGAAGCAAGAAACTGAAATTCTCTTCCAGATTTGAATCTCATGAAGGAGAATGAGCTGGTTGCTGAGGGAGAAATGATGGGAATCTTGGAAGTGACCAACTAGTGTA
This sequence comes from Gracilinanus agilis, assembly GCF_016433145.1. NCBI lineage: Eukaryota > Metazoa > Chordata > Mammalia > Didelphimorphia > Didelphidae > Gracilinanus > Gracilinanus agilis. Next base: position 64,196,364 of record NC_058132.1, read on the forward strand.
TGTGGAAGGACAGGAAAACTGGGAATAGTCTGATGTGCTTTCTAGAGAATGGATTTCAAAGATATCAGAGAAAGTTTGACATTCTTAGGGAGAAGTCAGTCCAGGAGGGGTAGTAAGCTAGCAAGAATGAAATCCTGAAGATACAAAAGGAGGAAAAATAGTTGACCAATTAGAGACACAACCACCCAACCCATTTAAATATTTGAAAGACATGAAATGAAGATGGGAACATGAGTATATAACAGAAAATGAACATAAAATCCTGGCACAGTCCTCTAAAAATGCATGTGAAGAATATCAATGTCTATACTGAACTGAAACTGGGGAGGAAATATTGAGGTAACAAAAAGGAGGGGTTTTAGAACTACAGTGTAAAAAAGAGGGTGATCAAAGAAGGGGCAGGATTCTCGATCAGGGTATATGGAATGACATCAGTGGATAACAGAGAGATGACTGGCTTGCTAAGCTCTTATTTTACTAGTTTTCTCTGCCAAATAGAATGATTCTGGATCAGAAAAGTGAGAACAAAGTTGGCTAATAGAAGCTTTTTACCAACCATCATGGACTTCTACAAACTATGGTTCTTATCAAATTCTGATCTCTGTTTGCAGGATGCAGTTGGAAGATGTACTGTTAATTTTATAACATGCTTCTGAACCAAGAAGGAATGATGGCAGTTTCTTTGAAGAATTATTATTATGGGTTTTTTGGTATACTTATGTAAAAATATTTTAGCTCTATTTTCTAGGCTGGTCTCTAGCTTCTGGGATTAAGAAAAAAATTATTTATGCTGATATTTTAATAAAGAAATTGCACAATGAAAAAAAAGAGATGACTGCTACTCATCCTATTTGGTAAAATCAAGTCACCTGACCCAGATTAACTATATCCCAAGATTCTGAAAAAACTAATGAGTGGGATTGCTGATTTACTGTTTGTGATCTCTGAAAAATTATGGAAAGCAGGCGAGGTGCTGAAGGATTGGAGGAGAAAAGGGAAAATGTTTCAATTTTTCTTTTACATGGAAAAGATGGAATCTTCAAAGTATAGGTCAGTAAGCTTGGTTTCTTTTGTTCCTGAAAAAAAAAGAGAGCACAGCATGAACAGTGATTAACGATTAGTGAAAATCAAGAAAAGGAAGTGTTGGGATCACCAAAAGCCTCCTTCAATAATGAACATTATTGCTTTTTTTTTTTTTTAAAGCTTAACAGATTGGTAAATCAGGCAAATATTGCAATGCTATTTACTTAGATTTTGGCAAAATGTTTGAAAAGATGAAAGTAGGTAGGGTGAATTCCAAACTGACTGAACAGCTAGAATGAGTGACTCAAAAGTTCTACAGAAAGTAAGTAGGAGAGCCAGGTTTCACAGCAGACTGTAGGATTCCAAACCCATTGTTCTTTGCATTGTGCCATTGTCCATTCTATTTCTCTGTGTCCATGGCTTATGCTGAGTATGGAATACAAACTGCTGCCTCCTTGACAAGTTGGAAGTTCTCCACAGAAGGCTCCAGGGTGCTGTGGTTGGCCCTGGGATGTTTAGCATTTTCATGATGACTTAGATAAGGGAATGAGCTTCAGATTTATCCAATATGCAAATAACCAAAATCGAGAAGGGAGAGCTAAGTCACTGCATAAGTCAGGATTCAAAAAGATCGTTCCAAATTAACACACAGAAACAAATTAAATCAAAATAAATTTGATAAAGATGGATATCAATATAGTCTTACACTTGGTTTAAAAAAAATCAACTTCATAAACTGTGAAAGTGGAGAAGGAAGAATAGCTCCCCAGGTGTCAATCTGAAAAGATCTGGCAGCCTTATAGGACAGCAAGCTGAGTGTGAAGATTCTCAAATCTACCTTTCCTGCCCCAATCTCTCTGCTGACCTCCAACCTTTCATCTCTAACTGCCTTTCAGACACCTCAAAATAGATGTCCAGTAAATATCCTGAATTCAATATGCCCCAGAAAGAACTCATTCTCTAAATTCTACTCTACTTCCTACCTTCCCTGTGACTTCAGAAGGCAACATCCTTCCAGTCCCTCAGGAGTGCAACCTAGGTTTCTGGATTACCTAGGAGGTATTCTGGATTCCTCACCACCTCTCATCTTTCACATTCCAGTTGTTGCCAAGGTCTGCTGATTTCACCTTTGCACCATCTCTCAAATATGCCCCCTCCCCTTCACCAACCACTCCAGTGCAGGCTCTCATCACTCACATGCTTGATTATTGCAATAGCTGCTGGTGCTTCTCTGTTGAGCCTGCTTCAGGTCTTCCCACTGCAGTCCGTCTTCCATTCAGCCTCTAAAGTGATTTTCCTAAAGCACAGGTCTGACCACATCACCCTTACTCCCACTACTCAGTAAACCTTAATGGGTCCCTATTGTTTTCAGGATCTACTAGCACAGTGTCTGGCTCAAAGCAGGCACTTCCTAACTTTTGACTGGTTGATTGATGAGTCAGTGTTATACTATGGTAGCCAAGGAAGTTACTAGAAATGTAGACTGCTTTAGGAAAGAGCAGGTAAGAAATATTGTTTCTAGTCCTATGTGAATCACTTTTCCCTTCAGACAGTGATAGAGAGTGACTAGGATAGGGGCCACCAAAACAGTGAAAAGTCTATGCCAAATGAAGGCCAACTGAACTTCTTTAAACAATCCTATCATTGTTTAATCTGGCAGTGGTGGTAGGACACACACAAGATAGCTATCATTAGGTACTATATTTTGAAGTGCTTGTCAGAAGAAGAGGGATTGAACTTGTCTTCACCCCAGAAAGCAGAATGGATTGAAGTTGCAAAGAGACAAATCTGGGATTGAAGTAAAGAAAATTTCTTAATAATGAGCTGATCAAAAGTGCAATGAACTGATGAGGAATAAGTGGGCTCCATTTTACTAAAGGTTTTAAATAAGGGGGAAAAAAAAGACTGGTTGATCAAACAGGAAGTTTTTGTTTCAGGATGTTTTGAGGAAGAGACCAGGCTAATTTCTTAATCCCTTAAACAAAAATTTCCCCAGATTCCTATCTCTTCACACACCCATCAACACCAAAAACATTCTCATTGCCTGCAATCCTAAAGCAACATATAATTCAAATGACAGGGTGTCCTCTGGCCTCAACCCAGTTTGAAAGTCACTTCTTCCAGGAAGGCTACCCTATTCACCTGCTCAAGTCAGAAATGATCTCTTCCTTTTGAATCCCCAGACTACTAGGTGATATCATTTAGCACCTTCTTCCTATATTATAGGTGTTGCCCTTATTCCTCTGCTGGACTAGATGATTCTAGAAGGCAGGGACCAAGTCTTACACTTGGTATCTCAAGTCCTAACCCAGAGAATGTGCTCAAAAAACATTTATTCAATCAATGACCTTACTCAAAAGTACACTACAGTCAGCCTTCCCCAACTAACTTCGCTAAACTACCTCTATTCCCTCAATCCAGGTTTCCTCTCCATTTTCTACATAATATGTACTCTTTATCATGATATTCCCTTATATTTCTAGAATCATGAATGTTTTAGGTTTTTGTTACTTTGCATAGGGTCCTGTCTTTCTCAGGGAACCATCTACCCTCACCAGGCTGATAACTTCCTAAGAGCAAGAACTGTTTCACTCCCTTAGACCAGAAACTTTTTGAGGGTAGGGTCTTTCCCCTCAGATTGAGGATGGAGAACCGCATTTGAGGGACCAGATTTCCCCTCAAACCGGGGGCTGCCCTTTTCACGGACAAAACTGGAAAATCCCATAGCATAATGACTCTTTCCCCTATAAGATTAGGGGCTCACCAAACAAGGGATGTGTCTTCCTCAGGAGATTGGGGATCCCAAAGTCTGGACACTTCTTCCCTACTAGTCTGGCAAGGACTCTATTCACTACTAGACCGGAAGGTCCCTAAGAGTAGGAGCCGTGTTCTGCCCTATCAGTCCGAAGATTCCCCGAGGCTGGAGGTTGTCCCCCCTTCCCATTACGTTTCCTATCGAGGTGTGACATCATCACTTCGCGACCTCCTCCCCTCCCCCAGCTCTTTAGAGACCTTCCTCCTCAAAGCTCACCCGACCCGTTGTCATGGTAACAGAGAGTTCGCGTCTCTCCCAACAGGACTAAAGGGAGAGGGAAGGCTCTCGAGGTCGCCCCAGACTCCGTTTCTGTGATTCAGGCCCCGTGTAAACTCTAGAAACAAGTTCTCGGAGAAGACACCGGGCTGAGTCGGGGGTCGCTACAAACAGCGAAGGCCTTCGGCTGGGAACTCACCACGCCAGGGCACTGGGCCGGCCCGGCAGCGCCGCCATTTTGTTGCCAACGAGGTCACCACGACAACCGAGGGTCCAATGATTCTTATTGGTCATTAGAGCAGTCGCCTAGTAACGAGCCTACTTGGGTGGGTACAGTTTTCTGTCCTCAAATCTGGTTGGTGGCCTTTGGGTCCGCGCCCTTTCTGGGAACTGCAAATCCCAAACTTTGCTGTGCAGGATAGGGAAAGATTATTGGACAGTTAATATATCAATCAACTTGTTTCTCCGCCCCATTCTGAAAGGCACAGGCTTCTGTCTTCGACTCTGATTGGTTTCTTTGGGTCCGCGCTCTTTCTTGGGATTGCAAATCCTTTCTGGGACTCGTTAACCTGAGGAGAAGAGAGGGGGATGGTCAGTCTGACCCGATCGGACAGTCAGTCTGGCAATCAGTATGTTTCTCAACCCTTTTCCCCTAACTCTTTTCCCAGTGAATTGCATGGTGCGGTTCTGTCCCAATCGCCCAATGTAGAGAGGGTCTGCATTAAGGCAGGGGACTCTTCCATCTGGAAATTGTGGCTTATTAGAATAAGAACAGAAATCTTGGAGTGGAAAAAAACCTTCAATTATTAATGATATCAGTTAATCAAAAAACATTTTTCAAGGGTTTACTACGAACCACCACCGGGGCTGCAAAAGACAAAGGGAAAACAGTTCCTACCCTCATGGAGCTTACATTCCAATGGGGGAAACATAATCGCTAAAGTACAGTATGGGAGGCATCTAGGTGCTCAGTGGATTGAAAGCCATGTCTAGAGGCCAGATGTCCCGGGTTCAAATTTGACCTCAGAAACTTCCTCTACTGACTACTACTGACCAATAAGAGTCGTTGGACTCTCAGTTGTCTTGGTGACGGCTTGCTGTGGAAATTCAGTGACCTGGTCCTGGGTTCAAATGTGACCTCAGACACTTCCTAGCTGTTTGACCCTGGGCAAGTCACTTTATCTTCGCTGCCTAGCCCTTAACTGCCCTTCTGCCTTGCAACCAATACACAATATTGATTCTAAGATGGAAGATAATTTTTGTTTTTTAATTAATAAAATATATAGGGGGGGCAGCTGGGTAGCTCAGTGGAGTGAGAGTCAGGCCTAGAGACAGGAGGTCCTAGGTTCAAACACGGCCTCAGCCACTTCCCAGCTGTGTGACCCTGGGCAAGTCACTTGACCCCCATTGCCCACCCTTACCAATCTTCCACCTATGAGACAATACACCAAAGTACAAGGGTTAAAAATTAAAAAAAAAAAATATATAGGAACAACACCAATATATAGCCAAGAACCATGCCCCAATATATGAATATATATGATCAAAGGCTACAAATAAGGTTTTCCAAAGAAGAAAGGCAGACTTCAACTATATTAAAACAATGTTCCAGATCACACATAATAAGAAAAATGCAGATTAAAACAACTTAGAGGTTTCAGATCACCACCACGAAACTACCAAAAGTGATAAGGGACTTCTGTGCAGGGGCTCTGGGAAGGCAACCACATTATGATTCTTCTGGTGGAACTGAGATAGAGCCCTAAAAAGTGATGTGAAACCATCTAAGAAAAGTCACTGAATGATTTCTAACCCAGCAAGGTAGGAGACACAGAGCTTGGAGCTTGGAATCAGGAAGATCTGAGTTCAAATCCAGCCTCAGACCCTTACTAGCTGTGTGACCTTGGGCAAATCTCTTCTACCTTGCCTCAGTTTCCTCATATGTCGAATGAACTGGAAAAAGGAAATGGCAAACCACTCCATTATCTCTGCCAAGAAAACTCCAAATGGAATCATGAAAAGTCAGACACTACTGAATAAAAACAAAAATCTCACCATTGGTCATAATCCCTGAGGAGGTGTTTAATGCACATATGTGTACTAGAATAGTTAGAAAGTGAGCAAGCACTTATTAAGCACCTACTATGTGCCAGGCACTGGGGATACAACGAGAGGGAAAAGGCAGTCCCTGCCCCGAGAAGCTCACAGTCTAATGGAAGAGACAACATGGAAATAGTATGTTCAAACAAACTAAACACAGGATAAGTTGGAAATAATCAAAAGAGGGACGGTGCTAGAATAAATAGGGATTTGCAAAAGGCTTCCTAGAGAATGTGAAAGTTTATTTTGTTTTATTTTTTAGAACCTTATCTTCTGTCTTGGAATCAAAATTAAATGTCAGTCCTAAGGCAGAAAATCGGTAAGTACTGGGTTTTGTGACTTGACCAATTAGGTCACACAGCCAGGAAATGTCTGAGGCCACATTTGAACCTAGGACCTCCCAACTCCAGGCCTGGCTCTCAATCCACTGATACACCTAGCTGCTCCTAGAAGGTGGGATTTTAGCTGACACTTGAAGAAAGCCAGGGAATCCAGGAGGCGGAGATGAGGAAGGAGTATTCTAGTCAGAGTGGACAAAAGAAACAGGAAAGAGGAAAGTGTCACTGGATGGAAGAGTGGAGAGATGAATAGTGAAGAAGACTGGAAGAGTGTGGGGAAGGGCAAGGGAGGGCTGTGAGCAGAGGATTTGGGGTTGATCCTGAGGATCAGGTAAGATGAGGAAACTTTTGACTCTGCCACACTGGAGTAGGGGCTAAGGGAGGAGAAAAGAAGGAGGCTCACATGTCAGTCAGGAGTCAGGGAAGACTTCCTGGAGGAAGTATGACTTGGGGCAGGCTCCAGTGGACCAGAACATTTTGCAAGATAGGAAAGAATTCTGAGACATAGGGTAGGAAGAATATTCTGAGCAAAGCGCCTGAGAGAGAAAGTCTGAAGTTATCTTTGCCAGGCCCAGTGAAGCAATCTGGTTGGAGCTGAGTGAGAGGAAAGAGGCACAGTGGCCAGTGTCTTTGCTGGACCTGTATGCTTCCTGAAGAACCCCACTGATGAGCACCTCCCAAGGCCTCTCTATTGGGTACACACAGCAATCTCTGTGGCCCTGGCCGATGGGAGCAGTCAGTGCACATTGCTAGGCATCCTTGGGGTTTGCCCCCAAGTCTCCTCTCCCCAACTCTAAGCTCCTATATTAGAATGAGAATATTAGCAGTGGGGACTATAAGAGGGGATGAGTTAGACCAGAAAATATTAGAATGTACAATGTGAGAGTTGGAAGGACCCTTAGGACACTGAATATCAGAGCTGAAAAGAACCTTAGAAGTCAGAATGTCAGAGCTGGGAGACATCTTAGAATAGAGAATGTCAGAGCTGGGAGAGACCTTAGAAAAGAGAATGTCAGAGCTGGGAGAGATCCTAGAACAGAGAATGTCAGAGCTGAGAGAGTCCTTAGAACCCAGAATGTCAGAGCTGGGAGAGACCTTAGAACAGAGAATGGCAGAGCTGGGAGAGACCTTAGAACAGAGAATGGCAGAGCTGGGAGAGACCTTAGAGCAGAGAATGGCAGAGCTGGGAGAGACCTTAGAACAGAGAATGGCAGAGCTGGGAGAGACCTTAGAACAGAGAATGTCAGAGCTGGGAGGGTTTTGAAAACAGAATATTCAAGATCAAAGGCAATTTAAGGACCATCTAGCCCAATCCTCCAAATGAGGTCATGTCCAAGTCAAAAGGCCAAGAGGCCTGTTAGCTGTCAGAATCCCAGAAACAGCCAGCAGATGTGATAAATGTTTGCTACTTATCAGGCAAGACCTGAGGCTAGTCATCACTCTCTTGGACCTTAGTTTTCCCACCAGTAACATGAAGATGACTCCCGTAAAAGTCCGTTGCATTATTTTTTATTTTTGGCTCTTTGAGAGCAAGGTCTGTGTCCTACCTCTGAATTTCCTGTTCCTCCCACCACCACCACCACTACCTCAGGGCTTTAAAACTGGTATTTTAGCAGTTATTTCTTGAATTAAATTTGGCATTTGTTAGGCCTCCTGAAATGGTTTTGATGACAAGGCAGGAAAGGGATCCTTCTCTTTTAAGGTCCCCAGATGGGCCTGGGGCCTGGGCAACAGATTCCATCCTTATAGGTTGCTGTGACCCTACTGGAAACCACTTCCCTTTCCCCTAAACTCAGCTGAGTCTCGTTGCTCTTGTTGTAAATGGAGATAGAAATGAGACGGAGAAGTGAAACTTGAGGTTTTGAGTGAAAATAAAAACGAAAAAAAAAAAGACACTCAGACCTCCCACCCCACCCTCCTCCCACTCAGCCATATACACGGCTATCAGAAAATCTACTATCAAGGACACACGTAGTCAATGGCATTTAACTTACAGCCGTTTATTAGCAAGCACTTCCCACCATGCTGTCACACAGATGCATGGCCATTCACACACCTATCCCAGGGCCCCATCCACCAACAAAGGCACAGAGCCAGAGCCACAATCGTACAGGATTATAGAGATGTCCATACACAGGTACGAGAGGCCTTTGAGCTAAGCTTCCATTTTTCAGGAAAGGGTACTTTGTCTCAGAAGGGTTAAGCTGGCCAGGGTCACCCAAGTTGAAAGTGGAAGGGGGAAGACAGCTAGGTAACTCAATGGATAGAGAGCTAGGCCTAGAGATTTATTGGTCCTGGTATACTTTCTAAGCTGTGTGGCCCTGGGCAAGTCACTTAAGCCAAATTTCCCAGCCCCACCACATTTCTGCCTTGGAACAGATCAATTCTAACACAAGAAGTAAGGGTTTAAAAATGTTTTTAAAGAAATATAGTAGAGGAGGTAGGAGTTCAAAACAGGGTCATTTTGACTCCAAACCCAGGGCTTTTCCCACAGCACAAAGTCATAATTCATCCCCAGCTTCTCCTTGAATTCTGAACTTAACAAACATCCATTAAAGCAAGCATTTCCAGAGGCAGAAAACTGATCATGAAGTTCTGAGTATTATAATTAAATGAAATGTTCATAAAGCCCTTAGCACAGAACCTGGCACACAGCAGGTGATTAATAAATGCTTATTCCCTTTCCTCATTCCCTAATCCCTCATTGTGGATAGTGTGTACTTTTTTCTGCCATTATTTAATTTTATTATACATTTAACAAATTTAACTAAAACAGAAAGGAAGTAGTTTGTCCATTGGTAACAATCATATAGCCTAATCCTCTTGTTTCATTTTTGTTCAATAAAATTTTACTTTTTAAATTAATAAGCATTTATTTTTTCTTCTCACTTCTCCCTTTCCTCTCCCAAAAGGAAAAAAAAGAGGGGGAGGGGGCCTTGTAACAAGTAAAATAAATTTCCATGCAGCTTTTAACAAAAGTGTTTGTTTGTTTTTGCTTTTCTTTTTTAATTCAAACTTATTCAAAACTGACCTCTTTTTCTATGAACCTTTGTTTTTTTTAATGTATTTCACAAATATGTTTCAATGATTCCCTTTGACTTCCTTTCTCCCTTTCTTTCTTCTTTCCTTCCTTCTTTCTCTCTTCCTTTCTCTTTTTTCTTTCCTTCCTTATTTCTGTCTTTTCCTTTCTCTTTTTCTCTCCCTCTCTTCCTCTCTTTCTTCCTTTCTTTTTTCTTTCTTTCTTCCTTCCTTTCTTCCCTCCATTTTTTCTTTCTTTATTTCTTTCTAAATGTATCTCCTTCCGGGTTAAGATGGCGGCAGAGTAAAAAGCAGCTGCTTAACCTCTCCTAACCCACACATATAGGACTCCTCAAAAGGACATAAAAACAAATCCAGACGAACAAACAAAAGGACCCCACAACAGGGCGCAGCATTGAAGGTACGTGGGATTGGGGCATTTCATTGCTACAAGGGGGTGAAATAGCTCTCACTAAAACACAAACTGAGCAACCCCCTCCCCCCCACACCACCTACAGTGCCAATGCCAGCACACAAGAGTTAGAGCAAGTTTGGGGCATTCATTAAGTTCTTGGCAGCTCACCAGGGCCTGCTCCTGAGAGCAGAAAGACTTAAGACCCCAAGAGGCTAAAGAACTAGACTTTGAACACAGACCTTGAGCTCAGGCGCAGTTGCAGGTGCGAATGTTGGGTGGGGACCCAGTGCAGAGGGGTGCATGACTGTGGAAGAAGCGCCCTGAAACTATTTCTGGCAGAGGAGCAAGCAAGGGGACCACCAAGAGGCTTGTCCCTGAGAACAACTAGACCTGAGACCTCAGGAGCCTAAAGAGCACAGACAGACCCTGGGTGTGGGGATAAAGCAGAGAGGGTGCACAGCGCTGTGACTCAGGCAAAACTGCTCCACAGCTCCATAAGCAGAGAGCCTGACTGCCTTACCCAGACTTCTGACTGAGAAATAAATAATAATAATGGCAAGCCAGTCACAAGAACCCCAAAAGAGAAAGATCAAGAAGAAATCTTTAACACTCGACAACTTTGACACAGAAAAAATCCAGACAACAGAGCAAACAGCAAAGGAGAACAAACAAGTAATCACATCCAAACTTTCCCGAAAAAATGAAAATTGGTCACAAGCTCTTGAAGAGTTAAAATCTGAGATCATGGGAAAGATGGCAGAGATTTGGCAAGAGAAGTGGGAAATAGCTCAAAAGGAAATTAACAGGTTAAAAGACAGAAACTCCCAATTAGAAACCAAAGTTAAACAAATGGAAAACAGGAAAGACTAAACCAAAAAGGAAAATCATAAGATTATAACAGAAAGCCAGTCTCTAAAGACCAGAATTGGGCAAGTAGAAGCCAATGATCTCTCAAGACAGCAAGAACAAATAAAGCAAAGTCTAAATGTATCTCCTTATAATTCCATGTGAATTGGAATGACCTCCAAGAGTTGATGCAGAGTTAAAGGAGCAGATCCAGAAGAACATTATACACAGAGACTGATACACTGTGGTATAATTGAACATAACAGACTTCTCTACTAACAGCAATGCAAGGATCCAAAGCAATGCTGAGGGAGTTATGAGAAAGAAAACTAGCCACATTCAGAGGAAGAACTGTCAGAGTCAAAACATAGAAGAAAAACTACTGCTTGAGCACATGGGCTGATGGGGATATTATTGGGGAGGTAGAAGATAAACAATAACTCTAGTACAACTATCAATAATATGGAATTAGGTCTTAATCAATGATACATGTAAAACCCAGTGGAATTGTGTGTTGGCTACAGGGGGGTGGGGGAAGTTTGAGGGAAGAACATGAAATATGTAACTATGGGAAAATATTCAAAATAAAATTAAAATTAAAAAATAAAATAAAATAAAATTCATATGATCATAAATGTATCTCCTCATATGCAACTCCATTCCATCCCCTCTTTGTTGGGAGGTGGAAAGAATGCTTTTTTTTTTTTTTCAGAAGAATTATTCTTCTGAAAACTTACATCCAGTTATATCTTAACAAGGGCATTTGGACAAACATTTATGAAGTACCTGTGGCATACAAAGTCTCAGATCTTTCATCTGAGGACTAGCTGAGCTAAATATGGAGAGGCAAATCCCTGTAAGGTTGAATACCAGAACTGTTAAGGCCACAGCCTCTTAAAACTATTGTGACCCTCATCAGAGGAAAGAGGACCCAAAACAATTCAATTCTATCAGTGCCGAGTGAAAATGCCTTGGGAATACAAAGTTAAATATAACACAGATCCAGTTCTCAAGAAAGGACCCAAGTGGAGCAGCTGGGTGGCTCAGTGGATTAAGAGCTAGGCCTAGAGAAGGGAGGTCTTAGGTTCAAATCTGACCCCACTCACTTCCTAGTTGGGTGATGCTGGGAAAGTCACTTAACTCTCATTGCTTAGCCCTTACTGCTCTTCAACCTTGGAACCAGTACACAGTATTGATTTTAAGATGGAAGGTAAGGAAAGAGAGAAAGAAAGAAAGAAAGAAAGAAAGAGAGAGAGAGAGAGAGAGAGAGAGAGAGAGAGAGAGAGAGAGGGGAAGGAAGGAAGGAAGGAAGGAAGGAAGGAAGGAAGGAAGGAAGGAAGGAAGGAAGGAAGGAAGGAAGGAAGGAAGGAAGGAAGGAAGGAA
>NC_058132.1:64211379-64221260 GCF_016433145.1 Gracilinanus agilis
GAGAGGGGAAGGAAGGAAGGAAGGAAGGAAGGAAGGAAGGAAGGAAGGAAGGAAGGGAGGGAGGGAGGGAGGAAGGAAGGAAGGAAGGAAGGAAGAAGGAAGGAAGGAATCTTCCTCAATAATAGGAGCCCTGGGAGTGGCAGCATCCCTCATGCCACCAGACTTCTAGCTCAACCCTCACAGCCATCATTTGGGGAAATGATTCTTGTGGAGAAGGGGCCAGCTTTTTCCACCAACCACCATCCACAAGGTATTCGTGTCAGTCTAGTTGAAGCAACAAGGTACCCCAAGGGAGGGACAGGAGGCAAACTAAATCACAGACCACCATCTTCCCATAGACGTTCATGGTGATAGTCCCGGACCCTGACCCCAAGAGTCTAGGGAATAGTAATGCTTCTAGTCTAGCCCCTGTAGCCAACATCTGATAGGCAAAACCTCGAATAGATGCAGTTGGGAACTGTTGCATTCAATGCTACACCCAGCCTCAATTCACAACTGGGTTAGAGTTAGAACACTGAACCAACCCAGAAAACAAAGTTCTGGCCACCAAATTCCTTGCCACTGTCACATGGTTTAAAATCAGAAATTGGTATGATTTTATCAGTGGAAATGACTTTAGAGAAGGAACATCACCATCTGCTTTGTTGATGCACTTAATAAATGTTTCATTTGTTCATTAATTAATTAATTAATTAATTCATTCATTCATTCCTTGTGTCTTCCTTGCAACAAAGTAAAAAGGACAAGCAAAACCAATCAACGCAATGACTGAGAACATGGGCAGCACTCTTTACCCATAGTCCTTTATTTTTCTACCAAAAGAAAGGAAATGTGTTTAGGAAGATTATTTTGGTGATTATGGGGAGGATGTGTTTAAGAGGGGAAAGACTAGAAGCAGAGAGTCCAATCAGGAAGCCACTCTAAAAAAGAGAGGAAGCAGGGAAAGATTCATAGAGGAGGAAGCCCATTGGTCAATAAGGCACTTTAATAAGCTGATAAAGTGGAGAGAGGGAAAGACTTCATTCCAGGTCAAGGAATTGCATTAGCAAATAATAACAATGATAATTTTTTTTAAAATAGTGTTGAGTAGGGGCAGCTGGGTAGCTCAGTGGAGTGAGAGTCAGGCCTAGAGACAGGAGGTCCTAGGTTCAAATCCAGCCTCAGCCACTTCCCAGCTGTGTGACCCTGGGCAAGTCACTTGACCCCCATTGCCCACCCTTACCACTCTTCCACCTATGAGACAATACACCGAAGTACAAGGGTTTAAAAAAAAAAAAGTGAGAAAAATAAAATCTTCTCTCAAAAAAAAAAAAAATAGTGTTGAGCACCAGATTTGGAGTTGGAAAGACCCTCGTTAGAATGCTGCTTTGGACACTTCTAAGCTAGGTGACTCTGGGCAAGTCACAGTCTGCCTCAGTTTCCTCATCTCTAAAATGGGGAAGAAAATAGCACCTCTCTCACAAAGGTTGTTGTGAGGATCAAATGAGAGAACTGATGTAAAGTACTTTTAAACCTTACATTGTCAGTTCCTTGAGGGCAGAGACTTGCCTTTTGCCTCTTTTTGAATCCCTACAACTTATCACAGTGACAGGCACAAGGTTGGAGCCTAATAAACGTTTATTGACTATTGATTGAAAGTACTATATAAATGCTAGCTATCGTCCTCATTATTTGTTCATATTATCACAGGGATTTAAGATTTAAAAAGCAGTTTCCTCACTGCAACTCAATGAGATAAAGAGGCCAAGTTTTCATGATCTCAGTTTTACATATGAGGAGACTAAAGTTCACTGAAGTTAAATGACTGCAAAAAGTCACATTTTTTTTTAGCTCTCACCTTCTGTCTTAGAATCAATACTGAGTATTGGTTCTGAAATAGGTGGATTGTCTTTATTTATTGGTTCTAAGGCAGAAGAACAGTAAGGGCTAGGCAATGGGGGTTAAGTGACTTGCCCAGGATCAGACAGCTGGGAAGTTTCTGAGGCCAGATTTGAATCCAGGACCTCCCATCTCTAGTCCTGGCTCTCCATCCACTGAGCAACCCAGCTGCCCCCACAAAATCACATTTTTAATAAATGCAGGAATTGGACCTCAAATGCTGGCTTATCAGAACTAGGTCTGGAACAAAATAAGAGAGATAAAAGAGGACATTCAGGAACGCCCAGCTAGTACCCACTCATGGCCCCATTCTTACACCAGCAAGGAAGTGTCTGGCCCAGTGTTGGGAGAAGGTTGGCAACTTGGTTGCCTAGGGGAGGAGGGAAAATGTTATGAAGAAACTGGGCTAATTCTGCCTAAGCTGTTCCTTCCCCAGGCAGCGGCCTGTACACTTGGGCCTGGGATCTTCTGCCCCCGCTTCCTGTTGCTTTCTTCCCCCAGTGCCTCAAGTCTCAGTTCTTCTTCCTCCTCCAGAGGCCAGTCACAAAGCAACCTTATAGGCCCCAAAGAGTCCACTTAGATCTTTTCCAGGTCAACCCAACCCAAATGGGTGGAGGCGGGGAGATTTTACTCCTCGGTTTAGATTTGTTATGCAAAGCATTTCAAAAAGATAATATTGAAAGGAAAAAATAAGCCTCGTGGCCTAAAGGGCTAAGGAGCTGATCCCCTAGTCCAAGGGACCTCTCATTTTAGGATGCGGATGTACAGATGATGCTGGATAGGATGGAGTTTAGACCTCAGAGAGGCAGGACCCTTTGGCAGAAGTGAAGAGCGTAAATCCTTTCCATCTCTGCCAAGGCCCATCTGTCTCCGAGTCCTGGCACCACCGTGGCCAATGCCACTGAGTTTCCTTTATCCTGGGCCATTTCCTTCACAGAACCACAAAGTGTCAAACTTTTAATAGGCACAGAACACTAGTAGAGACTTTAGAACAGAACAAGTTGAAGTCAGGAGGGAGCCTAGAACATGGAATATTAGAGCTGAAAAGAGTCTCAGGACATAGAATGTCAGAGCCAGTAAGGATTTTAAAATATAGAATGTCAAAAGTAGGAGGGATCTTAGATCAAAGAAGGTCAGAGCTGGGACAGAGCTTAGAAACAGAATATTAGACCCAAAAAGAGTCCCAAAGTTGAAAAGGCCCTTAGAGAACAGAATAAGAGAGCTAGGAGAAGCCTTAGAACATAGGTCGGAGCTGAAAAAGACCTCAGATCATATGAAAACTAGGAGGGATCTTAGAATAGAGAATGTCAGAGCTAGGCAGGAACTTAGAACTTGGGTTGCTTGTTAGTCAAGTCAACAAGCGTGTATTAAGGGTTTGGTATTCCTCAGGCCAGGGTTCATTCTTCTATACCAAAACCCTGTCTATTGATAATTGGGCCAGGAATCAAAATACTCAGGTTCTTGGATTATCCCTGCCATTAACTTGCTGTGGGAGCTTGGGCAATGGGTTTTCATTTTCTAGACTTCACTTTTTCCTAGTATACATTGAGATGTTCAGATAAATGGTTTTAAGAGGTCCTTCCAGCTCTGACTTTCCAGGATTCTGGGACTCTCACTGAGCAGTTATATGATTTTGGTTAAGGCATTTCTCCTCCCTGGACCTCATGTTCCTTCTCATATGAAAAAATGAAGGGTTCTAGCAAATGATCTCCAAGATACCTCCCAGCTCAGACATTCTAAGTTCTAAGGTTCTTTCCAGCTCAGACATTCTGTGTTCTAAGATTCTTTCCAGCTCTGACATTCTGTGTTCTAAGGTCTCTCCCAGCTCTGACATTCTCTGTTCTAAGGTTCCTCCCAGCTCTGACTTTCTGTTTTCTGAGGTTCCTCCTAGTTCTGACATTCTCTGTTCTAAGGTTCCTCCCAGCTCTGACTTTCTATTTTCTGAGGTTCCTCCTAGCTCTGACATTCTCTCTTTTAAAATTTGGCATTCCATACATTAAAGTTCCTTCCATTTCTGCCAGTGTATGTTCCAAAATTCTAAGGGCAATTTTAGGTCCTTCCCAAACCAGAATATATTCTATCTTCCAAAGTCTCCTGCCATTTTGGATAAAGTACTAGAGTTAAGAACATACTAATAGGAACCTCGCCTCAGATACTTACCAGCTATGTGAGCCTGGACAAATCACTTAATCTGAGAGCTAGAAGAAATCTTAGAACATATCAGGCTCCTGTTTTCTCATCTGAAAAATGGGGATGGTAATAGCCCCTACCTTCCAGGGTCCTCCTATGAGGATCAAATAAGATTACTCAAGTAAAAATCTTTTCCAACCTAAAAGGGATATATTCATGATTATGATTATGATTATGATATCTTCCAAGCACTCTAGGAGTCTGGGGCCATACTAAGGAAAATGTCCCTCCCACATTCTCATGCTCCTCCCTGAGCTATAACTACCACCGTTTCTCTTCTTGGGCAAAAGCTTCTCACAGATCCACTCTCCAGGAGGGACAGACCTGCACAAAAGCTCTAAGATGAAGGCTTTCTTCCTCCTGCTCCTTTTCTGTCTTGTGGCCCTGATTGAGATCGAGGTAAGGACTGCTCTGTTCTGTTAGATCCAAGATGCTCAACAAACTTATTTCTAGCCGAATTGGAGTCTTTCCTGAGAAATGGGGCTAGCCCCCAAACCCTTCCATCTGATTGGCAGTTAAGAGGGCTCCCCCTACCCCCATCTCACAATTAACACCCCCTTGCCTCATTACGGGATGAAATTAGACATTGGGGAGCCTTGAGCACCTAGACTTATTCTCCTTCCTTGCTGAGTATCTGGGGGGGGGGCATCTGATCATAATGCCAAGGGCTAAGATAAGCATCCTATGAGACTGGAAAGACAAATTTTGAAAATCTGCCACAGAGACAGCTATAAAGAAAAATCCCAATATAGAAAGAAGTCTGATAGGCTCGGGTTCTCCTGGCATTTGTCCCCTGGTTTCCTCTCTAAGAGCATGTCATAGTGGATAGAGAGCTGGCCTCAGAGCCAGGAAGACTATGTTCAAGCCCTACTTCTAAGCCATTTAGGCATTGTGGCCCTAGAAAAATGACTTAATCTCTTGGTACCCCCAGACAAGACTCTATAACTCTAATTTATAGAGAAGGTGCCAACCTGTACCAGTAGAGAATTCCCAGTGCCAATTAAGTCATTGGTCTAGTCCCCAATCCTTCCTCTCTGCTAGACTGGAACTCCTGCAAGATTGGGGGTATGCCCCCATCTAGTAAAGAAAGACCTGGCCTGGGATGCTAGTCTCAGCTCAGACATGGGGCAAGCCATTTTCCCTTTCTAGGTTTTTGTTATAAAATGTAAGAATGGAACTGGACCCCAAGATCCCTTATAATTTGATCAGTCCAAGAGCCTCTTCCAGCTCTTACATTTCATAGGCTAATATTCCTTCCAACTCTAACATCCTTCAGTTGGATCAGGAGTTCTTGGCCTTTTTGATATCCTGGGCCCCTTTGGCAGTGTGGTCAAGCATATGAGCCCCTTCTCTGAATAAGATTTTTAAATAATTGAAGGAAATGTTCAATTTCAGCTAGAGATGAGTGAAAATAAAGACCCCTGAAATCTACCCATGGACCTCTGAGAGTCTAGTAAGGAATGGTGCAGCCCAGGTTAAGAACCCCTAGATTAGGTCAGTGGGATGGTCCAGGGGAAGGCTAAGACTGGTAGATGTCTGGAGTTTGGCAGTTCTAAGCTGTATTGGGGTCACTATAGCAGCAAGATGGTGACCCTCCACCCCTACCTGGGAATGGTCCCCACCAGGCTGTCCAAGGGGAAAGTGGCCAGGAGCAAGTTGAAGTTTCCAGACTGATCAGGTTTCGACAGGGAAACTATAGGTCAGGATAGGGAGATTCAATCTTCTCCCCTGTTCCCGCCAAGAAGGAAAGAGAAAGAAAGAAAGAAAGAAAGAAAGAAAGAAAGAAAGAAAGAAAGAAAGAAAGAAAGAAAGGGTCATTTCTCTGACTGAGAGGCGGCAGACACCTTTATTTGCATATCCCATCTCCCTCTCTCCCATCCTCTAAGGGTCAGTTGAGTGGGTCCAACCTAGAGAAATAACAGTTTGAGTTCCCCGGATGATGGCATGCTTCACCACTTCTGGGGAGGAGGAGGGGGGAGCACAGCTGTGTCTGGGGGAGTGGGGAATGGGCAGATACTCTTGTTACTTCAGCCTATGTCCTCCTCCCTGTTGCCCCTCCAGAAGCCACCTGCTTTGGATTTGCAGGTTGATCAATGCTCCTGCGAAAAACGATACTGTGGGCAGTGAGAGGACTCTGGCTCCGCACTACACCCAGCACCAACTGGGCTTTCTTTCTATAGAGAGAAAGCAATGAATAGCAGAACTTGCAGGAAGCTTCTGTTCAGTTCCTCCATTTTAGAGATGAGGAAGAAGTTCAGAAAAGACAAATAACTAGCCTGAAGTCACACAGAAAACTAGTAGCAGAGTCAAGGCTGGAATCCAGACCTCTAGGTTCCCAGTCTGGCCTTGTTTCCTTTGCCTTCTGTTGTTTAAGGTTCAGTCGTTTGTAGGGGAGGGGGGGGGGGGGGGGGAGAGAAAATGTGGGGATGGGAGGGGAAGTAGTCCCCCCTTCATCTCATAGTCCCAGCGGAAACACTTCTCCCTTCTCCTCAAGAGCACAGCCTGGATGAGGAATTCAGGAGTCCTGGCTTTAGTTTATATGACTATGAGTCAGTTGCCGTCTCTGGACCTCTATTTCCCCATCTGTAAATTAAGGGTTTTGGCTAGATTTTCTGCAAGATTCCTTCCAGCTCAAACATTCCATGTTCTAAGATTCCTTCTAACTCTTACGTTCTCTGTTGTGTCTATTATTCTGCCGCTCAAAAGCTTTCAGTGGTTGCTTCTAGGAGAAAATGCACATGCTTCCATTTAGCATGCAACATGGTCCAGTTTATTCTTTCAGGCTTTTTTCATCTACTTTCCTTCACACACACTCCAGTCTGGCCAAATTGTACCATTGCAGTTGCCCCAGACTCAAAGCTTCTCTGCCTTTTCATGATCCTTAGAGATCATTTACTTCAGCATCTTCACTTTTTTTTTAAAATCTTACCTAGAATCAATACTATGTTCTAAGGCAGGAGTGTGGTAAGTGGTAGGTAATGGAGGTTAAGTGACTTGCCCAGGGTCACACAGCTAGGAAGTGTCTGAGGTCACATTTGAACCCAGGACCTCCCATATCTGAGCCTGACTCTTAATCCACTGAGCTACCCAGTTGCCCTAAGCATCCTCATTTTACAGACAGGAAACTAAGACCTAGAGAAATGACTTGCCCAAGGTCAAACAGGCAGAGGCAGGATTCAAACCCAGGGTCTCTGGCTCCAAAATTTTTCTACTTCTTGAGACTTTTTTCACCTCATTGCTTCCTAAAAACCCAAAAGGGAATCATGTTCCTCATATGTCTGCCTTGGGGGCCTTTTTTCAATATTTAAACAGTCATGGAAGATTTGAGGATAAAGTCTCCCCACCCTCTTCTTTAAGCTCCCCAAATAGGCTTCCCTTGGGGTAAGGGAGGAAGACAGGCAGAAGAATGGGTGGAACCTCCCGGCAACAAACTAAGAAGAGCCTCTGAGTACTTTCCCTGGGCTCATAATTGTAGCAGGGAGCTTGGTGTGGATCAGCCAGTTGGGTCCCTGGAATCTTCTAGATGAGAGGACATGTCTTCAGGGGCATCTCCCATAGAGCCGGGTCTCTCCTCTTCATAGCCTTATCCATCCTCCACAGGCTTCTTCTGCCTCTACACCAACCACAAAGGCTGCAAGCGGTTCACCTCAGATGTTCAATGGAGCCTGCACCTGGGCCATCCTTCTCCTCTCCAGCGTCCTCACCTACCTCCTTCGGCTGCACTGAGGCCTGGAACCAAGCCTTCCGAGACCAGCCCTGGCCCCTGCTCACTCACTCTTCAGCACTTGCCTCCTCCCTGAAGAGCCCATCCCATGTGGCTACCAAAGTGTCCTTTCCTTCAGGCCACCCCCTTCACCCCCATCACCATGGCCTCCCTCTCAGGACCTCTGATGTCCAGTAGAACCCGGGCCAGCTAGAGTCATGAGCTGATTCCACAATGCTTGAGGGCTGTCATGATGGGGGAGCAAAGTACTGATCTGCTTGACTCAATAAAGATATTGGAGCCCTGAATGTGTGATTTCTCTCTCGGTCACTCCCCCCCCCACATCAGGAACCCGTTAGGCCCTCTCTTCCTCACCCCAAGCCCAGCACCTTCTGATAGCATTTCCAGGGGGACAATCTTCCTTCCCTATGAGAGCTTTGGGATTCATATCTAGCCTACCCATGTCCCCTTCCCAGAAACAGCACGGATTGAGGCGTGAGAGAAGCAAGAGGCAGCTCCAGAAGACTCACAAAATAGTAGAGCTGGAAGGACTGGAGAGGGGAATCTAGTCCAATGTCCTTATTTTCTTGAGACCTAAAGAGATGAAGGGACTTGCCCAAGGTCACACAGTGACTTGGGGGCAGAGGCAGGAACTGGAGTTCCTGGTCTTCTAACCCTAGGATCATTGTCCATCCCAGAGTTCTGCCTCAACTTTAATCTTGCATGCTTGGAACCCTGCCAAATAGCTGCACCCACAGACAGATATCTTAACAGCCATGGCCTCTGTTCCCTCATCCCCTCCCAGTTAATCACTCTGAGAAATGTGGGAGGAGGGAAATGAGAGAGAGGGAGATGATACACTTCTTTACAGCGCAGGTCTTTTGGGGATAAGGGCTGGGGTCTGCCCTGCCTCCATTCCTGCTTTGATTACCCCCTTGTCTGGTTCTTCTCTCTTCCCTCTCTCATTCCCCCAACTTCCCATGCATAGACAAGCAGGTTAGGCTCTGCCCCCAGCCCTCTCTGAGCTCTGCTCCCCTTTTGGACCAGATAGGCTAGACTCTAGTTCCCCCCACCCCCATCCCAAATAGATTCTACACACCCCTTGGCCCCCAACGGTTTCCTGGCTTTGTCACTCAAAGGCAAGGGCTTGGGCTCCCCAGGGAGGAGGCCCTTACTGGCACTAGTTCCCACAGGGCCTCACCACACTCGGAAGTTTCTTCACTGGTACCTGGGGGAGGGGAGAACTGGTATCCGGTGGAGAGTCCCCAGCCAGAAGAATGGAAATAAAAAAATAGAAAACTTTTGGTCCATTACCTCCTGCCCCACCTACCCCATCCTAGGCTTGCTGAAGTGAGCATGAGCTCTGTCATCCTTTCTCCCAAAGGAGAGTAGAAGCCAATCTCTCTCTCCTATTCCCCTTCCCTGTGCTCTTTTCTCTCTCTTCCTCTCCTCCCTTCTTCCTCTCTTTCTTTCCTTCTTCCCTTCCCCTTCCTCTTTCTTTCTCCCTTCTCTTCAATTCTTTCTGCCTGTCTTTCTCTCTTCCTTTCCTTCCCTACCTCCTTCTTCCTTCCTTCCTCCTTTCTCTTCAATTATTTCTTCTCATCTTTCTTCCCTTCCTTCCTCTTTCCTCCTCTTTTTTCTTTCTCTCTTCTCTTCAATTCTTTCTTCATGTCTTTCTTCCCTTCCTCCTTTCCCTCTCCTCCTTTCTTTCTTCCTCCCTTCTCTTCAATTCTTTCTTCTTTTTCCCCCTCTTTCCTTTCTTCCTCCCTTTCCCCTTCCTCCTTTCTCTCTTCTTCCATTCTCTTCAGTTCTTTCTTGCCTTTCTCTCTTTCCTTCTTTTCTCCCTTTCCTGTTCCTTTTATCCTTTATCATACCTTCTTTCTCTTCCCTTTCTTCCTCCCTTCTTTTTCTTCCTTCCTTCTCTTCAGTTCTTTCCTCTTGTCTTCCTCCCTTCCATTCCTTCCTCTCTCCCTCCCCTCCTCCTTTCTTTCTTCCCCCATTCTCTTCAATTCTTTCTTGCTTTCTTCTCTTTCCTTCTTTCCTCCCTTTCCTGTTCTTTTTATCCTTTATCATCCCTTCTTTCTCTTCCCTTCCTGACTTCAATTCTTTG
>NC_058132.1:64224218-64305341 GCF_016433145.1 Gracilinanus agilis
GAGAGGAGAGGAGAGGAGAGGAGAGGAGAGGAGAGGAGAGGAGAGGAGAGGAGAGGAGAGAGAGACAGGAGACGGAGAGAGAGACAGGAGACAGAGAGAGAGAAAGAAAGAGAAACAGAGAGGAGGGGGATGGATGAAATCGCCTCCTGAGATGCTCCTTACCGTGCGGATGACCCTCAGGGAGCTCAGGGATTCATCATAGCCGCCCCAGTGGGACCAGTCTGGATACTCGCCTTCTTCTAACAGGTACTGGTGTCCTCGGAAACCTTCTTTCTCATAGCCTACCCAGCTATGTCAGGGGACAGAGAGATAGTTAGATCCCTTCAGATCCCTCCAGCCTCAGCCACTAAAGTTGCCAGAGGGAGGGCTATTGGGAGATCAGCAACTCTACAGACATGGCATCCAAGCTCTAGAACTTAGAGGACAATGGGGCACCATTTGAAGGGAGTGGGCTAAATCCAGGGATTGAGAGCTGAGGGGGAGAAAGTGGCCAATATGGGAGTGGGAAGGGGTGAAGAAAACTCAGCAGGAATGTGGTGTCAAGTAGAAAGAATGGGTCTCCAGCCCATGAGCCCAGTCACTTACCAGCCCCCCAGGATACGCAGGGAACCCACAGTGGCTATGTTGGGGCTCTGCCCATCTTCTGGCTTCCTTAGGTCGTAGATATCTCGGCTCACTTCCCAGCAGTGGCCCTGGAAGTCTGTGGCCTCATACACCAGGGCCTGGGAAGTGGGGAGGAAATGCTGGTTATATGAGGCAAATCAGGACACTGGGACTTGGACTCCAACCATAGCCTGCAGCGAAACAGCCCAGCCTCCTCTTTGGGGCCAGGTCTAAGATTGTGACCCTCCAATACAGAGTGGCCATCCTGCCTCTGAACCTCTATCTCCCTCACTGATCCCAAAGCCCTTGGATGTGTTCCCCATCCCCTTGCTAAGACTTCTCATCTCCCTCAGTAAGTCTCTATCCCCCCACTGCATGCTTCAGCTGATGCTTCATACTTACTATGCTCCTATTCCTGTACTAAGCTACCATCCTTATCCCTGACAACCTACACCCTTAAAAAAACAAACAAATCCTTACCTTTTGCCTCAGTATCAGTCTTAAGACAGAAGAGTGTCAAGGACTAGGCAGTCAGGGTTAAGTGACTTATCCAGGATCATATAGCTAGGAAGTGTCTGTTGAACCTACACCCTTAATGAGCCTCCAACCTTTCTACTGAGTGTCCTTACCCTTGCTGGGTATTTATGCCCTCACTTAGCTCCCATCACCCATTGGGAGTATCCATTCTCTTTGCTGACCCCTGAGTTGGGTCTATTAGAAGCTGCTTCTCAGGGAATCACAGAGGGATGAAAGGAAATCTTTACCTACAATGCCATGGCTCCCCTCACCTTCCCTCTTGCCGGGAAGACCCTGTCTCCAAAGACACCCTGCTTGTACCTTCCTCCCAGCCTCCTCCATCCCCTTGAATCACAGCCCCCCCCCCCACAGAATAAGTCCCTGGAGGCAGGGTAGGGAGGTGGGTTTCAGCTCTTACCTTGGGCTCCCCCGGCTTCTCCACGGTGGGACAACCCTGTAGAGGTGACAAAATAAAGCCTATGCTACCTGGGCTGATCCTTGGAGACAGTTTCTATGGGCCTTCCACCTCTTTAACTTTAGCCTTTCCATCATACAAAGAGGACGCTGCCCTGGAGGCTTTTCCCACAGTCCCCAGAGATGACTACCCCCAGCTCCTCCACTGTCATTTGAGCACAGCTTCCCTTCCCATCTTCTCTTCCCTCCTCCATCCCTCCTGATCTCATGATTAGACTGTGTCTGTCTTCAGATCCAAGGCTCCCTAAGACAAGGGGACATTAATGGAGGGTAACAGCTAAGGGTAATGGGTTAATGCTCTTTGGGATCTGGCCCTCACCAGTCTCAAGGGCTTCAAGGAGTTGACGTGAGGGTCAGAAGAACCCCAGGCTTCCGGGGTGGGATAGACTCCAGGCTCCAGGATGCAGGGAACCCCGGTATAGTAGGGTTTGGAGTACAACAACCACCTGGTGAGGAGCAAGAGTAGTTCTTGATGTGGTCCCAGGAAATATAGAAGCAGGGGATAAGGGAATGTGCAGGAGCTGAAGCAAGATAGGGGATCATCAATCTGGGCAGAGGGAGATCCAAGAGTCCCGTTGGGAGATTCTGGGACTGGGAGAGAAGTGAACATTGTTATGGGAGGAGAGAGGGTGCAGCCTTACTAGTTCTGCTCTGGGGCAAGGGTTCAGGCAGGTGAATGGAATTTAGGAGTGGGAAGGGAATGCAATCCTGAGTCATCCTTGAGTCTTACAGTCCAGCAGTGACAGTGACAGATGATGCAAGTAAGGGCTGTCCCTGTCCCTGGGTATCCTCCAAGGCTTCCGTCAACTTCACCTGGACACCCTCATTGCCCTCCTTTGAGAACAGGCTGATCTCAGGGATGACATAATCCTAGGGATAGAAGGAGGGAAATGAGAAGAAAAGATGCTCAGCCTCCCTGGCCCCTGGGTCTGGGATTATCTTCCCCCAGAGGCAAGGAGATGGATCAGATGACCTCAAAAGGATTCTGCCAACTACTCAGAACCAGTTCCTCAAACTGATGAAAAAAACCCTGATTGATACCCTTTCTCATTATTATATATTTTCCCTGGCTGACCACCATGCTTGGAATGCTCTCCCTTTGCTCTGGCTACTGATCTCTCTCTGTCTCTCTCTGTCTCTCTGTCTCTCTGTCTCTCTGTCTCTGTCTCTGTCTCTCTGTCTCTGTCTCTGTCTCTGTCTCTGTCTCTCTCTCCCTCCCTCTCTCCCTCTGTCTCTGTCTCTGTCTCTGTCTCTGTCTCTCTCTCTCTCTCTCTCTCTCTCTCTCTCTCTCTCTCTCTCTCTCTCATCTTGTCTTAGAATCAATACTTTGTGTTGGTTCCAAGGCAGAAGAGCAGTAAGGGCTAGGCAATGGGGGTAAAGTAACTTGTCCAGGGTCACCCAGCAAGGAAGTGTCTGAGGCCACGTTTGAACCCAAGACCCCCCTCCATTGATCCAACTAGCTGCCCCCTCTCTGGCTTTTTTTAAGTTCCAACTAAAATCTCACCTCCTCCAAGAAGACTTTCCTGACCTGTCTTAATTCCAGTGGCTTCTCTCTTTTAATTATTTCCTTTTTCTCCTGTCTATAGCCCACTTTGCAAAGATTCATTTGCACACTGTCCCCCCTCATCAGATTGTGAGTTCCTTCAAGGCTGGAACTATCTCTTGTCTCTTTTTAGATCCCCGGCACTTTAGCACAGAGCCTGACACACAGTAGGTATTTCATAAATGGAGACTGACTGATTCTCTCTTTTGATCCTCATTTTTTTCCATAGGACAAGACAGTGAAGATGTAATGCCCATTTTAAAAAAGAGGTGACTACAGTATATAGAGGAAGAAAGGACAGGATGAGTTGGAATCCACAGTCAGGTCTCCTGTCTCTACAATCCACCATTCCTTCTACCATACCACACTGCTCTTTTTAACAGGTGAGGAAAATAAGGTTCAGAGCAAATGACTTGTCCAACGTCACATAGCTAGTAAGTAACAAAACCATTCATCATCTTACGACTGAAAAATCACTGATCTTTCTAATTCACTCCTAGAATTACATCAGTATTTAAGTGCCTCATCTAGTAGATGTAGAGTCTATAGCAAATATCTTGTCTTGTGAAAAGAAGGGAGAAAGGAAGAGAATTTGTAACTCGAGAATTTTTTCTTTTTTTCTTTTTGAACTCAGAATTTAAAAAAAAAGAATGTTAAAAAAATTGTTTACATGTAATTGAGAAAAGAAATAAAAAATTAAACGTTAGAAAAAATCATGCAAGTGCCGAGAGGATACAAAGACAAAAATGAAATGATGTCTACCCTCAAGAAGCTTACATTCTACCAGAGAGAAACAACCTGCACAGTAGGCAAGAGGTGGAATGAAGTTTGTGAGGAACAGTTCACAGGCTGGTTGATGGCCCTCTACATCTTGGCTCCATTGGATCTTTCCAATCTTGTCCATATAACTGGACTCTCCAATCTCCCCCAAACATCCCACACTTTCCTCCCCAGAGCCTTTGCTCACCATGGTCCTTTTTCCTGGAGCACCGTCTCCTGTCTTCATTCATAACAGTCCTGCCTCTCTTTCAAGGTCCAGCCCAAGGGACGCCTTATCTGAATGGGATCTTTCCCTCCTCAAGCCTGACTAACAAGACTATAAGCTCTTTGCGGTCTCCCTCCATTCCTGCTACTAAGTTGGATTCAGAGCAAAAATAAAAATGAAGGTATTATCCTCATTTTACAGATGAAGAAATTGGTTTGTCCTAGGTCATAGGGCAGTGAGTGGGCACCATAGTGCATAGAGTGCTGAGCCTGGAGTCAAGAAGACTCCTCTCCCTGAATTCAGATTTGACCCAGACACTTACTAGCTGAGGGACCCTGGGCAAGTCATTTCACCCTGTTTGCCTCAGTTTCCTCATCTATAAAATGGGTTGAAGAAAGAAGCAAACCACTCCAGTATCTCTGCCAAGAAAACAACAAATGGGGTCACGGAGTCAGACACAACCAGACAACTAGATCCAAAGACAGGATTCCCACTCAAGACTCCTGACTCTGAATCCTGACCACTTTCCACCATGCTACATCGACCCTCTAAAGGAGATAGCAAATAATTGATGATATTTGATACTAAATTAAAAACTGAGTAAATAAATGACCTGCCCCATCCCCCTTCCTGGGAATTCATTACAGCCTTGGATTCTGGAGGACATTGCGGGGATGGCGTTGTGGAGGCCTCTAAAACAATCGTGATCTGTTCCTCTCTTTCCTCCTGCCCCAAATTTCCCCTGAAAACTTCCCCTGGGCAGAACAATGAGGGTCTGTCTCCAGGCCTCTTGGCCTCCCTCTACCTCAGCCCCTCACTGAGGTCTTTCCCACTTTCTGAATTAATTCCTCTGGGTCTTGGTGACCTCTGGGGGCCAACACGGGTTCCCTATTGCCTCTGGGGGTTCATTGGATTGTGTGCAGCCTGAAATCCTACCTTCTCTTAGGCCTGGATGCCACCCCCACCCCAACTGGATTCCAGGGTCAGAAGCTGCTCCTGCCCTGCCCAAGGGGGACATGGAGCAAAGGAGCCTAGCCAGCACCATGGCATCAAAGCACTAAATTCAAATTTGGCCTCAGGCGTTTACTAGCTAGGTGACTCTGGGCAGATCACTCAACCTCTGGCTGTCCCAGTTTCCTCAGCTGTAAAATGGGGATAATAACAGCATGTACCTCCATTCCATTCCAACTTTTACTTTTAAAAGAGTTGGGTAGAGTCCCGTCTCCCCCCTCAGACCAGGAGCAGCCCAGGGGCTGGAAGGATGCTCTCCCTGTAAACAGAGCCTGCATCTCTCGCTGTTTCTGGATTGTTGAGCCTTTCCGCCCCCTATCCCCCAGGCTCTGAAGATAGGGAGATGAGGGGACCAAACCCAGCCCTTCATCTCCATTTAAGCTGCCCCACTCACCCTGACGGTCCTCTGGAGGGAGCCCACTGCCCCCGAACTCCACACTGCTCCTGATGCCCCGAGCTCCAGGTCCCCCTCAGGCAGGACCAGCTTCTGGCCCTGGAATCCAGGCTTCTCATACAGCATCCACCTGTGGGCACATTGGACATCTGGGAAGCGGCCCACGGGGGACAAGGGCCTTCACCAGAGCCTGGCCCAGAGGCCCGCATCCTGGGGCTTCTCCATGCAGTTTGGGGGATCACTCTCGCCCTCGATGATCACGACCACACTAGCTGTCCCCTCTGTAGGATGCCCTTTCGGCCACAGCCCTTACACTCACCCGCCCCTGAGCACCCGGAGGGAAGCTGTAGGGGGAAGCCAGCCTGTGGCATCAGCGACATCCTGCCAGACCTCCCGGGCTTCTCCCTTGCAGCCTGGCTCGGAGAACAGGATGATCTAGAGATGAGACAGAGACGGTCAACAGCCGAGTCAGTTCCTCCTATCTCTCTGCCCTCCTCTCTGTCCTGGTGCATTCTGGTCACTGACCCCTCTGGCCTTTGTCCCCAACCACTGACCATTGATCTAATTATTCTCAGACCTTTAATGTTTTTACCCCAAATTCTATCCACCGATCTTTCTGTCTCTTTCCTGCTCCACTGTATACCCCTTCTCTGCCCTAATCAGACAGTCGACAGCCTTTATTATTTGCCTACTGTGGAACAGGCAAGCAGGGGGGCTAGAAAGATGACCCCAGCCACATCCCTTGCCCAGAGGGCCTCCCCATCACTCCACCGCAGTACCTTTCCCGGTCTGGTGTTGAGCTTTCCTTGTTTCTTCTCTTCCCAACTCTAGCCAGGCAAGGAGAGGAAACAAAAGGGGATATTCAGAAAAATCACTCTCGGATGTCCCCCCCCAAATCCTCACCCCATTTCTCTGGGCCACTAGGTGTAGAGGCCCTACCCTGAGTGCCTGAGAGCACAAAGTCCCCAAGCACTTCAGCAGGGGCTCCAGATTTTTATTCCAATACCAGCAGCTTCCATTTCCATGGAACTAGAAAGTCAACTAAGCCCATTGTGAGAGGTGGTAAAAATATTAGTGTACCCATTTTATAGATGAGGAACCTAAGATTCACAGAGAAGGAGCTTGCTCAGGGTCACACTGAGAGTCAGTGGGAGGGCCAAGATTCCAAGCTGTGGAACTTAGAGTTGGAAGGGAGCTTAGAAAGCATCTAGACCAGGGGGTTTAACCTGGGGTCTCTGAATTTATTCTTTTGATAACTGTGTTGTTGTTGAGTCGTTTCAGTCATTTTGGTATTTGCCAAATAGTTTGCCATTCCCTTCTCCAACTCATTTTTAGTAGACAATGAAACTGAGGCAATCAGGGAGAAGTGACTTGCCCAGGGTCATACAGCTAGTAAGTGTCTGAGATCAGATTTGAACTTTCTGACATGCTGAGGGCTTCTCTCCCCTCTCCCAGTCTCTGGGGTCCCTTTGTCTAGTCAGTCCAATTAAAAAACAACTTTAAAAATTTTTTTTAACTTAAAAAAATAAAAAAAAATTAGGCAGCTAGGTAATACAGTGGATAGAATGCTGAACCTGGAGTCAGGAAGGCTCAAGTTCAAATTCAGCCTCCAATACTTATTGACTGGGCAAGTCACTTAACCTCTGTCTGCCTTCATTTTCTTGGCTATAAAATGGGAATAATAATATAACAGCTATTTCCCAGGGCTATTGTGAGGATCAAATGATCACCTTTGTGAAGTGCTATATAGTAATAGCTAGAGGTCGTTGTAAATTCTCTTACCCTGCCTTCAGGAAGTTGAATGGAAGTCTTGGCTTCAGCCTGGACCTGTGGCTTCCCCTGGCTGGAGAGCAGGGGTAGGCGCCCAGGGCCCTTCTCCAGGCCGGGTGATGCTTGGGGCTTCAGGGAAGATAACTTAGTCCCCAGAGTGGCCGGAGGGGCCGCATCCCCTCCTCCAAACAGGAGGCTGCCCCCAAGGCGGGAAGCAGGAGCTCCGGCAGCCCCCCTCCTTGGGCCCATCTCAGTGGCCTGTGGCCCCTGAGCCTCAGCCACATGCAATTTCATCATGTCTAGAGGCGAGCGGGTTTCGGGGGGCGGCCGAGAGGCTCGCTTGTCCCAGAAGAGTCCTGGAGAAGGGCTGGCCTTCTCCTGGCGCCGCTGGAGCTTCTCGTCATCACTGAGGTAGGGGTTCTCTGGCTCCTCATCTGACTCGGGCTCCGTCTCTGGCTCTGGCTCCGGTTCTGACTCCAGCCCTAGCTCAGGGCCGTGTCCTGGAGTCCAGGTCTGGGCCTGGTCCTCATCGATGGCAGGCAGTGTGGCGTACATGGCCAGATAAGAAGAGCGGGGTGCCCGGGGCAGCCTGTGGGTGCGAAGAATCTCAGGAGCCTCCATGCTCCGCAGAGTGTCCAGGAAGAGCTCCAGGTCAGCGGCCAGAGCTACTCCTTCTTCTTCCTCTCCAATAGACTCCTGCTTGACTTCATCCTTGGTGGGTTCCTGTGAGGGCCCAATCTGGATGGAAGCCTCAGCCTCCAAGGGAGATGGGGCAGCAGGGTCTTTGGGTCCCCCCACAACTTCAGTCTTTGTTGCAGATGGGACGAGAGGACTTCCAGAGCCTGGCACAACCTCATTTTTCATCAGGGATGGAACAAGAGAGGTTCCAGGGACAGGGGCTACCTCAGTTTTTGATGGGGATGGGACAAGAGGAGTTCCAGGGGATGGGACAAGAGGAGTTCCAGGGGATGGGACAAGAGGAGTTCCAGGGGGTGGTACAAGAGGAGTTCCAGGGCATGGAACAACCTCGGTCTTCTTTGGAGATGGGATAAGAGGGATTCCAGATCCTGTAATAGTTTCGGTCTTTGTTGGGGATGGGGCAAGAGGAGTTCCAGGGGATGGGACAAGAGGAGTTCCAGGGCATGGAACAATCTCGGTCTTCTTTGGAGATGGGATAAGAGGGATTCCAGATCCTGTAACAGTTTCGGTCTTTGTTGGGGATGGGATGAGAGGAGTTTCAGAGTCTGGAACAACCTCATTCTCTGTGGAAGATGGAACAAGAGGTTCTCCAGAGCTCACGTCAACCTCGTCTCTTTTGGGTGATGGAGTAAGAGATCTAGATTCTGGAACAACTTTGTCCCTTTTGGGGGGTGGTACAAGAGGAGTTTCAGAGCCCATGCCAACCTCAGTCCTCTTGAAGGAGGAACCCTGGGGAGCTTCAGGGCTCGGGACAACCTCGCTTTTCACCTGGGATGGGGTTGAGGCTATCCTAGACTCCGAGGGGAGCTTGGCACTGGGGCCACGACACAGTGTAGGCAGTTCAGGGTCAGTGAGGGTGCTCTGTTGCTGGGGTCCAGGAGAAGATAGAACTGAAGTCCTGTTGGGGAGACCCTGAGGAGGAAACTCAAGAGGAGTAGGGTCACTTCTAGACACAGGCAGCCTAGTAATAGGTACTTCCCTCTCTCTGGACAAACAGGCATCGGCAATGATGCCAATAGCCCTGGGGATATTACCTTCTTCTTGGCTAGTCTCCCCAAACTTTGGCAGCTGTCCTTGAGTCTCTGAAGCTCCCACTTGGTTTAGGGGGGCCCCTTGGACCCTGGGAATGGCCCGGGGTAGCCGACTCTGTCTCACAGCCTCAGTTTTTGCGGGGTGGGGTTCAGGGGGTACCAGAGAGGCGAGGATTTCCAGGGCCTGGCTCCGACTGGGTGATGGGGAGTCCTCAGGACGGGAGCCTACCACAACAGCTCGGACAGTTCGGGCTAGGTGTCTGCCCCGAGGCACCCCTTCACCCCCCGTGGGTCCAATCACTACCGAGCTGCTTGTACGTCTTTCTACCCGCCCTCCCACCACGGTGGTGGTGCGCACGGTCCGAGTCACCCGCCTCTCCTCGGAGCCTCGGAAGGTTCCACAAGAGGAGCCCAGGCCAGGGTGAGGACTTGCCTCCCGGGGCCCCGCTATTGGTCCCTCTGCCAGGGCACCAGAAGCAGCGCTGAGTCTTGATGTCTCTGCCAGAGTAGGGGTGCTGCCGTGGATCTGGGCGCCAGGCTCCTTCGGCCTCCCCTGGTGCCTCCTGTCCTTCGGGAGTGGTGTGTACATCTTGGAGAAGATGGGCTCATGACTTAGGAATTTCTTTGTATCACCTGGATTTAGGTCCTCAGGGGGGTCCTTGACCCTGATTTTGGGCCCCTGAGAGTTCACAGCCTCCTCTTCACACGTGGTGACGCCATTGACTTCCTCTCGATGGTAGGTATACGCATACGATTCCTCCTGGGGAGCACCACCTCCCCTGGGTGACACCAGTGAGACTTTGTGGAAGCGGTGCCGGACCTCCTCCTGGGCAGGGGGCCGATGCCGCCAGGTCAGGGTGGCACTCACCACGCGAGACTCTGGCCGGACCGGGTGGGTGCCTGCCTCCTCCATGCCAGGGCCTGGCACTGTGCCCTGAGGGCTCCTTATCTCTTCACTGCTCAGCACCCCCAAAACGCTGCAAAAGAGAGAAGGAAGCATGGGTGAGTCAGGCAGGTCACTTCACCTACTTGAGGGTCAATTTTCTCATCTAAAATTGGCAATAATAATAATAATAATAATAACATCTGACACAATGAGCGCATACACACTCTTCAGACGGGTCCTTCTCTAAGAGTAATGTCGTCCATCCGCTGACTCTCAGCGTGGCACCCAGATCTGAAGGCTGAGCGTCTACCTATTCCTAGATATACTTCTGACCCACGGTCGGGGCATCTCTTTGAGCCTCGGCTTGTTCCTTTGTAAAATGTCAGAGTTGGACTAGATGGTTTCCAAGGAACTTTCCCACGCTGGCATTCTCTAACCTAAGGCCCCTTCCAATTCTGATAGTCCATGTTAGAAGGTCTCTCTCAGGTCTAAAGTTCCCCCTCAGCTTTGCCATTCTCCATTCTAAGGCCCCTCCGAGCTCAGCTCATCAATGACCCTAAGTGGGTAGAATCGGAATGGGCTTAAAAGCCAAACATGGAAAGAGGGAAGACGCAGGAAGAAAATGAGGAGAAGATAAAAGGTGGAAAACTAGAGGAAGACACACACACTCTCTATACTTATATATTGTTCTTCAGTCACGTCCGACACTTGGTGACTCCTTTTGGGGTTTTCTTGGCAAAGATCCTGGAGTGGTTTGCCATTTCCTTCTCCAACTCTTTTTACAGATAAGGAAACTGAGACCAATGGGGTTAAGTGACTTGTCCAGGGTCTCACAGCAAAGATCCTGGAGTGGTTTGCCATTTCCTTCTCCAGCTCATTTTACAGATGAGGAAACTGAGACCAACGGGGTTAAGTGACTTGTCCAGGGTCTCACAGCAAAGATCCTGGAGTGGTTTGCCATTTCCTTCTCCAGCTCATTTTACAGATGAGGAAACTGAAGCCAATAGGAACTTGCTCAAGGTCACATAGCCAGTAAAGGTTAGAAGCTAGATTTGAACTCAGGAAGATGAATCTTCCTGAGACCAGGCTTGGTGTTTAATTCATTGCACCAACTAGCTGCCCTCTACTCAACACTGCCTCCCTATAAAGGAGGCAGCTGGATGGTAAAATGAATTGAGTGCTACAACTAGAGTCAGGAAAACCTGAATTCGAATCCCATCTCGGATACTTCCTAGCTGTATGACCCTAGACAAGTCACTTAACCTATCTATAAAATGGGTATTATAATGATAGCCCCTCCATTTCAAGGTTTTATGAAGATAAAACAAGATAATAGTTATAAAATGCTCTGCCAACATTAAAACTAGCTGTAATTAAAGCCAGGGCAGTAAGGTGGTTCAGTGAATGGGTCTGAAATCAGAAAGACTCATCTTTCTGAGTTCAAATTTGGTCTCAAATACTGACCGACTGTTTGACCCTGGGCAAGTCAATTAATCCTGTTTGCCTCAGTTTCCTCATCTGTCAAATGGGCTGGAGAAGGAGATGGCAAACTGCCCTAGTACCTTTGACAAGAAAAACCCCAAATGGGATCACAAAGAGTCTGGCACTACCGAGAATGACTGAATAACAAACATAATTAAGGCAAGATTTATCTTAAAGATTTCATAGATGCTTAAAGGATACTGGAGTCATCAAAGAATTCCCTCTCTAATTTCACTACGGATTGTCCAGACCTGAGTTCAGTGGGGAAATCCGTGGTTTCCTTAAGAAAACTGATTTGCAAACTAATGCAAATCAGTGTTTGACAGCTTCTAGTCTTTTAAGCCAAGTGACTCATCCAGCTCTACAGGCTGGTATGGCAGGAGGTTAGATTTAAACCCAAGTCTTGCTGACTTCCAGGCCCATCTTCTATCCACTACACTTGGTTACCCCGTCCCTAAATCTGAATTTGCATAGTTCAGGTTTGCTTAATTCAGGGTAGATCTACCCCAGAGAAGCAATCTCATACATTTCCCTGCCTTTTTCCTAATTCTTTTTTTTTTCTTCCAGTTCCAAACTCCTTCACTCCATTCCTCCCCCCACCCATTAAGAAGGCAAGAAATCCAATTAGGGGACCCGTCCCCCATCATACCCAGCCATCTCTGGTTCCTAAGGGCTTCGGGAGGTCATCTGCTCCGTCCTCTTAGCCCACGTCAAACAGAAGGGAAAGGATTCTGTTTCTAATTCTTCTCACCTCTTTGGGTCCCTTTCTGATCTCTTCTCTCTTTGCCTTGCCTTTCATTCGTTCAGTCATTCCTGCAACAATCTTCTCCTCCAGTCTCCCAGGTTGATCCCCGGGCCTCGTCGTTCCACCCACTTCCTCCAAGCTGACTGGGGGCCTTGGGACTTTGGCCTGCTTTGACAGTCACTAGACATGAGTCAGTATTTTATGAGGGGCTGAGATGAAAGGGGCTAGGGCAGAGAGGAAGCCATAGAAAGCCAATCTCAGCCTCAGGACTTGTCCAACTAGATGCCAGGGTGAAGGGGTGCGGGGAATAAAAAGGGGATGTGGGCCCAGCCCCAAGCCTGACGCCTCTATCTATTCGGCAACAGGCGGGCCTTCAAAGCAATGGGTGGAGAGCAAAGGCTGACCACTGGGCCTGGCCCAGGAATCTCTAAGCATGACATGCAGCTGGACTCCTTGATCCCCCCCAAAATGTGCCTCCTCTTACTGAACCCCTGTGTTCTTCATTGAGTCTCTCATCTCCTCGCCTCCCTGAGCTTTAATTCAAACCTCCCACCTCGGCAGATTCACTGGGGCTCCATCCCCTCACTTAGTCCCCTTTCAATCCCTGAGCTCCATCTCCTTGCTGAAGCCCTCTCTTCAATGGGCCTCAAAAACCTGAATCCCATTCCCTCACCATCTCCCATGGCTCCTTTTGTTTTTTTTTTAAACCTGTACCTTCTATCTTAGAATCAATACTATGTATTGGTTCCAAGGCAGAAGAGTGGAAACGACTAGGCAATGGGGGTTAAGTGACTTGCCCAGGGTCACCCAGCTAGGAAGTGTCTGAGGCCAGATTTGAACCCAGGACTTCTCACCTCCAGGTCTGGCTTTCTATCTACTGAGCCACCCAGATGCCTCTTCTCTCACTACTCTTATTGAACCCTGCCCCCTACTCTGAGCTTCTCCCATCTCATACATGCTCAATCCAAGGGAAGGCCTAATGCCTAGAAGCAGGGAGCAAGAAGACATGTCAGGTTCTAAGGTCCTTCCCGGATCTTAACATTTCATGTTTTTAGGTTCCTTCCAGCTCTGACATTCTAATGGATCAACTTTCCCTCATCTCACAGGGTGGAGGCAGGAAGCTCTGAAGGTAGACACAATGGGGCAACCCGAGAAATTCCAAGGTCCTTGTCTCCTAAGGCATCTTCTGGTTTTAAGTTTAGAAACTTAAACTTACCTTAGGGTTAAGCAAGCCCTAATGCCTTTGAAGAAGCCTAGAAGGTCTGAAAAAGAGGCCAGACTCAAGGGCTGGCATGCTGTTTCAGCCCTTTTCTCCCAGACTGAGCTATCTCCCTCCCATCAGCACATGGGAAGGGGAAGGGGTTCCAATAAAGGTAATGGGAGACCTGGTGAGCGAATGGACCTTGGCTTCTAGAGCGAGCTTCCCAACTGCCTAGATCTCTTTCACCAGCCGAAGGCGTCTCAGAATCTCACCGGCTCTCCCTTTAGCCATTCATGGATTGGATCCTCAGGGGATACCTAGCCTGGATTAGCGTATGTTGTGAGGGGAAGAAGGATGGACAAGATAACTTATACCTTCAAAACATGGCCTGTGGGACTGTGAAGTGGAGGGGGTGGGGAAGTGATCCAACAAGTCAACCAAAACCCTCAACTCACCTGTGAGTCACCTCCAAAACTGGGCCAAACCAGTCTCTACGCACGCCTGCCCGCACTTACACACCCAGGTACGGCGGCAGATCCAACCGAAACCCATCTGTCCTTGTCGCTCCACCGCCGCCGAAGCCACTACCACTACCACACATTTTCTCTCCATTTTCCAGTGGCTTCCATCCCTGGCCCCAAGCGCCTTCTCAAGGGAGTCCAAAAAGTGGGGGCATAAAAGTAAGGGGGGGCCAGGAGCTTAACTCCCCAGACTCCAGCTCAGATTCCATAGAGTCTATCATTATGAACCACGGGCCAAAAATAGATAGGGAGAGGACTGGGTGGGGGCCACCCACAGCCTCACCCCAGCTCCTTCCCTATTTTGACCTCTCCTCCCTTCTTCCTGACCCTTCTTTCTCCTTATCCAAGGCTGGGTCCCAGATGATCTGAGAGGCAGACTTAATTCCTGCTGTGGGGATCTGGGAGTGATGGGACGGGGCAAGGAAGGGGCAGTAGAGAACAGGCAGGACATTTCTAGGAATCAAAAGCATTCATCTAAAAAAAACATTGGTCGAATGTCAGAGCTGGGAGGGGCCTTAGAACACAGAATGTTAGTTCTGGATGGGACCTTAGAACTCGAACTGTTAGAAGTGGGAGGGACCTTAGAACACGAAAGGTTAGAACCAGAAGATGCCTTAGGAGACAAGGACCTTGGAATTTCTCGGGTTGCCCCATTGTGTCTACCTTCAGAGCTTCCTGCCTCCACCCTGTGAGATGAGGGAAAGTTGATCCATTAGAATGTCAGAGCTGGAAGGAACCTAAAAACATGAAATGCTAAGATCCGGGAAGGACCTTAGAACCTAGACTGTCAATGCTGAGAAGAACCCTGGAATACAGGATGATGGAGCCAGAAGGAAGCTTAGAGACCATCTAGTCTACCCAGTGCACTTTGCAGATGGGAAAATGGAGATTTAGAGAGGTATTTGCTAATGCTCCATTAGAGAAAAAACACTGGAGTGCTATTCGAAACATCTGGGTTGGGGTCCACCAAAGTTTACCAAACTTAATTATGACCTTAGACAAACTACTTCTCTGGACCTCATTTCCCCCATCTGTAAAATGAGAATGATGATGGTATTTGTTCTATCGACCTCACAGGGTAAAAATCTAACTAAGAGAATATAGAAATGGATGTTGATTTAGAGGTCATCCAATTCCTTCATTTTTTTTAAAGCCGTATCTTCTGTTTTCAAAGCAACTCTAAGACAGAAGGGCAAGAGCCAGGTAAACAGGGTTAAGTGACTTGCCCAAGGTCACCCAGATAGGAAGTGGCCGAGGTCAAATCTGAACCCATTCCCCTATCCAATTCATTTTTTAAAAACCCTTCCCTTCCATCTTAGAATCTGTGTATTGGTTCCAAGTCAGAAGAGTGGTAAGGGCCAGGCAATAGGGGTTAAATGACTTGCCCAGGGTTACACATCATTATGATTACTGTATATTGTCTTCCATCATATTATCTCCTTTAGATCCTGCTCTATTCCCTTTCACTCTGTTTCTCCTCACCAGTATTTGAGGATCACATATCTAGGAAGTGTCTAAGGTCAAATTTGAACCTAGGACCTCCCATCTCTGGGCCTGGCTCTCAATCCACCTAGCTGCCCCCAATCCAATTCATTTTCAAACCTTGTTGATTCTATCTTCAGAACATTTCTCCCCTCCCTCCTCTTCTCTCTTCTTATTTAGCCACCACCCTAGTTCAGCCCTTCCTCACCTCTTACCTAGACTATTGCGACAGCTTCCAAATTAGTCTTCTTGTCTCATCTCACCCCATTCTGCTCCATCTTCCATGGAGCAAAGTGATTTTCCTAAAGTGCAGGTCTGACAACATCATTTCTGCTACTCAACAAGCTGCAGTGGCTCCCTATTACCTCTCTCTCTCTCTCTCTTACTTTCTTGATTAGTAACAACTCTAAGAGAGAAGGGCAAGGGCTGGGCAAACAGAATTAAGTGACTTGCTCAGAGACACACAGTTAGGAAGTATCTGAGGCCAGAGTTGAACCTAAGTCCTCCTAGTTCCAGGCCTGGATCTCTATCCACTGAACCAGCCAGCTACCTCCTCCCTGTTACTTCCTGAAGCAAACATAGGGGTTAGGGGCACGATGCCCCCATGATCTGGAAAATCTGCATAAAAAAATCTTAACCCTCCCTTCATACCAGAGAATTCTGATTTTTTTCTTTTTTCTATCATAGGGTGTTTATAGGAAAAGACATTGTGTATGTTTATGATTTTAAGAGATAAAATATGTTGATAACATTTTTATGCATTTCTGAGTTTCTAGACTTTTTCTGTGTCGTCTGCTGTATTATTGGTGGCTTCCACAAAACTCCCCCCAAATTCCCATTTTTTATGCCATTCAATGACAGCAAAACCATGTAGCCTAACGCCAAAATGTAGACGGGGTACCCATATAAACTTCTGTACGACATTGAAATCTCCTCACAATCTGGCTCCAGTCTACCCTTCCAGCCTTATTACACACTGATCTTCTTCATGCCCTCTAGGATCCACTCAAACAGGTCTTGTTCTTTGCACTTAGTTCTCTCTGCATAGTTCCCCAAGCCTGGAACTCACTCCTTCTTCACCTCCACCTTTTGGAATTCCAGATCGTTTCCAAATCCGGCCCACGTATCACCTCCTACATTAACCCTTTTCTTATTCCCTACCTTCCCTCAGCTACCAATGCCTCCCCAAGAAATTACCATGTACTTATTCTAGATAAACTGTATACATGATAATGTCAATTTTGTTTTCCCCAACGGGATACAAACGTCTATAGGGCAGAAACTGTTCCATCTTTGTCCTTGTGTCCCCAGCACCTAGCAGAGCATCTGGCATATTATTGAAGACTTGCTCATTGATCCATTGATTACCATCTGTATGATCTTGAGCAAGTCACAACCTCTCTGGAGGCCAGTTCTTTGTCTCAAAAAAGGAGATTGGACTAGCTGACCTTAAGATTTTTTCTAACTAAATCTCTATGTAGATTGCCATTTGGTTTTCCCAATAGACCTGGGAAATAGATGGTACAAGTATTACTATCTCCATTTTACAGATAGAGAAACTGAGACTCAAAGATGAGAAGTAATGAAGAAACTTATCTAAGGTTATGGAATGTTATTTGCAGCATTTCACCTCACATCCAGATCTTTTGATTGCTAGTCCAATGTTTTGTTGGTTGGTTTTTTCCATTAGAGCAATAATAAACTACTTAACTTGGCCTCAGTTTCTCCATTTGCAAAATGAGATGTGAAAGTCCTTTGTAAACCTTAAGGTGCCATATAGATAAGAGTACTCACTTATTGTGAATAGAACGATAAATAAACTCTGTGCTTTTCATAACAATAAACACACCCACTGTTATAATCAAGAAGGAGAGGAAAGAGTATTGATTTGATAACACCTAGTACTTAGGGTCAAAGATCTGAAGGTGGAAGGGACCTTTGAGGTCATACAGTCCAACCCCATCATTTAAAAAATGAGGAAACTGAGTTACCCAAATGTGAGGTGGGTGGGAAGGTGAGCTGCAAGGCCAGAATTCAGACCCAGAGCTTCTTAGAATCCCCTCACCCAGAAATCTTTTAGAATGTCAAGACTCCTCTTCCTGAATTCAAATCCAGCCTTGAATATTTACTAGTTATGTTACTCTGGTTTGCCTCAGTTTTCTCATCTGTCAAATGAGCTACAGAAGGAAATGGCAAACCACTCCAGAATCTCTGCCAAGAAAACCCCAAGAGGGGTCACAAAGAGTTGGACGTGATGACTGAACAACAACACAACACACTTTTCTCAGGGATCAAGAGGAACCTTGGGGTAGGGAGGCTCCAAAGGCTTTCTAACCTAGAGTGAAGGATGAACAAAATAACAAGAAAAACCAGCGTTTCTCTAGCATTTTAAGTTTTGTAAAATGCTTTACCTACATGATCTCATTTGATCCTCTCCCAAACCCTGCAAAGTAGATGCTGTAGCTATTGTTATGTCCATTTTACGGATGAGGAAACTAAGATGTAGAGTGGTTCAGTGACATTCTCAGGGTTCCACAGCTAGTAAACATCTGAGGCAGGACTCCTGACTCCATATCCAGGATGCTAGTCACTAGACTATGCTGCGTCTCAGATCGACACTTCCTTCCTTAGTGGCCATTCCCATATATATATATATATATATATATATATACATATACATATATATATATTTATTTTTTTTTTTAAACCCTCACCTTCTGTCTTGGAATCAATACTAAGTAAGGCAGAAGAGTGGTAAGGGCTAGGCAAAGGGGGTTAAGTGACTTGCCCAGGGTCACACAGCTAGGAAGTATCTGAGGCCAGAGTTGAACCTAGAACCTCCCATCTCTAGGCTTGGCTTTCAATCCACTAAGTTACCCAGTTGCCTCAGTCTTATTTTTTTTAAAAACCTTTACTTTACTGATCAATACTATGTATTGGTTCCAAGGCAGAAGAGTAGTAAGGGCTAGGCATTGGGGGTTAAGTGACTTGCCCAGGGTCACACAGCTAAGAAGTGAGACATCTAGATGCCCCTCCCTATTTCCTTATATACATAGTCTTTCCCCTATTAGAATTTAAGCTCCTGGAGGGTAGGGACTGTTTTTGTTTGTTTTTTTTTGCATTTGTATACCTAGTGGTTGGTACCTGGTAAATGGTTAATTCTTTTTCATTCATTCATTCTTTTTAAACAGTTTTCATTTTAATTTTTACGTGTTGATCCATTCTTTCATTACTTCATTGATCCATTTTCTCAGATGCTGAGACCTTTAAGGGAACAGGAGCCAGAGAAGTTCATGTAGGACCTTCTCTTGGAAACACAACTTGGTATAACAGGGGAAAAGAGAGAGAGAGAGAGAGAGAAAGAGAGAGAGAGAGAGAGAGAGAGAGAGAGAGAGAGACAGACTGTGTGTGGATTCTGCCTGTGGCATTTACCACCCCACCTCCAGTGACCTTGGATAAATCATTTCTCCTCTCTGGATCTCAGTTTCCTCATCTGTAAAATGAAGGGGTTGAACTAGATGGCCCTGGAGGTCCTTTCCAGCTCTGCTATGACCGTGGTCACTGAGGTCTCCTGTGAAGCCAGGTAGGCAACACGGGAAACCTTAGAATCCAAAGATTCATGAGAATCAACAGGGCAGAGCTCGCCATTGATTTCTTGCAGTCACATAATCTCCCTCAATGGGTTTCCCCATCATTGAGTCCTGGCTGGAGGAAACTCCATGGCTCCCCTCTCTTCTCCGTCTCCAGAGCTTCCCACCTCCCGGACTTCAGGGGTTCTCAGTGCTGCTCCCTCCCCTCTCCATTGGCACAAGGCATCAATAGTTGGCTTTAGGAAGCGCTGCTAGAATTCTTGCAGTGATTAATAGCCGCCCCCCATCCTTCTGTAAAAAGAGGGAGTAGATCTCCACGATCACTACCAGCCTTTCCAGCTTTCCATCCCCCGAGCCTGGGCTCCCAGGACTTCAAAGCATCTTCCTGCCACCTCCTCACCAGCCCAGGAGCAAATCTACTTGACAGCTTGAGGCCCAGAACAGTGGAACAACTTGCCCCAGGACACCCCGCACCTTGGCAGCCCAAATAAGACTAGCAGCGGGTTCCCAGGCCAGCATTTGGGTGCCTGATCCCTTCAGAGGGTGGGGACAGGGTGACTCCTTCTGACATCGGGCTGGCCACCCAGAGGGGAGATCGGGACAGGGACTAGTCGCGAGGGGAAGGGAAAGGAAAAGGCAGCAGAGATGGGCTAGGAGGAGGGAAGAGGGGAAAGAAGCGCCGGCACTCCCCATGCTGGGCTTTGGGGCGAAGGTGGGATGGGAAGAGCCGCAGCTCAGAGCTGGAGGACAGGAATGAATGAACCTCTCCCTAGCAAGAGAAGGCAGGAACCGGAGAATGGAGTCCCTAAACCCCACGTGCGTCTCTCCCCAACCAGAGCCCTGGGCTCCTCACCCTCCTCACCTTCCGTCCGGAGACCCAGGTGACTGGGCGGTACAGCTCCCAGGAGGCTGTGGCTCCCTCCGCTCGCCTGCTCTCCCCGAGCGCTGGTGCAGTTTCACCTGGGGTTCCCAGGGCCTGGAGTCGGGGCACCCCGTGATGGGGCGTGGCTCCTGGGGAGGGGCCTGCACCCTCGCCCGGCAGCCCCGGAATTCTTCAGGGCTGCCTGGGCAAAGAGCTGGTTGGGCCGGTTTCAGCTCCCACGGCACTGGCAGCGTAGACTCAGGCTCCCCTCCGCCCTCCCCGGGAGTCACCCCTCGCTCCTCCTGCAGGATGATGGTGACAAAGAGGGAGGTGGTCTTGGCAGGCGATGGGCCAGCATGGGGTGGCCCTGGCTCCCCAGACGCAGGGGGCCCTGTCCCGTGATCCTCATAGCCGTCACCCTTTGATTGCTGAGGAGAGAGAGAGGGTACCGGGAGGGAGAGGGCAGCCTCAGACCTCACTGAATCTTGGGACTGGGCATAGGGCCCTGCCACTTCCTT
Source organism: Gracilinanus agilis (assembly GCF_016433145.1). NCBI lineage: Eukaryota > Metazoa > Chordata > Mammalia > Didelphimorphia > Didelphidae > Gracilinanus > Gracilinanus agilis. Next base: position 64,244,532 of record NC_058132.1, read on the forward strand.
ATCTGGGCTAAGGTCTGCCTCCTCCAGGAGGCCCTCAGGAACAGGATCCCTGGTGCCCAAAGCAGCCACGTGGAAGGACCCATCCGCCCCGCGGCAGGTCAAGGGTTCTCTGAGGAGACCAGAAGCAGACGTCTCATCCTCCTGAGATTGTATCAGAGGCAGAGATCCGGGGGTTCCTGAAAGCCCTGGACCAGCGCAAGTGGCCAGGTCAGAAGCGCTGCCCACAGCTGGTCTCTGCAGTCGTCCCAGGGAATGAGTGGATGTTCCCAGGCTCCTTCTCCGGGCCCATCGGGCCACACTCCAGTTCTGCAGGTCCCATTCGGAGCTGCTCCGGACTCCTGCCTGAGGGAACGATAATCATAGGTCATAAGGCCTCATGGGCGCCTGCCCTGACTTACCTGTCCTCCCCTCTCCGGGCAGAATACTCTGCTTCTGGGAGACATTTTAGGAAGAATAGTGATAAACTAGAGATCATCCAGAAAAGGATGGCCAAGAAGGTGGGAAGACCTTGAGTCTATGCCATCTGAGATTTGGCTGAAGGACCCGGGCAAGAGAAACCTTGAGAGAACATGATTGCTGTCTTGAATATATGGACGCAGGGATTAGACAAGTTCTTGCTTGGTCCCAGAGGGCAGGGCTAGGAGCCATGGTCAAGGTGGGCTGCACCACCTCCCTCTCCAGCATTATACAGGAGTCAGGAAGGCTGTGTGGATGCATTTCCCAAGCATGTTCCCAGCTCCTTCTCACCCCATTCATTGCCCCTACCTATAGTGGAATGGAAGGAGCACTCAATTGGGAACCAGAAAACCTAGGTGCAAACCCCAGCCAAGGCTTAGTTGTGTGACCCAGAGCCAATTCTTTCCCTTTTTGACCTTCAGTCTGCTGCTCCCCCATCCCCATAAAATGAACGGATGTTCTAAATCCTTTGAGATATTACAATTTCTCTTGCTCCTCGACCGCACAGATCCTGGGCCTTGGAGGGCACCCTTATGTGTACAACCTCGACAGAGGATACCTGACAGGATTGGCCTTGTCCCCTGACAAGGATTAGCCCCACCTTCCCCACAGGCAGAGCCTGGACTCTGCCCCTCTTCCCAGGCACTCCCGCCCACAGCCACTGGCTGCTGTTTGGTTGTTGTTGTTGTTAAGGGGTAGGAGGTGCCAATCCCTGTGCCAGTCAGGCAGAGTCCTTATGACAGCCGTATCCGGGCAGCAGGGAAGGGAGGAGGCTGGCTTTGGGGAACTGAAGTCCAAAGAAATTATCGACTTGCCATAGGTCACACAGGAAGTCAGGGTCAGAGAGAGTACAAGGACTCTCAGTCAAGATGGGAAGGGAGAGCTCACCCTCCGCCAAGGCCAGGTACTAAATAGAGCTGTGCCCCATTTGGGGAAAGAGGTGTCCTCTGGGAATCCTTAGCCTGGTTGAAGGGACAGAAAGGATCATAGAGTCCTTCCTCTCTGGACAAACTGACCAGTATTAGATGAATACTCTGAGGGCCTGGGGAAGCGTACCTGTGTATGTCTATGTGTACATATGTGGGTATCTGTGTGTTGGGGGGAGTGATGGTGGCTGTGCAGAAGAGCTGAGGAGGCAGAATAATTCTAAGGCTAGGGCAGGGTTTATTGCTGAGAGTAGATTTATATTCTGATAGAGTGTAAGCTCCTTGAGGGTAGAGAGTGTTTCATTTTTTTTCTACATCTTTATCTCTAGCACCTGGCACAGTGCCTGGCACATGGTAGGGACTTACTTAATAAATACCTAGTAAATACTTAATAAAACAGCCTTAAACTCAAGGTCCCTCCTCCCTTTGCTTTAGCCCATGCAGGTTGTCCCAAAGGGGAACCTTAGCCTGGAACCCCATTGGTGCCAGAGGTCCCAGCCCTTTGCCCCTCTCCCTCCTGGGAGCCCCCGCCTCACAAGACACCAAAGAGAATCACCAATGTGTTCCCTTGGGAAGTAACTTCCCCTTCCTAGTTTCTTCCTCTGAAAAATGGAAATAATGGAACTCTCATTATCCACCTAGCAGCGGTGTAGTGAGGAAAATATTCTGGAACAGGCCAAGTTCTCTGGAAGTGGAACTTAGAGATGCAATCCATGGTGCCATAGGGTCCCAGTAGGAAGTCTTCGACCCGAGAACCCAGCTGAATAGCTCTATGAGCTGTTATTATTATTGAGATTATTATTGAAAAGAACAACTTCTATGGGAATTACCTTGCTGTTGTGGTTGATGTTGCTGCTTTCCAACAGGTCTGGGCAGCTTTGACCTCCCCAGGGCCTAGGAAGAGAGTACCAGGGGAACAGAAGGGTGAGCAGTCTCTCTTGTACCCTTCATTCATTCAAAATCCCACAAGGTTGGATTCTCTCCCATAAGAATATTTTCACCCAGGGCAAACCAGTTGGGGGAGGGAGGAAGTCAAAAGGAGCATAGAAGCCAGTCAGACATTGGGCGTAGCCCTACCCTTACCCCTTTGGGGATTGTAGAGAAAGGAAGGGGCCAAAAGAGGGGTGCCTACAGAGAGGGCTCAGGATTAGTTGTATCCACCAGAAATGCAATGGGGAGGGGGCAGCTGGGTGGCTCAATGGATTGAGAGCCAGAACCAGAGAAGGGAGGTCCTGGGTTCAAATCTGGCATCAGACACTTCCTAGTTGTGTGACCCTGGGCAAGTCACTTGACCCCCATTGCCTAGCCCTTACCACTCTTCTGCCTTAGAATCAATATCCAGTATTGATTCTAAGATGGAAGGTAAGGATTTGAAAAAAAAAGAAAAGAAAAGAAATGCAAAGGATATAGCAGTCACTTCGGGGAACAAGTGCTCTTTCAGGGAGGAGTCAGCACCCTGGGGCAAGGCTCTGTTCACCTAATGCTAGTTACAGCTCTGCCACCCTCTACCCCCTTCCTTTAATGCCAGAGTTCTTAACCTGGGGTCCATGAACTTAAAAAAAACAGCAACTGATAGTTGCATTTCAGTATAATTGGTTTTCTTTATAATTTTATATATTTTATTCTATGCATTTTAAAACTCTATTCTAAGGAGTCCATAGATTTTTTTTCAGGCTACCAAAGAGGCCCATGATACAAAAAAATAAGGTTAAGAAACTTTGCTTTAGACCCTGAGTATTACTCCTAGCCAAGGGTGGGCAAGAGAAAGTCAACTATAATGTAAGATTCTTGGGTCCAGTGGAGTCACCAAAGAAATTATTCTGTCTCTACTGCTGTCTCTTCTCTCTCTATCCCCATCCTCACCCCCTGCCGCCCAGCTCTATCCCCTACAGACCCACCGATGGGACCCCAACCCAGCCAGGGATTGGGACAGGAGAGAAAGAAGGAGAGAAGCACCGATTGTTGGAGTTGGAAGTGACCTTAGAACAGAGAATGTCCTCTCTGGGAGTGAACTTAATAGACAGAATGACAAAGCTGGGAGGGACCTAAGAACATGGAAGGTCAGAGCTGAAAATAACTATGGAATATAGAACGTCAGAGCTGGGAGGAACCTATCCATCCATCTAGTTCATTTCCATTTTACAGATTTAGAAACTGAGATACAAGAGAGGGAATAATGGTTCAATCCTTTCGGTTGTGTCTTCATGACCCCATTTGGGGTTTTCTTGGCAAGGATATGGAGTGGTTTGTCATTTCCTTCAGATGAGGAAACTGAGGCCAACGGGGCAAAGTCACTTGTCCAAGGTCACACATCTAGTAAGTGAGGGGCTAGAGACAGACACAAAAAGATACAGACAGATAGAGTCAGAGACAGAATCCCATCCTCTCTGCCTAGTTATGCCCAATTCCTCCATGGCTTCTGCCTCGTCCAGGCCCTGGGGAAGCTGGGATGAGGGCCCCCAGGACACCCAGATCCCTGCCTTCCCACGGCCTCATGAAACCCAGTCTAGAGCCATGAACAGGCACACACACGCAGAGGCCGTCATCCACTTCCCTTCTTCCTGACTCACACCTCCCTCTCGCAGGCAGGCTGGGGTAGGAGCTCCTGGATTGGGGTGGGAGGTAGAAAGGCAGAGAAGAGTCGGGGTGTGGCTTCTGGCAGTAGGGCTAAAGGTCTGCTGGGGTTTATCAGGCTTCAGGGGAGATGGGAAAGTCTGCCTGCCTTTCCCCACACCCACACCGGGAGGCCCCAGGAGTCTTCCTCTGACCCTGGGCAGCGTCCAGTATCCCATCACTCCTTCCAGGCTTCCAGGGGGTGTTTCGAGGGCCCCCCCTGCTCCACACTGGTGTTCTATGATCCAGGAGCCCTTCCAGTGCCGCCCTTCTTTGCCTGGAGGTTCCACTCCAGCTCCTGCCCAATCACCCCATGCCCATCCTTCCTCCTTGGGCACATCCTGACCAGCCTGCCCAGGCTCCCAGCTTCCTCCTTCTTCCTCACCTTCCAGCCTCACAGCTGGCTATGAGGCCGCCTGATGACAGCTGGGGCCCAAGATAAGATCAAAACAAATTGCCTGGGTAACTACGTACAAACACTCAGAGGCTCGGTGCAGTCTTCACCCCTGTGCCTGTGGATGGGGCTTTTCATCCAGAACTGGGGAGCTTTGACGGCTAAGAATGTGGGTTACAAGGAGGCTGGGCACTATGTATGCTCACATACTCAGGGACTGAGGGAGCTGGAAGAGGCCTCAGATGTCACCCAGTCCAGCCCCCTTCCCTTTACAGCTAGGGAAACTGAGGACTCCCAGATCATATGTTTAAAGCCCCAAAGGACTTCATTGGTCACCTGTTTACTTTTTTGTGTCCAGATTATGTCCTCCCCTACTCCTGATAGAATTTAAACCCCTGAGAGTATGGATTGGGGGGGTCTTTTCCCACCTAACAATGCCTGACACATTGTTGTTGCTCAGTCCTTTCGATCCTTCCCAGTTGACTCTTCCTGACTCCACTTGGGCTTTTCTTGGCAAAGATACTGGAGTGTTTTACCACTTCCTTCTCTAGCTCATTTGACAGAGGAGGAAACTGAGGCAAACAGGGTAAAGAGACTTGCCCAGGATCACACATCAGAGACATTGGAGTGGTTTGCCACTCCCTTCTCCAGTTCATTTGACAGATGAGGAAACTGAGGCAAACAGGGTGAAGGGTCTTGCCCAGAGTCACACAGCTAGTAAGTATCTGAGGTCAGATTTGAACTGAGGAACAAGAGTCTTCTTGACTTCATTCTCTGTGTTCTATCCACTTCGGAGCTAATTGTCCACTACCTGACACATAGTTTGATTTTAAATTTTTAAAAAATTGATTTTTATTTGATTATTTCTTATTTAATTTATTTGATTAAATAAAAGTTTGATTATAATATGGAAATAGGTCTTGACTGATGACCCATGTAAAACTCAGTGGAATTGTGAGTTGGCTATGGGAGGGGGGGTGAGAAGAAGGGAGGGAAAGAACATGAATCATGTAATCTTGGAAAATTTTCCTAATTAATCAATAAAATAAAAATAAATTTTAAAAAAAGTTTGATTAAATGAACGGAATTGAATTTTCTTTTTTATATTTGCCTTATATAGCCTTGCCCAGGATCATACAGTGAATTAGTGCCAGAGGCAGGACTAGAATCTCAAGAATGCCAGCCTGATGACTGGGACAAAAGAGGCTGAGACCTATGGATGGCAGAGCTGAACTCTACCTGGGCTGGTTCCCAGCATACCCACAAGCCCAGGACAGGACTGTCGAAAGGGTTAAAGACAGAGAATTCAAAAACTGCAAAAGGAGAGTGGATCTAGGGCATAGAAATCTTAGATTTAGAGCTAGAAGAGATCTCAGAGGTTCTCTGGTCTGACTTCTCATTTCACAGAGGAGGAAACTGAGGCCCATGCCAACCAGCTGGTAAGTAGAAAGTTAGGATTTGAATTCAGGACTTTGGATTCCAGATCCAGTGATCTCTTCTGTCTCAGTTTCCTCCTCTGTAAAGGGAGATAATAATAGCACTTACCTCCTAGAATTGTTATGAGGATCAAATGAGCTAACACATGTACAGTGCTTTGCAAACCTTTAAGTGATAGATAAACCTACATAAACAAATGCCCTATAAAACTAGGTAAATACAATTATTGTTATCTTTGTTTTTTTCATTGTCATGTGGCTGTGTGACCCTGGGCAAGTTGCTTCCCTTCTTTGGGGTTTGGTTTCTTCATCTATAGAATGAAGGGCTCGAATGAGAATATTGGTCACCAGATCATCTCCAAGCTCCCTAATAGTTCTAAAGTCTAGGATTTCAGGCTTTCAAAATCATGTCCCCTTGGAAGGCAGGGTGGTAGAGGAAGGAAGAGATGGAATAAAATCTATTAAGCAATGTGCTAAATATTTTACAAATAGTATCTCATGTGAACCTCACAAGAACACTGGGAAGTAGGTGCTATTCCCTCCATTTTACAGTTAGGGAAATTGAGGCAGACAAAAATGAAGTGATTTGGAGACAGCTGAATAGCTCAGTGGATGGAGAGCCAGGCCTAGAGATGGAAGGCCCTGGGTTCAAATCTGACCTCAGACACTTCCTTGATGTGTAAACCAGGGAAGTCGTTTTACCCTATTTGCCTGGCCCTTACCACTCTTCTGTCTTAGAACTGATGCTGAGTAAGATAGAAGGTAAGGATTATTATTTTTTTTAAAGGGAGAGAGGCAGCTAAATGTCTCAGTGGCTTGAGAGCCAGATTTGACCTCAGACACTTCCTACCTGGGTGACCCTGGGTAAGTCACTTAACCCCCATTGCCTAGCCCTTACTGCTCTTCTGCCTTTTATTGGTTCTAAGACAGTAGGTAAGGGTCTAAAAAAAATTAGAACTTTTATCTCCAATGGTTATATCTACTAATGTTCACAGTAGTAGAAATGAAAGTCTTAGTATTATTATGAAAATCATTTTGACTTCCAGGTCCCCAGACCCCACTTTGAGACACCCCCCTCTTTTTTTTAACCCTTATTTTCTGTCCTAGTATCAATTGAAGGACAGAAAAGCAGCTAGGCAATCAGCCTTAAGTGACTTGCCCAGGGTCACACAGCTAGGAAGTGTCTGAGGGCAAATTTGAACCCAGGTCCTTCTGACTCCAAGTCTCTCACTCTATATCCACTGAGCCACCTAGCTGCCCCAACCCCTGGATCTTAGAGAACTGCCTGGGGAGCGCGGAGAGGTTAGTGGCTTATCCTCGGTCATAGGTCTAGAATTAGAAGGGACCTCAGAAATCATATAATCCATTTCCTGTCCTTTTCCAGAAACCCTAAGTGTTAAGTCGAGTGCCCAAATTCACGCTGTTAATAAGCATCCCAGGTAGGAGGGACTGGACCCCGCCAGGCGCTCTTACTCTAATTCCAGGACTACTCTATATCCTCAACTAGCACGCGTCGGAGGCTTGGGTTGAGCTCCTGGCATCTTGACTCCAGGAACACTACCTACTCCCCTATGACATTTAAAATCCTTTCACCTCTCACTCCTATGAAAACCTAGGATGAAGACTAGGGCGCCTTCCAGCGCGACGATTCGGCATCCCATGGTCCGCGTTCTAAGGTCCCTGCCAGCTCTCCAATCCAATGTTCGCTACGGATCTGCATTCTACAGCTAGCATTTAATGTTCTCAGTTCCTTCCAGCGTCTCTACCCCGGCGCAGATCCGTCCCACATCCCGGGACGCCCACCCGCGACGCGCGTGACCCTCCCTTAAAGAAGTCCTTCCCCGATGCCAAGTCTCCACCCCCCTCACCTGTCCGGGACTCTGGGCTTTCCCGGCAGAGGTGGCTCCTTGCCCCTCCTGTCCCTCCGGCCCCCCAGCCCGCCTAGGACATGGGCCAGGCGGGCTCCCAGAGCCCGAAGCCGCGGCCGCAGCCGGGGCCGCTCGGCCATGGCAGGGCAGGGGGCCGTCGAGGGGTTAGTTTTCTTCGGACGCTCCTTCCGTTCTCCCGGAGCTGGCCTTCTGGGACAGCTGAGCAGCGGCAGGGAGGTGGGGTGTGTGTCACCCGGATTCCATAGCGTTTACTGAGAAAACACCCCTCACCACCCGCCCCCGCCCACTGAACAAACAGGAGCCCGGCAGGGAGCAGACGACGGCCGAAGGTGAGGGCCGGGGGCGGGGGCAGCGTAGTGGCAGGCACTGGGTCAGCTCCTCTTTTAGGCTCTAGGGACTTAACGGGCCGGACTCGGGCGGGGAAGGGAGGCGAGGCTCCGGTCCCTGAACGCCCCCGGGGCGCTAGTCTCTCACGCCTTGGGGCTGGGCGGCGAATCTCACAGCCCTGCCTGCTTTTCTAGCCCCTTCACTCTCTCTGCAGTTGGGCTGCCGTAGGTGGGCGATCCTGCTTCGGGCTGCCGGGGGAAGGGAGTAAGGAAGCCGGGGCCAGAGCTGGGGACAAGGGTCGGAGGAAGCTGGAAGTAGATAGGTGAGGGAGCCACCCATGAGTAAGGGCTGAGGCCAGAGTCTAAAAACCTCCACCGGCGTTAGACCTGGAAAGCGTCCGGCCAGCTCTCTGGCTAGACTTCTACTCCGCTCAAATCTGTGTTTGAAAGTGGCGTGCAGTTCAACAAAGGAAACCCCTTACTCCCTCCCTCGTAATGCTAGCGTGGGGGGAAAGGAGGCAGAAATAAAATCAACCTAGGGCTAAAATCATTGACCTAGTGCTGGAAGGATCCCATCTGGCCAAGCCTTTCCTTTAAAGATAAGAACATGGACTTCCCAGGCACTTCCTAGCTGGGTGACCCTGGGCAAGTCACTTGACACTCCATTGCCTAGCCCTTATGGTTCTTCTGCCTTAGAACCAATAAACAGTATTGATTATAAGACGGAAGGTAAGAGTTAAAAAAAAATAAATAAAAATAAAAAGACCACACTGGCTGTAGATACTTGAGTCTCTGGGCTGGCTTTCCCTTGTCATCTCTGCCTCTTGCTTTCTTTCCCTGGCTTCCTTCAAAACAGCTTCTATTTCACCTTGTACTTTCTGGAGCCCTTTAGAGGCAGGGATCACCTTCCATCTACTCAGCATCTATGTTGTCTCCCTTAGACTGAAAGCTACTAGAGGGCAGGGCTGGCTTTTGCCTTTTTTTTTTTTTTTTGATTAAAAAAAAATTTAAACCCTTACCTTCCAGCTTAGGATCAATACTGTGTATTGGTTCCAAGGTAGAAGAGTGGTAACGTTTTGCCCTTCTTTTAAGCCCTCTGAGCTTGGCACAGTGCCTAGTACATGGTAAATGCTTATTAATAAATACTTATTCACTGACTGACGAATTTGCTACTCTTTTCATAGTCAATGGACATTTATTAAGTGCCTACTATGTGTCAGGCACTGTGCCAAGTTCTGGGTATACAAAAAAAAAAGAGAGAGAAAAGACTGTCCCTGCTCTGGAGAAGCTCATAGTCTAATTGTACTACCATCCTTCAAATTACTTTCTACTGGACACTTAACTAATCTTGGGATCCTAGTAAAATTATTTAGTCTCCGAGCATATTTCCTCCTCTGGAAAGTGGGGACTCAGTTATACATTTGTCATCAATTAACAAACCTTTATTAAATATCTGTCATGGGCTAGGTATTGAACTGAGGGCAAGGAATAAAAAGACAAATTGGAATTCTATTTCTGTCTTCAAGGAGCACATTTGAGGCTCAGGATAACAACTTGCACACATATTGGTACACATAAAACACATACAAGGCAGATACGAAATAACCTTGGGGGGATGTAATGCCACTGGAGGGGAACAGGAAAGACCTCATGCAGGAGGCATTCCCTGAGCTAATTGCAGGAAACCTGGGAATTTAAAGACAGAAGCAGAGAGAGATTTCCAGCTATGGAAAGGGACAGAGATGGGAGCCTAAGTGACCTATGGGAGGCTCTGCTGAAAGCCTGCTCTGGCCAGACCCTGTGCTGATCAAAATGCCAAACTAGAAACAAATAGAGCCTTTGTAAGCTCTCTGATCCTTATCCCAACTCTTCGAGCGGGTTGCTGGGACTTCCCTGGCTTCGAGGGCAAGCTCTAGTATGGATGTCTGTCCTTCAAAGGCTTTCAAGGCCCAGCTATCTCTAATCATCCTTTCCCTGGGAGCCTGTTGGTATCCAGATACATATTCCTTCTGCATGTTGGTGTCTCTGAACCTCTGTAAAGTGAGGAGAGGAGCAGGGAGGGACAAATGACAAGGCATAGAACAGAGGCTCATGGTTCTCATCTGTAAAATAAGGAAAATAATGATGGCTCCCTTGCAGACTTGTATTGAGGATGAGATCAGATAATATTTGTAAATCACTTTGTAAATCTTTGGTGCTACAGAAATTCTGGCTATTATTATTATTATTATTATTATTAGTCATAGATACACATGAGCTAGGGTGTGGAGAACAGACCACTGGCTCCACAGCTTCCTTTCTCCCCACCCAGAGACTTACAGCATTAATTGCCTAAACCACCACTAAGAAAGAGCACTTGTGTATTTAATATGCACATCCAGTACCCAAGAGGCAACCAATCAAAAAGGTACACAGAAAGCAGAGAGAAAACAATTATTGAATATCCTGCAGTCTCTCGAGTGGAAGTGGGGAAAGTTGCCTGACCAAGAGAAAGCTGTACATACTTATGAGGATTGGCCAACGGGAACCCTGCTCTTCTTTACAAATGCTCCCTGTCCTCAAAGATCTTACATTCTGCTGGGTACAATGGGGGTAACTGATAGATCTCAAACCTGTCAGTGACTTAGGGGGAATGTCTACATGTGAAGACTTCCCTCAGGCAGAATGGGATGGATGAGAACAATTTGTTCCAACAGCCACGAAGGCGGCTAAAGCAGATACCACGGAGCACTTAGAGCTTGACCACACATCAAAGAAGTCAAGGTTGTCCACTGTATCCTGGGCCATCAGTAGTCATCCTGACTTTTGTCTTGCCACTAGACTTGGATGACTCTAGAAGAGAGAGTCATAAGTCAAGAAAGTCATTGGTCCTCTTCCAAAATGAAGGATGAAAAGAAATAATAATGAAAAATGTTTGTACAAAAATATTCATAGCCGTGTTCTTTGTGGTGGCAAAAAAAAAAAGGAAAATGAGGGGGTGTCCATTGATTGGGGGATGGCTGAACAAATTGTGGTATATGATGGTGATGGAATACTATTGTGCAACAATAAGGAGTGATGATGTGCTTGATTTCCATTTGAGCTGGAAAGACCTCCATGAACTGATGTTGAGTGAAATGAGCAGAACCAGGAGAGCACTGTACACAGAGACTGAAAAATTGTGGGATGATCATATGTAATTGCCTTTGCTACTGATAGCAATGCAATGATCCAGGACAATCTGGAGGGACCTATGAGAAAGAATGCTAAGCACATTGAGAGAAAAAACTGTGGGAGTAGAAACTCAGCAGTAAAACATTTGATTTTTCACTTGTTTATATGGGTATTGGATGTGGGATTTTGGATTTTAAAGGGTTATTTAAAAAATGAATAATATTTGAGTGATAATACATGTATAATCCAGTGGAATTGCTTGTCAGCTTTGGGAAGGAGGAAGGAAAAAGAGGAAGGGAAAGAACATGAGTCATGTAACCATGGAAAAATACTTAAATTAGAAAAAAATAATAAGAGATCTTTCAAAAATGGATGAATGATGACCACAACAACATTCTATTGGGAAATAATCAATATTACCCATAGTACCTAACTGCAAAACCTTACATCCTGTCCTTCAGGATCCATTTCTTATCTCCCTCTCTTCTTCCTCCCCCTTGGGTCCTTGTCCTTAGCTCTGGGCTCTTACCATTCTCTAGGTTATCCCTGGTAGCCAGAGAGCCAAAGGCATGGCTGGAGGAGGATAGTCAGGAAATGGTGGGACTCCCCCATGCCCCCCATCTAAGGATCAAATTAAATAATGTATGCAAGCCATAAACCATTTGTAGAAATGTCAGGATCATTATAATTCTTATTATTTCTCTAGCTTTAAGTTTTACAAAGTCCGTTCCTCCTAACAACCTAGTGAATGTTATTATTTCTGTTTTAAAGATGCTGGTGCCTAACAGTGCTTCGAAAATAGTAGACAGTAAATGCTTCTTGAATCACTAGTTGATTGATTAACTCCAACACAATCAAAAGAATGTGGATTCTGGAATGTCTGAGCCCAATTTTCAGAAACCCACAAAGCCCCCAAGTACAGCCATATGAACAGAGACACCAGCAGACATATAGATGTGCCCAGACACACATGAGCAAAAGGCATGGGTACACATAAACAGAACTACACCTATAATTGGTGCTCTGAGGCAGAAGTCTAGACAGGCTCTTCAGGAGCTATTCCCTTCTGGGAAAGCCCTGAAAGTCTAGGGATGCTCAGCAGAGTAGGCAGGAGGAAACAGCCTATAGGAAGGGATTGCCTCAATCTTGTGAATTTGGTCCCTCCACAAACACTGGAGCCTGGTATAGCATCATAGCAAGATGCTCTGATGACCATTAGAGGGAGACAGAGAAGAGCAGGTCCTGCACCCTGAAGCCTGGACAAGAGCCCAGCCCCAGCCTCCACCAGCAATGCGTTCCCCTGTCTCTTTGCCGTTCTGGTCCCTTCTCTTCCCTGGATTATTGTAGTGCAATGATTGGATTAGCAGAATTTCCACAAGTACCAATATTCTACTAGCATACTGGTACTTGTTGAAATTCTGCTAATCCTTCAAGGTTCAACTCGAGTTCTCCATCCTTTCCTGATTTCCCTTCTAGAAGAAATACACCCTTCTGCCCCGTCTCCACCCATTCCTCAGACTTCTCTGATTTCTGCACACCTTCCTCATTCTGATTGGTGTGATAGCAATTTGCTTACATGTTGTATCCCCTCTACTAGCTCCTTAAGGGTAGGGGTTGGGGGGTAGGGTGGGGAGTTGCCCCTAGCAGCAATATGTTGGATCTGGCTCATACAGACTCTGGAGAACCAATCATTAAATTCTCAGTGTGCCCATTTATACCCCATAAATCAGGAAATACTACAAATCTGGGCTTTATTTATATTTTTATTGATTGTACAGACCTAAATTAAACTTAAGAGAAATTTAATTTAAAATTAAACTTAAAAGTGTGTTGTGGGCCAGCTTAATGGATAGTGTGCCAGGTCTGGATTCAGGAGGACCAGGGTTCAAATCTGACCTTAGACACTCCTAGCTGAATGACACTGGATGAGTCACTTAACCCCAGCTGCTTAGCCTTTACGGTTCATCTGCTTTAGAACCCACACTTAGTATTGATACTAAGACAGAAGGTAAGGTTGTTGGGTTTTTTTAATGTGTTGTATATATAGTTTTTGTCCAGAGAGCTGTTTGTTAAATATTTACCAGCACAGCCCTGCAAAATACCCTGAATAGAGAGTAAAAACACAATAAACATTTGTTGAACTCAGCTGATTACAGAGGAACCTAAATTCAAACAAAAATGGAGATATCCAAGGCTGAAGGATTATCCATAATCTTGGTGCCACAGACAAACATGCTTTGAACTAGGGGAGGCAGCCTTTTTTAGGGGAAAGATTATCAGCTTTAAAAGTGGGAGATACCAAATCAATGGGAGCAACAAAACTTTAACTGCTACAATGTGCTCTGTGATGTCTGTTCTCTATACCCCTACCAATAATGTGGAGAAGAGCGTGTTTGTTGCTTAGAATGTTCCAGTTGCTCTAAGCGATCACCCTAGTGCAAATATCAATAATTTGGAAATAGGTCCTGATCAATGACACATGTAAAACCCAATGGAAATGCGGGTTGGCTATGGGAGGAGGGTGAAAGGAGGGGAGGGAAAGAGCATGAATCATGGAACCATGGAAAAGTTTTCTTAATTAACCAATTAAAAAATTTTAAAAAAAAAAGAGTGTTCCATGGGCAGCTGGGTAGCTCAGTGGAGTGAGAGTCAGGCCTAGAGACAGGAGGTCCTAGGTTCAAACCCGGCCTCAGCCACTTCCCAGCTGTGTGACCCTGGGCAAGTCACTTGACCCCCATTGCCCACCCTTACCAATCTTCCACCTATGAGACAATACACTGAAGTACAAGGGTTTAAATAAAAAAAAAAATTAATAAAAAAAAAAGAGTGTTCCAGTTGAAACTCTACCTTCCCTTTGAGGATTGTAAATGAATCAGCACTGAATCAGCACTGGATCTTATAGACTATAAACATATTTAATCGGTGGATGGGAACTATGGGAGAGGGGAAAAAAGAGTCAATCATTAGAGCATGCACAGAACATCCTGACTTGCTTTCAGGCCAAGCCACCATTCTCTCCAATTTAACCTGTATTTTTCTTGTTTGTACATAATTGTTTGCATGTTGTTCCCCTAATGAGCTATGAGTTTCTTGATAGCCAGGAGTGGGGTTTGGGGGGCTGGAGGGCTGCCTGCTTTTATATCCCTAGTGCTTGGCACATAGTAGGCACATAATTGAGGTTTGTCATTGGCTGACATAAGGGGCAATGATTCCCGGTCATGTGAGTATCAGGCAGGGACAAAGAGTTTTCTCCTTGACTGTAAAGTTGGAAGAACAGATGATTCGGGGTTTCCTGAGCCTAGAAGTGAGTGAGTATCAGAAAGGTTCTTTGCCCCATTCCGCTTTGCTGTTCCAATTTCTGTCCCAGCTAAGATACCGCTGATCTTCTGGAGGAGGTAAGGCAGCCACCCTGTCTCCCAACTGGCCGTGGCTGATGCCTCTGTTTCTTTGGATTTCTTCTTTCCCCATTTAAGGTGATGACAGTCCCCAGGAGGAAGTATCCAGGTGATCTTATGAGTCTGGGAAACTGAGCAGTCATGGGAAAGAGGGAGGTTAGACTGTGCCCATCCCCTGAGCAGTCCTGCCTCCTTAGAGCTGGAAAGGAAAAGAGAATGATGAAGGACCAAGCTAGAGACCCCTTTTTACAGGCTCAGCAATCCCTAAAGCTATCAATTCTTCTGGCTCCAGAAGCCCAGTTAGGTTTTCTATCCAGTCCTTCACACATAGCAGATAAATTGGCTCTGCCCATTTCCACAGGATTGCCTGGACTGATATTCCCAGACAGGGAATATCTATCCATACGTCAAAAAATGGCTCCTTCCCTCTCCCTCCCCTCCCCACATCTTTAGACTTGACCACAAATTTATATGGAGTTATATGCATACAGAAACAGCTAGGTGGCCCAGTGGATTGAGCAATGGACCTAGAATCAGGAAGACCTGAGTTTAAATCTGTTCTCAGACACTTCTTAGTTGTGTGACCCAAGGCAAGTCACTTCACTCAATTTGCCTCAGTTTCCTCGTCTGTGAAATGAGCCAGAGAAGGAACTGGCCAACCACTTTGGTGTCTTTACTGAGAAAACCCCAAAAAGGGGTCACAAAGAGTCAGCCATGACTGCAATGACTCCACAACAAAGATGAAATGGGCTTCTTTGGGAGGTAATGTGTTCCCCCTCCTTGGAAGTCTTTAAGTAGAGGCTAGATGTTCCCTTGTTGGGGAACGTTATTATGGGAATTGCTTCCTTGTATGAGTTGTAATAGATGGGAGCTGGACTCCCTTCTAAAGATCAGATTTTGTAATTCTGTGAATTCAACAAAACTAACCACATATATTGAAAAGCCTAACGAATATTCCATACCCATCATCCCTCCCCTCTGCAAAGCAGTAAGGAGAGATGTCATCTCATATCTCTCATGGAGCCAAATCTGGTTATTTTAAAGTTTCTCAGCTTTCTCGACTTATTGTTCTTTCTGTTGGCATTACTGTATTCTAAATAATGTCCACTGGGTGGTGTAGCAGACTTGGAATCAGGAACTCCTGGATTTGAATTCTGCCTTAAACACTATCTCTGGGCAACTCACTTCACTTGTATAAAATGGGAATAGTAATATCACCTGTGTTGTGGAGAGGCTAAAATGAAGTAATGTTCCTAAAGTGTCCTGCAAATCTGATAGGGCTCTATAAATGTGAGCTATTTTTATAGCACCATTGTGTATATATATATTGTTTTCCTGGTTCTACCTATTTCCCTTTCGCATCCGTTGAGGTCTTTTTATGCTTCTCTGAATTAATTATAATTATCATTTTTTTCACCACAGTAAGATTTCATTATATTCCATGACTTGTGTTTTTTATATTATAAACAAGAAAATCAAAAAATGATTTGCATTTATAAAGGAGGTCAGAAAACAGGGGTTGTGTATGACATTTGTAAATGTATTCCATATAGTTTGTTTAATATATATATGCACGTTTATATAAATTGAACATAGGAGTAACAACATTACCACCTTGTCTATGTCCCCTATTGAACTTCCTTTCGCTTTCTTCTGGGGATTATGTGTATTCATTGACATTCTTTACATTACTGTCACTCCATCTCTTTTCCCCTCTTCTTTCAAATATGGGCCTCCCCCGTAACAAAAGTGTGGTTAAGCAAAACGAATTTGTACTAGGATTGTCATCTCTAAACATGGGTGTCTCGTGCCGTACCTACCATCCATCACCTCTCAGCCAAGAGATGAGGGGCTTCCTCGTCTTCTGTCTTTGGATTCCTGACTAGTCTCACCTCTCTCCAAACCACATCCACATAACTGTCAAATTGAAATTCCTAAAATACCGATACCTGTTCAGAAATTTCCAGTAGCTCCCTGTGTTGTCTCTAGGATATTATACAGATGTCTCAGTATAGCTGTTACTGGGGAACTAGCCAGTGAACACCCTGTCCTGGGCACACTCACGACAGACTGCCCTGATGACTAACTTTTGGGGCTGGGCTAAGTTCTGAGAATACAAGAAAAATCAATAACAGCCCCTGCCCTTCAAGGAGTTTACATTTATTTTTTAATTTTTTTATTTTAAACCCTTAACTTCTGTGTATTGACTTATAGGCGGAAGAGTGGTAAGGGTAGGCAATGGGGGTCAAGTGACTTGCCCAGGGTCACACAGCTGGGAAGTGTCTGAGGCCGGATTTGAACCTAGGACCTCCCGTCTCTAGGCCTGGCTCTCAATCCACTGAGCTACCCAGCTGCCCCCCTACATTTATTTTTAAATTAACTTTTACACATCAGGGCTTAATTTATTGTTTTCTTGATCGTCTAGACCAGAGATGTCAAATTCTCACAAAACCCTCATACAAAAATGTAAGGGGGGGGGCAGCTGGGTAGCTCAGTGGATTGAGAGCCAGGCCTAGAGACGGGAGGTCCTGGGTTCAAATCTGGCTTCAGACACTTCCCAGCTGTGTGACCCTGGGCAAGTCACTTGACCCCCATTGCCCACCCTTAACCACTCTTCTGCCTTGGAGCCAATACACGGTATTGACTCCAAGAAGGAAGGTAAGGGTTTAAAAAATATATAATTGGAAAAGGTTTAACAAAATTAAAAGATATAACAAATAAATAATGTTCACTTATGGTTTTCTTTAAAAAATAATATTTTATTTTTCCCCTATTACATGAAAAAAAAGTTAAACTTTTTTTAAGTTTTGAGTTCTAAATTCTCTCCTTTCTTTTGACCCTCCCTCATTCACTCCCTCCCTGCCTTCCTCCCTTCCTGAGAAAATAAGCAATCTGATATACATTTTACATGTGTAATCATATAAAACATATAGATCTCAAATGAAGAGAAGGAAGAGAAGGAGAAGGAGATGAGAGGAGAGGAGAGGACAGAGAGAGAAATAGCATGTTCCAATCTGCATTCAGACTCTTCCATCAGTTCTTTCTTAGAAGGCAGGTGGTATTTTTCATCAGGAGTCTCTGAGATCATCTTAAATCACAGCGTTGCTAAGAATAACTAAAGACTCTAAGTTCTAATGGGGGTGGGGGGGAGACAATATCTGCACAAATAGGTATTTACATAAAGAACAGAAGGAAGTTAACCTTAGAGGGGAAGTCATTAGCAACAGAAGACTGGTAGCCAAGTCAAGGAAAGTACCTTGACTCTAGGAAGGGGTGCCCCAGTTATACACCTGTGAGCACCCTTGTCTCTTTTACAAGGGATGAAGACGATGACTTCAGAATGGGTTCTGCCTTATAAAGGGGCCAAAAAATGCCCACTCAATAAAAGAAGGACAGAGGGACTAGGCAAGCCCAGCTCCCAGGACCAGAAGGAATTGCTCAGGTAGTACAGTAGACAAGAAGGTCTCTATGACCCCAGGTGGGAGTAGGACAAAGAATGTTTCTTGTGAGGCTTTAAGGATTATTTTTTATAACCTGGTAACATCTTCAGTCTGAGGATCTGGGTTCAAATCCCACTTCTGATGCATACTATCTATGTAATCACAATCTCCCTGAGCCTCAGTTTCTGCATCTGTTAAATAACAAGCTTAGATTAGAGGGTCCCTGTGGCCCCTTCAAACCCAAGAGCTATGATCTTATGCTCCCCCATTTGTGCTATTTTATGTACTGTGTCCCTGTTAGGATGAAGAGTTTAAGTTTGTTTGTTTGTTGTTTTGTGTGTGTGTGTGAGTGAAAATCCTTTGGTTCTTGGTTCAGAGGCAAGAGAACAAGGGAGAAACTTGTAAACTTTGTTCAAAGAAGAGACTCTCAGGCAAAAGAACTGGTGGTAGCAGCCAGGAAGGAATGGGAAAACCTGTATCTGGGAAACTGAGGGAGAGAAGGGGAAATTACCTAGGGTGAGACACCAGAAAGAGCAGCTAACATTACCCCAATGCTTCCCTCATGAGGAAACCCACTCTACCCACACAAGTTGGTACCTTCTCTGTAATTTATGATCTTGGAGTTGTCTGGGGTCCTTTAGCAGTTAATTAACTTGCTCAAAGTTATGCAGCCAGCATCTACTCTGTAGAGGATTTGAACTCGGGTCTTTTCACTTTCCAGGCTGGCTGTTTGCCGTCAGTCTATCCCATCTTTCCTCCAGAATCGCTGCTGTAGAAATATTTGTTTCCGTTGCTGATGGTTTGGGTTGTGATCAGTTGGAGGCAGTATGGAAGAGCCAGGACACCAGGGCTTAAGTATTACCTGTTCTAGGCTCCTTCCCTTCTCTCCATCTCAGTTCCTCCTCTGTTTAAGCAAGGCTGGAACAGTAGCTCTCTAAAGCACCTTCCAATTCTAAATGTCTGTGTACTGAGGGCCCTCCAATTCAATGCAATTCAACAAGCTTTTGTTTTATCTTTATTTTGTTGCTGTATGTTGTTTTACAACATACCCTTTATTGTACAAAGAAAATAAAAAAGATGTGCATTAAGAACTATTGTAAAGCAGGCTCATCTGGTTGGCCTCCCACTGCCCTTCCCACCTTGCCCAGGAAGTGAGAGAGTTAGCAAAAGGAATGGATGGACCTGTGGTCTAGTGGAAGATGCTCCCTCTCATGTCCCAGGTAGTGAGTCAGGTTATGGATAGAGAAATACTGGGCTTCACTGTCCCTCATCCAGCTACCTAGACGATGCCAGGCAGCTGCTCTTCCTTGTCCCCTGGGGACCAGCCAAGATATAAAGGAAGATTGTAATGGTGTGAGAAGGATAGATTCTAGGCAACAGAGGACTCTCTTCTTGCCTTTGAAGATCCATAAGGGAACACAGAATGTCAAAACTGGGAGGCCCCTTAAAATACAGAAGAACAGAGCTGGAGGGCCCTAAGAACCCAGAATGTCAGAGCTGGGAAAGACCTTAGAACAGAGAATGTCAGAGCTGGGAGGGATCTTAGAACAGAGAATATCAGAGCTGGGAGGGCCCTTAGAACCCAGAATGTCAGAGCTGGGAGAGACCTTAGAACAGAGAATGTCAGAGCTGGGAGGGATCTTAGAACAGAGAATGTCAGAGCTGGGAGGGATCTTAGAACAGAGAATGTCAGAGCTGGGAGAGACCTTAGAACAGAGAATGGCAGAGCTGGGAGGGATCTTAGAACAGAGAATGGCAGAGCTGGGAGAGACCTTAGAACAGAGAATGTCAGAGCTGGGAGGGACCTTAGAACAGAGAATGGCAGAACTGGGAAGGACCTTAGAACAGAAAATGGCAGAACTGGGAGAGTCTTTAGAAAATGAAATGTCAGAATGTCAGACCCGAGAGGACCCTAAGAACAAAGAATATCAAAGCTGGGAGGGCTCTTCAGACATAGGATGTCAGGGAGGGTTCTTAGGACACAGGTTATCAGAGCTTGGAAGGGATATTGGAGACAATCACATCTGATCCAGATAGCTCTAGATAGTTTCCAGGCATTACAGTCATCCCTATACCCTCTTGACTCAAGTCTTCCAGGCAGAAAGTAGCAAAGCATGACCCCTAGGAAGGATTATAACAACCAGTGCTGTGCCCACCAGGCCAAATCAGAAAGGTTCAGCTTGTTCCACTGGAAGTACCTTAGTAGCTCTGTCTTTTTCCCAGCTCCCACTCCCAGGCTGTTGTGATCCTGAAAATCAGACAGGCTGGTCTAGAGGCTATCCCCTGGCACCGGTGGACTCAGGGTGCACTGGCCACAGCAATGCCAGCTTCTCCAGTTTCTTGGCACCCTCCCAGGCATGGGGCCAGCAGGCAGCATGGGAACAGGGGAGTATGGCCAGGACACAAGCACAGCTTTTGTTGCTTGGACAGTGAGTGCAGCCGCAGGTGAGTCTTGAGGCTGCTCCTGCTGCTGAAACACTTGTGGCAAACCTAGTATGGGAGTGGAAGGCATGGGTGGCACTGACCCATTGTCCCTGTGCCCTCCATCCCCACTGTGCCTTCCATCTTCTTGTCCACCTTCTAGACTCAGCTTCTCTGCTCCCTTCTTCTCAAGGACTTCTCAGTTTACTAACTCCCACCTCTCTTCTCTGCTCCTTTCTGTCTCTCCTCAACCCCGTATTGGATTTTTCCTCCTCCAGAAAGCCTTCCTGGATTCTTTTTTTTTTTTTTTCACTGCATTCTTCCAGCTGTCTGATGGATGGGATGGGAGAAGGGTGTGAGGTCAATCTAGCCCAACCTCTCATTTTACAGATGGGGAAACTAAGGCTCAGGGGAAAGGCTGGGAGGGTGGGGTAGAAGATCTCACCAAGCACTGGTGAGGCCGATCTCCTGAGTGGACCAGCTGGTGTTTCTGCAGGTGGGCAAGCTGGGTGAAACTCTTCTGACAAAGAGGACATTGAAAAGGCCGTTCTCCACTATGGACTCGGAAGTGGACCTGGGAAAGGGAGAAGAAGGGTCTGGGAACTGCCAGAAACAGACTGCTCCAGGGACAATCCTTCCTGCTCTCCTCTCCTTCCCTAGAGGTTTCCCTCGCCCTCTACCTCCCATCTCATCTCTGTCTTCCCAAGATTTTTTCTTCTCTATTCCCTCTAATTTCCAAGATTCCCTCTCTATTTCCTCCTCTCTTTATGCCTCTTGAACTCCCAGTCTCTTGACCTTCCCTTCCTCTCCTGGACATCCTTCTTTCCCTCTGAACATCTCCATTGCTCCAGGACCTCTCAAATACCTCCATCTTCTTTTTTCTTTTTTTAACAGTCTAGGGAAATGATCAGGAAAGTTATGTGACATGTTCCATAACTAAATTCCAGAAATATTTGTTAAGCACCTACTATGTGCAGAGAGCACTTCATGCTAGGTAATGGCTAAGGGGGCTAGATCAGGATTTGGAATTTGGAGGATCTGTGTTCCAATTTCAGCTCTGCCTCTTGCTTTCTCTGTGTAGGCAACAGCTTTTGGTCTTTGCTTGACTTTTCTGGGCCTGAATTGACTCAGCTATAAAATGAGAAGGTTTGACTCATTGGCTTCTCAAATTTCTTCTAGCCTGAAATCTATGATCTTATAATCTCTAAGGTAGCTTTTAGTGAGGGGGAAATGTTTTGCTGGTTTGCTGAGAAAAAAAGATGGTGGAGGTCAGAAGTAGAGAAGAGGAGGGGTAAGGGGTGATATATATACATGGGCATTTAAGCTGCATTATTAATATTTTCTCTATTACTCTCTTAAGTTGAGGCAATCAATAAAACAATAAATGGAACTCTGATTTGTAGCAGTTGCCAATTTCAAAGGTGTGAATGCTCGCCCTGAACATGTAACAATCAGCTCTTAGAAGCCAGCATACCCTTGCTTCTAGCTCTAATCACTTATGAATTCATACCTTTGAAGATATTCTTACTCCCATAGCGCCTAGCCTCTGCTGGTGATCCCACATCTCAGGGCACACCCAACCAGGGTTAACCCCTACCCCTCCAGTTCTTCTCTCCCACCCATGTCCTTTCCACTTCATGTTTTAGTCTCTACCCTCTCCAAATCTCCCTTGATTTTTCTTTCTTTTTTCTTTTCCTTTTTCAGAATTTTCCTTGGTGGAGGTCAGAAGTAGAGAAGAGGAGGGCTAAGGGGTGATATATTAGGATGGTTTGGAGTGGCATTGGGAATCCAAGGAGGAAGAGGAAGAATTGGAGTAGGGAAGGAGATGGTGCTGTGGGTACCTTGAGGTTGGAGAGCTGCCTGAAACTCTTGGCACAAATATTGCACTTGTACAAGACTCTGCCATTCTCTTTCTTCAGCAGAGAAGGCCGAGCTGTGGTGTCCAAACTGGGAATTCTGCCAGCTTTGCCTGCAACAGCCTCTGGGTCCAACCCTGTAGAACAGCACTGGGAAGGTGAAAGACTCTCATCGCTGGCCTCACTTGGGGCCCACGGTCCAGCAGGAGAGGGTGAAATCATGGTCTGTGAAGGGGAGTGGGCACCAAGGGAATATGGCCCATCAGGGTGTATCAGCTGATCAGCCCAGTCAGGGTAGGGAGTAGCCAGGGGTGGGAGAAAAAGGGGACAGTAGTGGGGACCATAGGCTAAGAAACATGTCTTTGGTGAGGATGAGGGCTTAATGGGCAAGAGAAGGGGGTAGGAAGGGCACAGAGGGTGGTGATTTAATGAGAACTTCATGTTGAAGGGGATGGGAGCTGGACTGGGATGTGAAGCAGGAGGGCTGGCGCTCCAAGATTCACTCTTTGCCTTCTTGCCCAGAAGGTGCTTGGCTGTGAGTTTGGGGTCATCGGTAGAAGCCAGATTTGACTCTGAGGTCTTGTGCTCTTGGGGAAAAGGAGGTACTGTATGACAGGGGAAGACAAGAAACATGGTAGTCAGGACCAAAGTCTCCTTGGGGGAAGCCTTTCCTCTTATTTACATCCACCAGCCCCTCCAAAATCAGTCCATTCCAGTACATTAGAAGATTCTAGTCCTGCCTCTGCAATAAACCAACTCAGTAACCCTTGATAGCTTCTCCTTCTTAAGATTCCTCCTAGCTCTGACATTCTAAGTTCTAAGATCATGTCCAGCTTTCACATTCTATGTCCTTTGTTCCAAATTTTATGTCCCCAATTTGATATTCTGTGCTCTAAGATCACTGTTTTAAAATCCCTCCCATCACTAACATTCAATGCCCCAAGGTCCCTTCGAGCTCTGATATTCTCTGTTCTAAGGGTCCTCCCTCTTCTGACTCATTCTATATTCTAAGAGCCCTCCCAGCTCTGATATTCTATGTTCTAAGGTTCCCTCCCTACTCTCTGAACCAAAAGAAAGGAAATGGGGAATGTGGGTCATGTCCTCAGCCAAGGAATCAGAATCACAGTGGCCAGAAGCCTTGCAACCCTCGCTGCGCCTCCTTTTCCCCCAATGGGTCCTCATCCTTCTGATCCATCCCAGTGAGCAACCATCCACTGTCCAGGTCCCCATCCTCACCCTCAGGGTAAGACCTCATTCCCTTCATTGAACCCCTTACTCCCAGATTCTTCTCAGTCCCCAAACATGAGAGAACAAAGCAACCCTCTCCATGGTTAACATGGTCCTTACTCAGGGCCTGACCTCCCAAGGCAGCATCCAGGGGGTTGGGCTTCAAGTTGCAGGTGTAGAAATCCAGGTGTGCTGGGCTGGCCAGCAGGGTGGGCAAAGCAGATGCTGGTTTTGTGGAGTACATCCAGTTAGCACAATGAGAAGTTGAGGCATCTGTCCCAGCAAGAAACTCCTTAAAGGGCCAGTAAGCCTGAAAGTAGAGGGGTGGGGAACACTGGGGCTGAGTGGATTAAAGAGCTGGATCCTGGGGGCATTTTCTAAGGTTCTGGACAAAGAATCCCAGGGGCAGCAAGGACTTCCTTCTGAGTCACAGGATTCAGATTTCATCTGAAGCCCTTTCTTTTCCTGATGCCCTTGTCTTCACAAAGCTCAGCTGGAGTGATTAGTTCCTGAGATGGAAGTGAAGGTGGAAGGGAGGATGGGTAATGGGAAGAAGGTTGCACTTCCTGGACCTCTCATTCAAGGAACACCTCCCCACCCATGTATTACCTTTCTCGAAGGCTTCTTCCAAGATCTCCCCAACCCTTTGAGAACATTCCCCAACTCACCCCACAAAGACATTCCTTCTCCCTCTCAGCCTTCTAAATTTTCCTTTCCAGAATGATCTAGATGCTTCATGATTTCTTTGCTATCCTCCCTGACCTTCCTATCCCTAATCATCACCCACTCCCAAAGACTTCTGCCCATCCCTTCATCCTACCCTTCTAACCTCAGACCTCCCCATTATTCCTAGGACTCCCATGGATCTCATCTTCCCTGAGACCTCTCATTCCTCTGAGAATGTCTTGTCCCCACCAAGACTTCCTTGTCTTCTTCCAGAACTCTTTTTTCTCTCTTCCCACAATCTTCTCATTTTCCTCTAAAACCTTCCCATTTCCTCCAGAACCTTTTCTCACCTTTCTCCATTCCTTAACAACTTCTCTCCCATCTCTCCCAAACCTAGAACCTCTTACAACCTAAAGGATCTCCCTATCTCCTTCCTTCCCCATGGCACATGGCACTTCCTTTGCTAGTAACCTCATCAGCTTAGGCCAGGGGAACAAGAAGAATGGAGGGTCATGGACTTGGGCATTGACTCCTTCCTATTTGAATCCATCTCCCTGGTGAGAGAGCCTCAGGTTTGCTCTCTACAGGCAGCCAAATAGGACAGTTAATAGAGTACTGGACCTGGAGTCAGGAGGACCTGAGTTCAAATCTGACCTCAGATACTGATCCTGGGCAAGTCAGTTAACCTTTGTTTGCCTGAGCTTCCTCAACTGAAATAACAGCACTTACCACCTAGTTCTAAGGATCAGCAGTGAGCTAATATTTGTAAAGTGCTTAGTATATAGTGGGCACTGTATAAATGCTTATTTCCTCTCTACTCAGCCAGACCTAAGCTTTGAGGGAAGGGGACAGATCCTATAACTCGGTTCCTTGTGGTTCCCACTTCTGGACATTTCCATTGTCCTAATTCCACTGTACCCCACCCATTGCTCAGCTCAGCCATCCCTAGAGGAGAGGAAATTTCTTGACCCATTTCCCCAAGAGCCAGGAAACTCTCAGGAGAAAGCCACCCAAGGATTGAAGCCTATCTCTGCCCCCCGTGACCACTGCCCTACCCTTTCTCCAACCACTCTCATGAATCGCTATCATGTCCACATGCCAGCCTCCCTCCCCATTGGATATTCTGGGTTCTCTGGGTAAGGCTAGAGCTGCAGCGTGCCTAGGCAGAGAGCACCTAGGGAGAAAGTGAGCCTAGCTCCAGAGGAAAGAAACACCAAGAGTTCCCTTAACCCAATGCTTCTGCCAAATTCCTGAGGAGACAAAAACCCCCTCAGCTCCCTCAAAATACCTCCTAGACAGCCTGAGCCCCACTAGACATCCTTATTCTTTCTTTCTTTTCTTTTATCCTCATCCTTCCTCACATTTCTATAAGTTAAACATGACATGGTATACAGAAACCTCGCCTTGGCCTTACTACCAGAAGAGATCTACCTCTGACCCAGACTATGTGACTGCCATATAAAATGCAGAGAAGATGCCAACTCTTCACGTGGGAGTTCCCTTTACTGCTGAACTCACAGGTCTAGTTCCAACCCCAATTCCTCTCCCCTCCACAGTTTCCAAAGGGCTTTCCTCACAGTAACTTTCTAAAATAACTCTCTAAAGGGAGGCTAGGTAGCTCAGTGGATAGAGCACCACACCTGAAGAGTCAGGAGGACCTGGGTTCAAATCTGGATTCAGATACTTCCTAGCTGTTTGGTCATGGGCGAGTCACTTAACCCCTTTTGCCTAGCCCTTGCCCTTCCATCTTAGAGTTGTTACTAGAACAGAAAGTAAGGGTTAAAAATAAATTAATTAACTCTCTAAATTAGTTGGTACAGGTATTGCCATCCTCATCTTTGCAGATAAGGAAACAGCCTCTGAGAAAGGATGGTGAGCAAAGGTCACATGGCTAGAAAATAAGATTCAAATCCAGCTCTTTTGATTTCAGACCAACTTTCCACTACATCCCCCCTGTTTCTCAGAGATACTCCTGCATTCACCCAACATCCAAGCAGGATGACCAAGAGAAGAGGGAAGGAACCCGTACTCACCTGATCAACTTGACCCTGCTGTTGGACCAGGCTGGGAGAAAGGGACGGGGTGGTGGAAGAACCCCCCACATCTGTGTGACTCTGGCATGTCTGGTGCTGGTACAGGGCAAAGGGAATGTCCTCCTCTGGATTCCCCTTCATGTTGCCTTTTCCTGTGGAGAGAAAGATCAGTCTGGGAAGGAGCATGGAGAGAGACCCTTGGGTATGGGCCAACAGAGGACTTGATGGTCCCATATGAGTCTGCAAGAGAGAGGAGCTATTAAGCCTTGGTGAGGCTCAGACACAGAACCAGACAGTCTCTCAGTGGTGCCTCATCCCCCCACTAGCCACATCTTTCACCCCCTTAAGGATTCCCCTCCTCCTCTTCCCCTTGGGGCAGGGCCCACTCCTGCCATCCCTTCTGTCCCCTCCTCAGCCTCACTTCTGGTAATACTTGTTCACATCACCCTTTCAAGGAAAGAAACCACTGGGTTCCAGAGAAATCCTCCCCCCTCTTCCCAGGCCAGGCACAATCCTATTCCTCTCCCACTTTGCCCCACTACATTCCAGTTCCTGCTCAAGATGTCACCCACCTTAGACACAGAGAGGATTGGGCCAAGGCTGGCCAATTGGAGGAGCAGAGGAATATTGGAGTGAGGAGTATTAAGATAGAGAGATACTGCCCACCCTTAATACTTAAGGAACTAGAGAGAGAGAAATATCCAAATGAGATATTTAGAGCATGGACTTCCCTCTCCTCCCTTGGCCTCAGGGATTAGGTTCTGAACTGCAGAAGAAGGGAGATGCACTGGGAGCTAAATATGCAAAAATGCTCGCAGCTGAGGTCCCTCAATCCCAGTCTTCCTCTAGCCCCAGCTCCTCTCATTCTGTTCCTTGCTCCCAAGGTTCCCATCAGGCACAATCTCTGGAGAACCCACTGCTTTTCTCCATCTCTCACCTCCTACATCCTAAGCTATACTGAGTAAGGCTGAAGTTTGTAAAGAAAATCCCTAAGTCTGCATCCTGATAAGAGAGGAAAGTGTGTGTGTGTGTGTGTGTGTGTGTGTGTGGTGATGGTGAGGAGGTGGCATCTTCACTTACAGACCCTCTGGTTCTCCCTGGCTGGACAAATAGGTGATATCGGCTGCCTCTGGGCTGAGATCCCTCTTTGGTGTAGCAGGAAAGGACCCCTGCACTCAGCTAGGAGGCTGGCTACATTTTAAGTGAAGAGGAAGAGGAGGGTGGCCTCAGAGGCTCCAATAAGACCCAGAGAGAGAGATGACATCCTGCCCCTATTCTTTAACTTCAAAGGTGTGCATTGATCTAAAATGTGCCCCAGGTTGCCATGACAATTCTACAATGGCAACCTGCTGCCTTTTGGATGGAAAGCTTTCTGGGACCAGCAACGGGAAGGTTTCAGGGACACTGTGGGGCCCGAGACAATTGAATAGGGTGAATCCAAGCAGCTGAGAGGAGGAGGATGAAAGGAAGGGACAGACATTTTGGAACAGACAAAAATAGAAAGAGTAAGAGGTAGGGACCAGGAATCATGGAAACAGGCAATAGGACTTGGATCATAGGTCTAAAGTTAGAAGGGATCTTGAGGTCATTTGGTCTAGATTCCTCATTTTACATATGAAGGAACGGAGGCTGGAAGAGCTTAAATGACTTGCCCAAATGGAGGCCACCATGAATGAAGATTGGCAGCTAGGTAGCACTATCAATGCATAGTGCTGGATCTGGAGTCAAGGAGATTCATCTCCTTGAGTTCAAATCTGACCTTGGACACTTACTAACTGTGTGACCCTGGACAAGTCACTTCACCCTGTTTGCCTAGTTTCCTCATCTGTCAAATGAGCCAGAGAAGGAAATGGTCAACTGTTCCAATATCTCTGCCAAGAAAACCCCAAATGGGGTCATAGTCAGCATTGTTTCATGGTCTTCTCCAATTTTGTCCAGCAGCATGTGTATAGGAGTGAGGCATTAGATGGTGGAAGGAATCCAAGGTTGAAACTTGGCAGGGCAAGGAGAGGGCAGGATGGAGTTAAATGGTTCATTAAGGGGTCATGATGGGGAAGAGAGGAAAATGTAGCTAATGCAGACTTGATCACCTAGAAGAGAACTGAAGGACTGAGGAATCAAAGGTCATAGTATGGAAAAGTGGAACTAGAGACTGTGATCGGATAAGGGAATTTCAGAGTTAATGAATATGGAAAGAATGCATTTGTGGATGATGGCCAATATTAAGTTATGACCATCTTTGTGTTTGGCAGAAATGGGGTGGAGGACTAGGTACCATGAAATGAATAAATTGAGGAATTATGAAATTAGGGTGTTTGTGGGAATATCAGCATGTGGGTTGAAGTTCCTTAGCATGAGGGCAGGAGTTGATTAAAAGAGCAAGGCTTTGAGCCAAACACTGAACTCATTGAGGAAGGAAGGGGAGTGACTTGGAGGTCTGAGGACAATGACACCCAGAACTTTGGGTGGTAGCCGCTGAGCAACAAGCACAAAATAAACAAAGATAGAGGGAGGGTGAGATGGGAACAGAAAGAGATGAGGAGAAGCAGACCTGGAGAGAGACAATGAGGGAGACAGTATGGTACAGTGGAAAGGACACCAGGCTCTGGAGTTAGAAGATCTGACTTCAAACCCAACCTCTGACACTACTTAACCTCTCTGAGAATTAGTTTGCTCATCTGTAAAATGAAAGTGTTAGACTAGATGACCTCTAAGTTTCCTTTCTACTCTGCATCAATAATCCTTTGAAGATGAAGATAGAAGATGGGGAAAGCAAAAAATGCAGATGGGGAGCAAAGAGCATTTTGGAGAGGCTGAGTGCTCCCTGCCAGTCCATTTCTCTGATCCTCATTGTAAGACGTCTCTCAGTCCCCTGAGCCTACCCTTTGCTTGGCCAGTCTTCTGAGAGAGCTGTTTGTCCTCAAATCCCCCAAGACTCACCTCCTGCCCTCTCGTTCCTCTTGGTCCTTGTGCCTAGTGCTCTTGACACTCTCTGTAGCAATGGGGTCAGAAATGTGAGGGCAAATTAATTTCAAAGCAACTTAATCCAGAAGCCTAGAAACAAAGGCACAAGGGAGGGTATAGGTGGGAGTTTCTAGAGCTTCTGGGAGTTTAGGGGTAAGCAATACTCTTCCTTTCAGCATTTCTGACTCTACTCTCCAAAGACAGACAGGGAAACTAAGACAGAGTTAGACAAAAGATTTTTCAAGGTTGCCCTGTGAAAAGTCAAGATATATCCTTCAGTTATGTCCACCCAGTAGAAAAGAAATTCACTGAGGGAGAGGCTGATTTTTAAAAAAATTTTAATTAGATCCTATTCATTTGAACAAGTTATATCCTATGTGCTAGAGAAGGTAGATCTGATTATGTGTGATGTAAAGTACAATCATGGTCAGAATTACACCCAATCCTGCACAATTGCCACACAAAGAATCACAGGAACATAGAACCTCTGAGTTGGCATGAATTTCAAAAGCCATCTAGTCTAAATTACTTTGCATCTTAAATTACCTTGTATTTATCTTGCATATATACACATATATATACATATATATGTAAACATATATATGCATTTATATACATATATATGCTGTTCAGTCATTTCAGTTGTGTCTGACTCTTCATGACCCCATTTGTAGTTTTCTTGGCAAAAATACTAGAGTGGTTTCTCAGTTTCTTTTCCAGCTCATTTTTACAAATGAGGAAACTGAGGCAAACAAGGTGAAATGACTTGCCTAGGGTCACATGGCTAGGAAGTGTCTGAGGTCAGATTTGAACTCAAGAAAATGAGTCTTCCTAACTCCAGGCCTGGGACTTTATGCCCTGTGCCACCAACCTGGTTGCTTGTGTATCTGTATCTATATCTATATCTACTTACAAAAGACAACTCATGTGTTGTCTCTGATATTGGAAATTTGGGAGTCCTTGAACTAATTTTGAGGTCCCTGATCTAAACTTCCTGTGGATATTTAGGGCTCTTTCAAACTACATTTCCCAAGAACCAACTGGCTTCCTCTCTTGCATAATCATGTGGGCAGGAAGCATAATCACGTAGATAGAAGGATAAATAGTGAGAGACTGGATTGGTACTTCCTCTTTGGTGATTTGGAGCGGAGCCAAGATGGGAGGAAGAGGTAACAGGGTCCGTGTATTTCAAACTAACTCTTAATATGGCAAGTGGCTTCATTTTTCTAATGGCTGTTAATAAATCTTTAAAAACCATAATATTTTAAAATCTATCCTTTCTTACATTTATGGCAACCATGAAGGGATGACATAACTCTCAATTTTTCAGATAGTCTAATGAGCCACAATACTTCTGCCTTGATTTTTTACCCTCCCCCCACAGGCAGAACTCTGAGACACATCCAGATCCTCTCCAGAGCTTCAGACATGCTTCTGCCATTTTTGTTTTCTTTTTGGCCACTTTGCTTAGTTCTTTTGAGTGACTTTTTGAAAGGGGAAAGTTATTTTTCTGTATTCTGCTATTTTTCCTTTCAGGGACTTTTCTGAGAAAGGGGAAAGTCATTTTTCCAGTAGCCTCTTCCTGGCTGCTGGTTCTTACATCTCCCCTCAGAAGGAGGCAAACTCTTTGGTGGCTGACACTTTTCTACTTTTGCTGTTGTAACCTCAGTATCTGGCACATAGTAGTTATTTTAACACACACACTCATTGATTGATTAAGAAGAATCCCTTCTATAACATCCCAGATCAATAGTCATCCAGCTTCCAAGGGAAGATTTCTGGTGAGGAGTACCCTCTTCCTGCTGAGGTAGCCTGCTCTGCTTTCAAACCTCTCACAGCCAGCCTATTTATCTCCAAGGAGACTCAAAACCTCTCACAGTCTCTTAAGTTACTTAAGAAGTCTTCACTACTGTTCTTCAATGTCTGCTGCTACTTATAATTATAAAGAGAATTTCTTTTTCAGATATGAAATGAACTAGATAGACTCTTGGATTCTGTAATTCTGTCATGAAATTGATGATGCTTAGGAAAGATAGAATGCCAATTGACAAATGGTCAAAGGATGTGAACTAGCAATTTTCAGATGAAGAAATCAAAACCATCAAAAATCATATGAAAAAATGTTCTAGAAAAATGCAAATTAAAACAATGCTGAGGTGCCACTGTTTACGCCTATTGGATTGGCAGGCATGACAGTAAAGGAAAATGGTAAATGTTAGAGGGGATGAGGCAAAATTGGGACACATTCATTACTGGTGGAGTTGTAAACTGATCCAACCATTCAGGAAGGCAATTTGGAACTATACCCAAAGGGCTATAAAACTGCATACTCTTTGATCTGGTAATGGCACTACTTGGGTCTATATCCCAAAGAGATAATAAAAAAGGGGAAAGGACCTACTTGTACAAAAATATTTATAAAGCTGCTCTTCTTATAGAGGCAAAGAATTGGAAATTGAGGGGATGTCCATCAATTGGGAATTGGCTGAATAAATTGAGGTACATGTTGGTAATGAAATACTATTGTGCTATAAGAAATGATTAGCAAGATGATTTGAGAAAAAGCTGGAAAGATCTGCAGAGGAACCGATGCAGAGAGAAATATGCAAAACCAAAAGGACATTGTTCACAGTAACAGCAATATTGGAAGATGATTATCTGTGAAAACTTGGTTACTCTCAGCAATGTAATGATCTGGGACAATCCTGAAAGACTTATGATGGAGAATGCTCTCCACCTCCAGAGAAAAAACTGCTTCAATCATCTTTCACATCAGTGTATTTTTGGTTTTATTTTGGGGTTTTGGTTATGCATGGGTATGTAACTTGTCCAATAGTGATATTCCAACTGAGGTCTTTTGACTCCCGTTCCAATTATCTTTCCCACTCTATTTTCACTGGGGAAACCAACCTGGTCACTCTCCATCGTGTACATTCCAACTTCTCAATGTCCTTTCTGAAATGTGGCACCCATAATTAAATACAGCATCCCAGGTTGGCCTAACAAGGGCAGAGTAAAAGGAGACTCTGATTGGAGCTGCAATTAAGAGACAAAGTGGGAGGTTCCCCCCAGGATACCAATCCTGGACAAAGTACACAATCCATGTTAGATAACAGAGTTCAGACTTGAGACATTGGCATGGACCGGCTAGTTCCAGAAGGCTTCAGCTAGGCTATATGGTTTCCCTTTTTATTAATGCCTAGATGCAATAATTATTATGACTTGTTATATGTAAACCATGATGTAGGGGACTAAGGGAAGAAGAAAGAGGTTTAAGACACCTACCAGGATGCAGAACAAAAACTCCTTGAAGGCAGACTGTTTTGTTTTTGTCTTAGTATACCTAGAGGTATATGGGGTGTTCAAGAAGGGAGAGAACCTCTGATGTGAGGACTTGCCAAGCCCTATTCAGGGTTGTTCATCCACATTGGGCATCCACCTGTCACCCAACTCTCACCTGTGGTCCATGAAGCTATAGCATGCACAGTGCTATAGCAATCCAGTAAAACCATCTGGGCAGATGGGATAAACCAGGTCGAGAGTAACTTAAAGGTCTCAAACCCATCAGTGACTTAGTAGGATGTCTACCCCAACCATGTGAAGACCTCCCCTGGTAGAATGGGTGGTGGGAACAATTTGTTCCAACCACAATGAAGAAAATGGAAACAGGTGCTGTGGAGGACTCAGAGCTTGACTGGACATCAAAGATGCCATAGCCATCCCCTGCATCCTTGGCTATCACCAATGTCCTGACTTTTGTCCTGCCATTGGACTTCCACCTCTTTGGAAGAGAGAGTGAGGCTGATGACTTTGTGTGACTCTGCCTCACTTAAATCCAATTTAAGTGAAAGTCAAAACATCACCCAAAGTTAATCTGGGACTTAAATCTACAATCCCAAACCACGTGGCCAAGTTTGGAGCATAAGAAACATCTTTTTACTGTCTTGTTTGCACTGCCACTAGAAGATTGCCTAAGCCTGCTTTGGCTCCTCTGATTGGTGGACATCAGAGCCATATTTTTAATTTCTTCCACCTCCCTGGCCTTCTGAGCTTCCTTCAATTGCTTTTTGAGCTCAGCAATCTCCCTATCTTTATCAGGTCTTAGATGCTTTAGATTCACTATCCCTGGAGTCATGGACATAAACCACTGTTCTTCTCAATTCCTCAATGGGCATGGTCTTCCATTGTGGGCAATGTAGTTTAAAATATGTCTGGATGTAGTTCAGACTCCCCTTCACAAATTGCCTTCTGACATGCTGAATGTTGTCCTCAGCAGTCATGTCCCTAAAACCCAGGATAGTCTCCCCAGCCTCCAACAATCTGTCTAGATAAATGCTTGGGTGTTCCTCCTCCCCCTGCCTCAACTTTTCAAATGAGCCCCATGCATTCGATCTCCTAGCATGAAGCCTCATCACTTCTACCAAATCCTCCCTGCACCTTCTAAGGTATGACATATTGGCATGGGACGAAAGCTCCAAATCTTGATGGTGTTCTAGCCACGATGCAAGATTGATATTGCTCCTCATTTCAGCGATAAACTTCGCCTTCTTGCTAGAGGTAAACAGTTCTGATAACAGGAGTTCTATGTCCTCGAAATTTGGATTGTAAAGCCTGACTGCCCTTTTAAATTCCTTGATCGCCTTGTGTGGATTTACAAAAACCTGGGGGAACCTCCTTTTTAAAATTTCTAGATCCCTTTACATGAATGATTCCAGCATCTGGTTGCACAACAATCTGTTATCGGAAGGATAGTTACAGGAGCTGCCTCTGCCCCTGCAACTTCTTGCTGTTCTGGGCTTTCATTTTTAATCTGTTGCTTTATCTCACCCCCCTTCTTTGTTGTGACTGTATTCTCTATTATTTCCAATTGCATAATCATCTTGGCATCCAATTCCTTCCCTTCTCTGATCTGTTTGTTTATCTCTATCAATGTCTTCATATGTTCTAACATTTATTCTACAACCGGGTTAGTAACTTCAGCCTTTCCAAATGTGAAAGCCAGTACCTTCCTCAAAATCATTAGGGCCCCATAGCAAGTTGCAGTCATGGCTATCCCTGATGGTACATAAGCCAAGGCATCACCCACTGTTATCGTTAGCCAAAGGTAAGTGTCATAGATCTCTATCACCCTTTTGAAAAATTGAGGAACTGTGATAAGCCAAAATGTGGTACAAGTCTGCCAAATCCCATACAGTAAGACCCCAGAGCACCCCAAAGTAACAACTGCCATATTGATCATACTGGCCATATATATATATACCTTCCCCACTAGGTTTTAGAGTAAAAATCCTAGGCTGGCTGGCCAAAACTGTTATGTTAATAAATAACAGATATTTTGAGGAAGCAGATAATTATTCCAGGGCCAGTAACCTTCAAGACACGGACACAGATTGACAGGCTTCAGTGAGAAGGGAGGGGGTTAGACACTCCTAACTCTCAAACCCCTCCCCCCAAGCAGTTG
This sequence comes from Gracilinanus agilis, assembly GCF_016433145.1. Lineage (NCBI taxonomy): Eukaryota > Metazoa > Chordata > Mammalia > Didelphimorphia > Didelphidae > Gracilinanus > Gracilinanus agilis. Next base: position 64,279,188 of record NC_058132.1, read on the forward strand.
ATTTTCAGTTGGGATAATGGAGACTGACTGAGGTACTTCTGGTAAGTTTCTGTTGAAGCTGAACTTCAATGATGTTCCCTTTCTTTAACTTATATTCCCCACAGGTCTGATAGAGGAATAAGTAGAAGCTAGTTATCTAGATGTTAAGGACTGAGATGGATCTGATCTTCTTAAAACTGGCAGCTGAGAGGATTCAAGCTAGGTGATAACTATGAGCTGTGAGTATCCCCAAATAATTCCCAGGCACAGATATTGTAGGTAAAGCTTATATTAAGAAGGAAAAGGAAAAGCTAGAGGGGGTAATTAAGGTTTTAGATAAGGAAAAGGTGACCCTGATCTGTTAGGTTGAAGCTGCCCTTCCCCCCCACAGGAGGGGGTTGAAGGGCCCTTGACTAAACTGGCTCTCTCATTGATAATGAATATTTCTAATCTCTAAATCACAAAATAGTTGTTGTATTGATGTTGGTAAGGGCAAACCCTATTAAACAGGCTAACTCCTGAATAGAAACCACATGGCTTTTGCCACAATGGCCCTCTCAGGTAAACCCCCCAAGTCAAATGAGTAAGCTGTCTCTTCTGCTCACCTCAACCCCCAGAAAGCAACTGTCTCAACCCTTCTCAACTGTCCCCTCACCCAAAGTTCTCGGGGGGAGGGGGTCCCCTGGAATTCTAGGTGAGGCTGACCCTGTATTTTGCAGGGATTCCATGCTACCATCTCTACATAATACTGGTGCTCTCTGAAAGGAAGGATGGATGACAGCTCTGGCATTCTCTGTTCTAAGAGGCCTCCCAGCTCTGACATTCTCTGTTCCAAGGCCTCTCATTGATTTTAAGAATCCCTCCAGCTCTAACGGATCTATAAAGACAAGCTCAGAGTGAAGGGATGATAAAATGTACTTCGGCTCTGCAAACAGGGACAATTGGGAAGCTTTAGTGAATCAGAAAGAGCCCTGGGCCCAGGTTCAGATCCTGATTCTAGACACCCTATGTGCCCTTGGGCAAGTAACCTTGCCCAATCTGGGCTTCATCTATAAGATAAAAGAGTCTGACTCAATGAATTAATCAATAGACATTTATTAAGTGCCTACTATGTGGCAGCCATTGTGTTAATGAAAGCCCTGGATGACCTCTAAAGTGCTTTTAATTCTAGGTCAATAAATCAAGGACAAGTATGCATCAAGAGGATAACCTTAAGGAGGGATTTGAGAGCTAGAACAAAATCAGCCTAATGGAAAAAGAGAGGGGAAACTGATGATCTATCAAGAGATCAGAAAGAGATGGCACCAAAAGCCATTGCATCTTCCCTCAATAACCCAAAATACTCTAGCACCCTCAGCTCTTCCCAGGGGCCTGGGCCTAAAGGACACAGCTGGATCACTGGAAACTCAAACAGAGAGACTTTCTCTGGGCCCTGGCCTTGTCCATGTAATGAGCAGAGAGCAAAAGGCATGTGGAGGGACCTGAAAGGGAAGGCTGGGGTCTGACCCAAGGGTCCCAGTGTAGTCCTCCTTATGTCTGTCATGCTGAAGGCAGAGCTCCAGGGGCTGATTGTCTGAGCTAACCTCTCTGTACCCACTGTGGTTAACAACTTCCTCAGCCTGACACCTATTCACCCAACACCATCAATTTGAATACCCATTTTTAGATTGGTACTATTGGCTGGTTACAAGAGATAACATACTACATTGATATTGGAGTCAGAAAGCCTGCATTTGAATTCTGACTCAGATATTTATCAGGGCAAGGGGTGGGAGGCAAGTTCTTTTGCTTCTCTGAGGCTCAGCTTGCTCATCCAGAAAATTGGTACAAGGACACAAACTACATACTCCTTGCAGGATTATTGTAGAAATATATTTTTGTAAAACTTAAAATATTACTGAAATGGAGTTGTTTAACCTCCCCTAAAAGTCCTCTGGCCTTGCGACACTCTGTAGGGTGGCACATGCTTTTTTTGAAGACAGATAAATTTAATAAAAGTAAATATTATGGGAGCAGAGCTGAAGCCAATGGTTCTGCCAAATTCCTCGTTGTTCACCTGGTCAAGTTGGAACTTAAAGACAGAATATTCAGAGCCTGGAGGGGTCTTTGGATATAGAATGTTAGAAATGGGAAAGATTTCAATTATAGGATGTCAGAGCTAGAAGGGACTTCAAAAAAGAACATGTTGGTGGGAAGAACCCTAGAACTTCAACTGTTAGAGATGGGAAGGACCTTAGAATATAAAATGTTAGAACTGGGAGGGCCCTTAGAACATAGAATGTTCTGGGCTTGCAGGTATCTTAGGATATAGAATATCAGAGATGGGAAGGATCTTAGAACAGACTCTCAGAGAATGTTGGAGATGGGAAGGACCTTAGAACAGACTCTCAGAGAATGTTGGAGATGGGAAGGACCTTAGAACAGACTCTCAGAGAATGTTATAGATGGGAAAAACCTTAGAATATAAAATGTTAGAACTGGGAGGGCCCTTAGAACATAGAATGTTCTGGGCTTGGAGGTAACTTAGGATATAGAATGTCAGAGTTGGGAAGGATCTTAGAACAGACTCTCAGAGAAAGTTGGAGATGTGAAGGACCTTAGAACATAGAATGTTCAGGGCTTGGAGGCATCTTAAAATATAGAATATCAGAGATGGGAATGACCTTAGAACAGACTCTCAGAGAAAGTTGGAGATGGGAAGGACCTTAGAACATAGAATGTTCTGGGCTTAGAGGTATCTTAGGATATAGAATATCAGAGATGGGAAGGACCTTAGAACAGACTCTCAGAGAATGTTGGAGATGGGAAGGACCTTAGAACATAGAATGTTCAAGACTTGGAGGCATCTTAGAATATAGAATATCAGAGATGGGAAGGACCTTAGAACAGACTCTCAGAGAATGTTGGAGATGAGAGGCCCCCTACAACATAGAATGTTTTGGGCTTGGAGGTATCTTGGGATATAGAATGTCAGAGATGGGAAGGATCTTAGAACAGACTCTCAGAGAATGTTAGAAATGGGAAGGACCTTAGAATATAAAATGTTAGAACTGGGAGGGCCCTTAGATCATAGAATGTTCTGGGCTTGGAGGTATCTTAGGATATAGAGTGTCAGACATGGGAAGGATCTTAGAACAGACTCTCAGAGAATGTTAGAGATGGGAAGGACCTTAGAACACAGAATGTTCAGGACTTGGGGGTATCTTAGAATACAGAACTTCAGAGATGGGAAGAACCTTAAAACACAGAATGCCAGAACTAGATCATCTAGTCTGCATTCATTATCTGAAAGACCAGAAAATTGAGGTTAGAGATCAGACATGAACTTACTAAAGATTTCAGATTTATTTATAGACAGAACTCAGGATTTGAACTCAGACCTTCTTCCTTCCAAACCAGTGCTCTTTCCCCCACTGCACAACTACATCCTCCTAAAACTTACATTTCTTCCTCCACCCACCTCTTATCTAGTTTGGCTGCAGGGGCAGGGGTAGGGGCAGGAAGGTGGGCAAGATCACCACCTGGTTAGCTCTGCTATTATCTTGGCAATCTATTTCCTCACCATAGCTCAGAGGATGAATGGTGGAAGATGCAATGGCTTTGAGACCACTCTTGCAGCTGGCTGAGCTGGAAGCAACACCTATCTTGATGGCTTCTCTGATCTTCAAACCACAGGTCCCCCACCCAGCAGGGTGTGAAGCCAGGATCATTCTGTTCGATATGACAGACGGGCAGGTGAGATGTTGGGCTAGGTGTGAATCTGAGGGAGTTACCTGCCACAAGACCCTGGGGTTTGTGGAGGAAATGGTTAGTATACAGCTCTGCCTTCTGCATGACATACTTGGACAGTGGCCCCTAGCTTCCCCTTCCAGGTCTGGTTCCTCTAAGTGCCTTTCACACTCCACATTACATGGACAAGGCCAAAGGCCCAGGGAAGGTGTTAATTTCATGAAGACCCAGTGACCAAGCTATGTTCTTGAGGCCAGGGTTGGAGGTGAGGTTGGAGCTGAAGGTAGGAGAGTATTTTAGGTTGCTGAGAGGAAGAAGCCGTGGCTCTCTGAGGGTCATTCAACATGTGTCCTTTTCTTTTCCTCCTTTTTAAGATCTCATATTTTATTGTATTTTTTCCCAATTACATGCAATTTTTAACATTTGTATCCTGACATTTTGCCATCTAAATTTTCTCCCTTCTTCTCTCTCCTCTCCCTTCCCTGAGACAGCAAGCAGTCTGATATAGATTATATGTGTGCTATCATGCAATACATATTTCCTTATCTATCATATTGTGAAAGGAGACATATTACACATACAAGGAAATACTCATGAAGGAAGTAAAGTGAAAAATGGTATACTCTGATCTGTAGTCAAATTCCATCATTTCCTTTTGTGGCAGTGAATAGGGCATTTTTCATCATGAGTCTCTTGGAATTGTCTTGGATCCCTCCATTACGGATAATAGCTAAGTCATTCACAGTTGATCATCCTACAATATTCATTCCTTCTTTTTTCTTAAAGTATCAAGTCCCTTTCTCCATTATTTTTCTCCTTTCCACAGTGCTCCTCTCCAGCTCATATTAATAATAACCTCAATTTCCTCATCTGTAAAATGGTCACATAGGCAAAACATTGGAAAATGAGGGGATGCCCTTCAATTGGGGAATGGCTAAACAAATTGTGGAATCTGTTGGGGATGGAATCTATTGTGCTCAAAGGAATAATGAACTGGAGGAATTCCATGTGAACTGGAACAACCTCCAGGAACTGATGCAGAATGAAAGGAGCAGATCCAGGAGAACATTATACACATAGGCTGATACATTATGGCACAATTGAGTGAAATGGACTTCTCTACTAGCAGCAATGCAAAGAACAGAACAATTCTGAGGGACTTATAAGAAAGAAAACTAGCCACATTCAGAGGAAGAACTGTGGGAGGAGAAACACAGAAGAAAAACAACTGCTTGATCGTGTGAGTGGATGGGGATATGATTGGGGATGTAGACTCTAAGCGATCACCCTAGTGCACATATCAATAATATGGAAATAGATCTTGATCAGTGACACATGTAAAACCCAATGGAACTGCACATTGGCTATGGGAGGGAGGTAAGGGGGGAAGGGAAAGAACATGAATCATATAACCATGGGAAAATATTCTTAATTAAATAAATAAATAAATTATTTAAAGTAAAAAAATAATAAAATAAAATGGTCACACAGTCAGTTAGTGGCAGAACTCAAACTCAAACCTGGCTCTGGAACTTCTCTGGGCTTCCTTTGCCTCCTTCTTAAAAGGACCAAGCTGGATTCTTTGACGGCTACTATTTCTTCAGCCCTATGTGATGGCTTTTCCCACTGCATTGCTCTGCAGATGGAATTAAAAAGAACTGATTGATAGAAGATGTAGGGTTCTTCCATGGGACTCTCCTGCCACTGTACCTCAAACAGGGGAATTTTCTGGGACATCAACCCTGGGAAGAGTTGTGAGGACCAACTACTCTCTCTCTGGAGCAGAGATTCATAACCTGGCATCTGTGAACTTGATTTTCAAATATTTTGATAACCTTATTTCAATTTAACAATAATATCCAAAAGCACTTTTTAAGATTTGCAAAGCACTTTGCCTATATACTCATTTAACCTTCATAACAATCCTGTAAAATGGATGCTATTATTAACCCCATTTTTTAGATGAGGAAGCTGAAGTACAACAAAGGGAGGTGACTTGTCCAGGGCCACAGAATTTAGAAGTACCAGAAATTGGATTTGAACTCATATCCTTTTAATTCCAAATTTAAGTCTCTTCCCACTACATCACAGTACCTCTTCTAGCAATTCTTCTGGCATTCTCTGTTCTAAGGACCTTCTCAGCTCTGACATTCTGGGTTCTAAGGGTCCTTCCAACTCTCACATTGTACATTCTAACATTTTCTGGTCTAACTCATCCCCTCTCATAGTCCCCACTGCTAATATTCTCATTCTAATATAGGAGCTTAGAGTTGGGGAGAGGAGACTTGGGGGCAAACCCCAAGGATGCCTAGCAATGTGCACTGACTGCTCCCATCGGCCAGGGCCACAGAGATTGCTGTGTGTACCCAATAGAGAGGCCTTGGGAGGTGCTCATCAGTGGGGTTCTTCAGGAAGCATACAGGTCCAGCAAAGACACTGGCCACTGTGCCTCTTTCCTCTCAATCAGCTCCAACCCAGCATCCTCTCCCCAACCAGATTGCTTCACTGGGCCTGGCAAAGATAACTTCAGACTTTCTCTCTCAGGCGCTTTGCTCAGAATATTCTTCCTACCCTATGTCTCAGTATTCTTTCCTGTCTTGCAAAATGCTCTGGTCCACTGGAGCCTGCCCCAAGTCATACTTCCTCCAGGAAGTCTTCCCTGACTGCTGACTGGCATGTGGGCCTCCTTCCTTTCTCCTCCCTTAGCCCCTACTCCAGTGTGGCAGAGGCACAAGTTCCCCTCTCCTGCCCTGCTTCACACTCTTCCAGTTTTCTTCAATCTTCATCTCTCCGCTCTTCCATCCAGTGGCACTTTCTTCTTTCCTGTTCCCTTTGCCCACTCTGCCTGGAACACTCCTTCCTCATCTCTGACTCTGGATTCCCTGGCTTTCTTCAAGTCTTGACTAAAATTCTATCTTCTAGGTGGCTCAGTGGATGTAGAGCCTTGCCTGGAGTTGGGAGGTCCTCCTGGGTTCAAATGTGGCCTCAGACATTTCCTGGCTGTGTGACCTAACTGGTCAAGACACTTAACTCAAAAAAATCCAGCCCTTACCGCTCGTCTGCCTTAGGACTGACATTTAATTTTGATTCCAAGACAGAAGGTAAGGGTTTAAAAAATAAAACAAAATAAACTTTCGCATTCTCCAGGAAACCTTTTGCAAATCCCTCTTAATTCTAGCACCGTCCCTCTTTTGGTTATTTCCAACTTATCCTGTATTTAGCTTATTTGAACATACTATTTCCATGTTGTCTCTTCCATTAGACTGTGAGCTTCTCAAGAGCAGGGACTGCCTTTTGCCTCTCTTTGTATCCCCAGAGTTTAGCACAGTGCCTGGCACATAGTAGGTGCTTAATAAGCGCTTGCTCCCTTACTATCTAATCTAGTACATATTTGTGTGTTATACACCTTTGTTTCTGTCTTTGACCTCCTTGGGGATTATGCCCAGTGGTGAGTTTCTTTTGTTGTTGTTCAGTCATGTCCAACTCTTTGTGACCCATTTGGAGTTTTCTTGGCAGAGATAATAAAGTGGTTTCCCATTTCCTTCTCCAGCTCATTTGACAGATGAGGAAACTGAGGCAAATAGGATTTGAACTCAGCCCTTCCTAGTTCCAGACCCTTCCCAGTTCTGACATTCTCTGTTCCAAGGGTTCTCCCTAGTTCTGATACTCTGGGTTCTAAGGCTCTCCCAGCTCAGATATTCCATGTTCTAATACCCTTCCTAGCTCTGACATGATCTGCTTAAGTAGGACCTCCTAAACAGGGTACGTTGTCAGCTGCCTTACCCCCTACCATGCCTCTGCCCTAACCCTGCCTGAATTTTCCTCAGTTTCTATGGGACTGACTTGGTCTCATGGCTTTTTCTCTGAGTGGGACTTATGGTTGCACCTCTCTACAAAGGGAGATTTGGTTGGGGGTAGGGTGGGCAGAGGATGTGCTGTGGTGGTTTAGAGGCTGTTGCCTTTGAACATAAGAGGTCAACGGAGTCTTAGAAGCCCACTTGTTCACCACTTCCTCGTTTCCAGGAAACCCCAAGGTCTCTGAATGAAAGGAGAGGGTTATATGAAATTGAACCCACTGAAAAACAATAACAGGGTTAGGGGGATCAAGGAGACTTCTGGAAAGGGCTGGGGAGAAGCTAAGAAGGGGAGAATTCTTGGGGTTCAAGCTACCTATTGAAAAAGGAATCTCAAAGAGATTCAGGTTGGAGGGGAGGGAGTGGTTCAGTGTGGAAGAGTCTGGCATATAGGACCAGGAACTCTCCAAGGATGGAGGCTATAGTTATCCCATCAGGCAAGGGACTTCATAAGGACAGAACCTGTATCTTTGTCTTAGAGAATAGGGACTTTGACCTGCCTCTCCTCTCAGACAGGAACCTCCTTCATCTGGAAGAATGTTTCTAAAACTAAGAGTATGAGTTACTCTGACTACCAATTGCCCCGACCATCTACATACCCCAACACATATTCCATCTCCCACCATTGGCTGGATCTTGGAGAAACCTGGTGAGAATGACATAGTTCTTTGCAAACATCCAATAGTAACCACTGACCAAATCCTAGGGAAGTCTTTCCTCTGAGAAATTCTCTGAACTGGATTGGTGGCACACATCTCTCTTTTCCTCATCAGTATTCATTCCTTGCTATGACTCCCAGACTTGATAGAAGTTCTTCAGTAGAACTAGAGGTGTCAGCTAATGGCTCCAGACCACAGTCTTCCCCAACAACCTAACGCTTTCGCCAACCTTCCCTCATACTCCTCCAATGTTTTTCTAAATACATTGAGATAATAACAGTAGCTAGCATTTATATGGCACTTATTTTGTGCCAGGCATTGTGCCAGGTGCTTTAAATATATTATCTCATTTGATCCTTTACATTTTTTAGCTTTCCCATTAGATTATAATCCACCTGAGGGCAGTGACTGTCTTTTGCCACCTCTTTTGTATCCACAGCATTTAACTCAGTCCCTAACACATTTAGGTGCTCATTCATAAATATTGATTGATTGATTCTCACAACAACCCTGAGAGGGCAGGGGCTATTGTTATCATCCCCATTTTATAGCTGAGGAAACCTTGGCAGATGGAAGATAAGTGATTTGTCGGTCACACAAGTCTGAGTTCACATTTGAACTCAGGTCTTCTTAACTCTAGGTCCAGTGTTCTATCCACTGCCCAGCACTGGCCCCTACTTGACTCATTATTGATATATGCCTATACCTCCAGGTTGTCTATGTGACCAGTCACTTTTTCCATAAGTAGTAAGAAAGCAACAGACTCTAGAAATCTCATAAAGCATGTGCTCATACTGGTGGAATCCTACTGGTCAGATGAAGATCATCTTTTTTTTTTATCTTCCTCTCTCATGGTGATCGGACAGTATTCATTGTACAGGCTTAGCAATCCTCTGTGCAAGTTTAACATTGAAAACTGGCAGGCGGGGGCAGCTGGGTGGCTCAGTGGATTGAGACCCAGGCCCAGAGATGGGAAGTCCTGGGTTCAAATGTGACTTCAGACACTTCCCAGCTGTGTGACCCTGGGTAAATCACTTAACCCCCATTACCCTTACCACTCTTCTGCCTTAGAACCAATACTCAGTATTGATTCTAAGAGGGAAGGGAAGGGTTTAAAAAAAAGAAAAAGAAAAAAAGAAAATTGACTGACTATAAGGAATGATAAAGAGGGTGATTTCAGAAAGAACTGGAAAGACCTACATGAACTGATGCAGAGTGAAATAAGCAGAACCAGGAGAACATTATTCATAGTAACTGATTTGTGGGATGATCAAATGTGATAGACTTTGCTATTAACAGCAATACAATGATCCGGGATAATTCTGAAGAACTTATGAAAAAGAATGCTACCCACTTCTAGAGAAAGAATTGCTGGATTGCTCAATATGACAGCAAAGGAAAATGATAAATGTTGGAGGGGATGTGGCAAAATTGGGGACTGATACACTGCTGGTGGAATTGCAAATTGGTCCAACCATTCTGGAGGGTAATTTGGAATCATGCACAAAAGGCTTTAAATGAATGCCTGCCCTTTGACCTACTACTGCTGGGTTTGTACCCCAAAAAGATAATAAAGAAAAACACTTGTTCAAAAATATTTATAGCCACACTCTTTGTGGTGGCAAAAAATTGGAAAATGAGCGGGTGTCCATTGATTAGGGAATGGCTGAACAAATTGTGGTATCTTTTGGTGATGGAATACTATTGTGCTGAAAGGAATAATGAACTGGAGGAAATAAAGAAATAGAGCAGTTCTTTTTTTGTGATAGCAAAGAATTGGAAATGTGAACTGGAACTACCTCCAGGAATTGATGCAGAGTGAAAGGAGCAGAACCAGGAGAACATTGTACACAGAGACAAATGTAATAGACTTTTCTACCAGCAGCAATGCAATGACCCAGGACAATCCAAAGGGACTTATGAGAAAGAATGTTATCTGTGCGATAGGGATCTGATTAGGATTTTGATGTTAAAGGATCACTCTACTGCACATCTGAATTACAAAGAAATATGTTTTGAATAATGATATATGTATAACCCAGTGGAACTGCTTGTCAGCTTTGTGAGGAGGGAGGAGAAAGCAGGGGAGGGGGGATTATGAATCATGTAACCATGGAAAAACATTCTAAATAAAAATTTTAAAAAAATAAAGAACCGCTGGAGTATAAATGTATATGATTTATGACTTGTTTATCTGAGTATATGATTTGGAGTTTCGGTTTTAGTAAATTGTTCTCTTACAAAAATGAATAATATGGAAATAGGTATTGAGTGATAATACACGTATAACCTAGTAGAATTGCTTGTCGGCTGTGGGAGAGGGGAGGGAGACAGCATGAATCATATAATCTTGGAAAACTTATGTGTAGATTTGTTACAGGAATAAAATAAAGAAAGAATTTTTAAAAGTTACATGGGATACATACAACAGAATCTCATAACGGTTACAGAGTGAAAGATGGCATGCTCTGATCTGCACTCAGATGCTGATAGTTCCTCCTTTGGCCACAGACAGCATTTTTATCATGAGTCCCTGGAGCTTAGCATTACTGATAATGGTTTAGTCCAGTGATGGGCAACCTTTTGAGCTTGGTGTGTCAAAATTCACCAAAAAAACCGAGCATAACTCAGGTGGTGTCACTTTGAGAAAAAAACAGCATACTTTCTCAATATTTATAGTTTAAATGACAAAAATGTATAATTGTNAAGGAAGGAAGGAAGGAAGGAAGGAAGGAAGGAAGGAAGGAAGCCACTAACTACAGAGCCAGCAACTGAGAGAATCTTGAATTCATAACGTGGTGTGCTGGGGACCTCCTTAACTCTTGTTGTCTTTTAGTCATTTCAGTTGTGTGACTCTTCTCGGCCCCATTTGGGGTTTTCTTAGCAAAGATACTGGAGTATTTCACCGTGCATTTGACAGATGAGGAAACTGAGGCAAACATGAGTAAGATGACTTGTTCAGAGTCTCAGAGCTAATAGGTGTCTGAGGCCACCTTTGAATTTCCGAAGATGAGTCTTCTTGACTCCAGGTCCAGTACTATGGCACCACCTAGCTGCCCCTTTAGCTCTATACTCCTCTAATCCGAATAGGCTTCTCAAGTCTCCTTTAAGCACCTTTGAGATTCCATGAGGATGTCACAGGTCAAAACTTTTTTTTGATTCCTAAGTTCTCTCTCTGAGAAGGATTTTCCACTGCTCTCAAAAAGGTCGGGCATTAGTAAGGAAGATTTTTTTTTCATGTTGCTTCCTGAGCATGCTTATGATGGCTAGCATTTATATAATACTTTAGAAAGACCCAAGTTGAAGTCCTGCATCTGATACTTAACTATGTGACTATGGACAAACTATTTTACCTTTCTCGACTTGTTTCTTCATCTGTAAAATGGGGATAGTAATAGCACCTGCTTTCTGGAGTTGTTGTGAGGATCAGGTAAAATAACATATAAAGCACTTTGCAAATCTTTGAGAGCCATAGAAATGCTAATTATTATTGTCAAGGTTTTCAAAGCACTTTACATATATTACCTGACTGGATCCTAACAATGACCCAGGGAGATAGAGGCTGCTATTTTCCCCATTTTACAGATGAGGAAACTGAGGCTTAGTGAAATTAAGTGTCTTGCCTATGGTCACAGAGTTAGTAAGTGTCAAAGGTAGCATCTGAACTTAAGTCTTGTTGACTCCAAGTTCAATACTCCATGCTTTGTGCCACCTGTCAAATAATCAGTCAAAAAGTCTTTGCCTCCTTAGTGCTACGCACTGGAAATACACCCACAAAACTGTATCAGTCTCTTCTTTCAAGGAGGTTACAGTCTATCATAGGAAATAATATGTACACATACAAGAATAGATAAAAAGCACCCAGAAAGGTAGATAACTCAGTGCATAGAGAACTAGGCTAGAGATGGAAGGTCCCAGGCTCAAATCTGTCCTCAGACAGTTCCTAGCTGTGTGACCCTGGGCAAGTCACTTAACCCCAAGTATTTAGTTCTTACCACTCTTCTGCCTTAGAATCAATACTTAGTATTGCTTAGTATTGTTCTAAGATGGAAGGTAAGGGTTTTAAGTGAAAACAAAATGGACACCGAATAAATACAAAGTTATAAGAAAAAGAACTATTCTTCAGTAGCTAAATGGACAAAGGATGTGCATAGGTAGTTTTCAGGGGAAGAAATCTGAGCTATTAGCAACCAAATTTTAAAAAAATGTTACAAGGTTCAACCTCACACCCAGCAAATTAGCAAATTAGCTGCTGGAGGGAATGTGGGTAGACAAGTAAGTTAATGTACCGGAGATAGAGCTGAGAATTGGTCTAGCCATTGGGAAAAACAAGTTAGAAGGATGGCCCGCAAATTACTGATTTGTGAATTTGACTTTTTTCTAAATCCTTACTTTCTGTCTTAGTAACAATTATAAGACAGAAGGGCAAAGGCTAGGCAAGTGGGGTTAAGTGACTTGCCCAAGGTCCCACTGCTAGGAAGTATCTGAGGCTAGATTTGAACCCAGGATGTCCCAACTCCTGAGCTGGTCCTCTATCCAGTGAGCCATCTAGCTGCCCCTCAATTTTAACTCAGGTATGCTACTACTAAGCTTTTTTTTTTTTTTTAAACCCTTGTACTTCGGTGTATTGTCTCATAGGTGGAAGATTGGTAAGGGTGGGCAATGGGGGTCAAGTGACTTGCCCAGGGTCACACAGCTGGGAAGTGTCTGAGGCCAGATTTGAACCTAGAACCTCCTGTCTCTAGGCCTGACTCTCACTTCTCTGAGCTACCCAGCTGTCCCCTACTACTAAGCTTTTGCCCCAAAGAGGTCAAAGAAAAAGACCTTTATACAAATATTTAGAGCAGTTCTTTTTTTGTGTGTGTGTGATAGCAAAGAATTGGAAATTAAGGTGGTGTCTATCTACTGGGGAATGTCTGAACATAAACTATAGGCTCTGCATGTAATGGAATATAATCGTTCTGTAAAAAATGATGAAAGGAGTAGTTTCAGAAAAACCTGGCAATGCAGAGTGAAGTGAGCACAATTCTTATAATAACAGCACTATGAGAAAGTCAAACAAACAACTTCAAAAGACTTACAAGCTCTGCTCTATACAGTGACCAACCACACCTCAAAGACCAATGAGCATGCACTTCCTAAAAGAAAGGTGATGGGCTCAAGAGGCACAAGACATACATTTTTGGACGAAACCAATGTAGGAATTTATTTTGCCTCACTACCCATAGTTACAAGGGTTTCGTCTTTCTTTTTCCTTTCTCTTGTGATTGTGGAATGGAAGGAAGAAGAAGGCTAGGGATATAGGAACCAAAATAGAAGAAAACAAGAAAAGAAAAGGAAGATCATTGAGGCACTTTGAAATTTAAGAATCAATAATTTAAAATATATTTTACATTTTAATGTAATTTTAAATGAACTTTAAGTTTAATTTAATTAAAAAATTTAATTGTTTTAAAAATTAATTGAAAATTAAAATTTTTCTTTTTACATTTACATTTCATTTAAAATACTTTACATTTAGATTTCATTTTAAATAAAGTTTAATTTAATTTAGAAATTTTAAATGTTTTAAAAATTAATAAAAATTTAAAATTTTTATTTTTACATCTACATCTCATTTTAAATTAAGTTTAAATTTCATTTCATTTCAGATTTTTGTTTTAAAAATTAATAAAAATGTTAAATGCACATAACAAAACAGAAAAAATTATAGGCAAGCAGTACTACTTAGAAAATTACATATTTTGGGAGCAGCTAGGTAGCACAGCAGATCAATCAATCAATAGGCCTGGAGTTGGGAGGACCTGGGTTCAAATTTGACCTTAGACACTTCCTAGCAGTAGGACCCTGAGTAAGTCACTTAACCCCAATTGTCTAGCCCTTGACACAATTCTGTCTTAAGATTGATACTGTCAGAAGGTGAGAGGTTTTTAAAAAATTATTTATTGCCAAATATATTGGCTCACATGGGAGCTCCCACAGGGAAAAGTCCTTTACCATGTTACCTCTATACCTCTCTATGTTCAGGCAGTCCCTGCCACTGAGGCTTTAAAAAAAAAAGGCACAAAAATAAAAAAAAAATGTTTTTTTTAAACTGGTTGATTTCTTGAATTTGCAAATTTGACCTGCAGTGGGCTAATCTCATCAGGTCTTCTCACTAAGTGAATCATCATCAAAATGGTGAGCCTCAGTGAGTAGGGAGCCACCAGGCTGCCTTAGGAGACACTAACTAGCCCAGGTTGGAAAACAGAACCCATTAATCTTCTGTGCAAGTCACCTTAACCCTGTTTGCCTCAGTTTCCTCATCTGTCCAATGAACTGGAGAAGGAAATGGTGAAGTGTTGAAAGCAGGAGACCTCATCTCAAAAACAGCAACAGCAACAAAAGAAAGTTAGTGGTTGAATTTAGAATTCATTTTAAAAAGAGGGAAAAAATGCATGTAATAGAGATTCGTAGTTTCTTTTTATTGTTGTGAGGATTATTTAGGTATTAGTTTATATATAGGTAATGTGGACTTAGCAGGAAGGGTTGGAGAATTCCACATGGAATGGGGAAGCAGGAAGTTGCTTGCACTCTCTGAGAAGGACTCCATGGTGGGAGTTACAGGCAGTGACTGATTCCCTGGGAGACCTCAGAGCTTGTGGAGTTGCACCCTGAATCCCTGGGATCCTGGAGTGTGGAGAAGGTTGGAAGCAGAGAACATCTATCCTGCACAACAGCACTGAGTAGGGAGTGATGTGCGATCTGGTGGACAGCTTGCAGGCTCCTCTGCCTACTGGGCTGCTTTGGACCATCAGTTCTGGAGGAGTTGGTTCCTGGCATCCTGAAAACATCTCTGCACTCTACTGTGAGGATTCCCACTCCAGTACTGTTATTCTCTGGGCCTTGCCTGGCTTAGGTCTTAGTTTAGTGTAGCCAAGTCCTTCCCCTGTCCCTGTGGTTTGCCCTTAGCTTGTAAGTGTAGAATCCCAATTCCCATCCTTTATCTTGTAGTCCCTGATTAAAAACTGTTATAAACCTTAGCCATTTACCTGCTGGTTCCACAGGCCCTTGCCTAGGTGGGCTGAGTGACTGTTGGAGCCTAACTGCCATTTCCAGCAACTATAACCTCCTAGTAGTTTAACTTGGTCTCCCTACCTTGTTGGGTCCTGTTCATCTATCATTCCTGTCTCTCTCACCCCAGTGTGAACCCACAAATAGTAATAGTTAACGTCCCTGATAACCCTACATTATATCCTACTATGTAGAAGAAATGTCCATTTTATTGGGTATCAGTGTTAAATTGATTGGGTATATATCTCAATTATATAAGAGATAACATTGGGTAGGACTCAGAATCAAGAAACGCCTCAGGTGGGAGGTGATCCTTTGTCTTCCTCATAAGTTCTTCTTCGTATTGTTTTTCTGTTCCTCGGGTACCAGAGGATTGCCAAAGCTAAAGTTTTCTGGATCCTTTTTAAGATAAGGAGGAAATGGTCAGCCATGGCACCCCTGGCCTCTTGTGTTTCCATGCAGAAGCCCTAAATTATCAGAGTATCTAGTTGTTGCTTGATACTCAGCTAGTAATTTAAGCATTCTGGAATTGGTGCTAATGAATGCTGGTGTTCCAGAGACTAGATCTTTTTTTTTTTTTAACTAGATTTTTTTTTACTAGATCTAGACATACAAGAGCCATAGTGTTCGTATTCTAGCTGACAGCCACACTTGGGCAACTTTAGCTCTCTCCATACTATATCCCAAATACTATATCCCATACCATATCCTACTATATCACATACTATATCCCAAAGTCCTCACTCAATCCACCAAAACTTGGGCCCCTCTCTGACCAGGCTGTAGAGGCATATACTACAAGTGTATTTCATCAAATGTCTGGAATATGGTTATCTCTTGAGAGCCACTGTTCAATGAGGCAAGACCCTGTACATCTTCCGTGTCCATCATCATTGCTCTAGTGGGTCCTGATCCCTCAGGATCAGAGAATCATTCATTTAGAGTTAGAAGAGAACTTAGAAGCCATTGAATCCAATCTCTCCATTTTTTTATAGATGAAGAAACTGAGTCACATAGCTAAATAAAAAAAATCTTTTTATCCCTTTACCTTCCATCTTAGAAGCAATACTGTGTATTGGTTCTAAAGCAGAAGAGTGGTAAGGGGTAGGCAATGGGGGTCAAGTGACTTGCCCAGGATCACACAGCTAGGAAGTATTTGAGGCCAGATTTGAACCTAGGCTTGGTTCTCAATCCACTGAGCCACCCAGCTGTCCCCAACTAAGTAAGATTCTGAGGCTGCCTTTGAACCCGTCTTCCTTATTCCAGGTACCATGCTTTCTCTAGTATTCTACCGTGCTGCCTCTAGTAAGGGTTGGTAGAGCAACGATTAACATTGCTGCTTGCTATTGTGGCCCTACCTAGGGCCATCTACTGGTCTATCGATATCCCACTCTGGTGCTGGGAGCCAGTCTTCACCGTGCTGCCACCTCTTGGTCTCTGCAGTGGTGTCTCCACTGGGCAGCTCATTTGTGCCGCTGCTGATCTTGGTTGCCATCTGCTGGCCTTCTGCTGAATCGGATCCGTCAGGCGAGCACTCTGGATAAGATGGCTTGGCTCTTTTAACCTTAGTCTCAAGGGTACTTTGAGCTCTTTTGGGAAATCAGACCCAGAACTTAACCACAGAAGTCCTAAGGCTCAGCTTAAGTATGGCCTCTGAGCTGTCTTCTGCCATTCCTTGAATTCTACCTTGAATTTCCTTGACTCTGAGTGGAGTCATAAAGGAAACTTCCTTTCAATTCCCACTTCAGTTCCTAGTTTCTTCCTGGGTCTCAGCCAATCACTTCCAAAACTTCCTTAACGAAAGTGGGGGAGATAGGACAGAGCTGGTTGCTTTTTGTCCCTTATTCCTGCCAGTGAGGAGGGAAAGACTATTCTCCCTATCCTTAAACCTATACTTAAACCTAAGGTAAAGGGGCTTCCAATTCTCACTTCTCTGCAACAAATAACAATCCACATCAGCTTCTGAGAGACAGTCCTAGGAATCTTCAGCCTCTCAGAACCCTAAGAAAAGGATCAGTCAGTCATCCACTCTGTGGATCTTGGCCTGTGAGTGTGAGTACCCAGTTGGAGGAGTCCCCTCACCCCCAAAGGGTATCATGTATTTATTATTGCCTTCTGCTTTTTTTTTTTTTTTGCTTTACTTAGATTTTTCTCTTTTTTTCCCAGCAAATAATGTTAGTGAATCTATCATAATAAACATAGGCATAATTCATATGAGTAAGTTAGATGTTATAATATACTGAAAAACAGAATTATATAAAGTTAGATCTTAGAACAAACATTTTTAGAGCTAGTAAGGGACTCTAGAATGTGAGAGCTAGAAATGATTCTAGAATAGAGAATGTCAGAGATGGAATAGCCTTAGAACAGATAATATCAGAGCTGAAAGAAGCCTTAGAACAGAGCATGTCAGACCAGGGAAGGGACTTTAGAACAGAGTGTCAGAATTTGGATGTGACTTAGAACACAGAATGTCATATTTAAAACATAGAATAACAGAGCGGGGCTGAAGGTGGGGGGGAGTCCTTAGAACACCGAATGTCAGAGCTGGTAGGGGGTTTTATTTATTTATTTTTTTTAATTTTAAAGTATTTTTCCATGGTTACGTGATTCATGATTTTTCACCCTTCTTCCCTCCCCCCTTCCCAGAGTTGACAAGCAGTTCCACTGGGTTATACAGGTATCATTGTTCAAAACCTCTTTCCATGTTATTTATATTTGCAACAGAGTGATCATTTAACATCAAAACCCTAATCATATCCCCATCGAACATCAAACTATGTGATCAATCATATGTTTTTCTTCTGCATTTCTGCTCCCACAGTTCTTTCTCTGGATGTGGATAGCGTTCTTTCTCCTAAATTCCTCGGGTTTGTCCTGGATCATTGCATTGCTGCTAGTAGAGAATCCCATTACATTTGATTGTGCCATAGTGTATCCGTCTCTGTGTACAATGTTCTCCTGGCTCTGCTCCTTTCACTCTGCATCAATTCCTGGAGGTTGTTCCAGTTCACATGGAATTCCTCCAGTTCATTATTCCTTTCAGCACAATAGTATTCCATCACCAACAGATAACACAACTTGTTCAGCCATTCCCCAATCAAAGGGCATCCCCTCATTTTCTCATTTTTTGTTACCACAAAGAGTGCAGCTATAAATATTTTTGTACAAGTCTTTTTGCTTATTATCTCTCTGGGGTACAAACCCAGCAGTGGTATTGCTGGGTCAAAGGGCAGACATTCATTTAAAGCCTTTTGGCCATAGTTCCAAATTGCCCTCCAGAATGGTTGGACCAATTCACAACTCTACCAGCAATGCATTAGTGTCCCAATTTTGCCATATCCCCTGGGAGGGGAATTAAACACAGAATGTCAGCACTGGAAGTGATCTTAGAAAACCCAGTGTCAGAGTTAGAAGAGATCTTAGAGCACACAATATATAGTGATGCTTAGGACAATGACTATTAGAGCATAGCATCAAACCTGGGACTTTAAAACATATACTATTTAGGACTAAAAGGGATCTACATAGTCCAATCTCTTCACAGAATGTCATAAAATCACAGAACCTAAGTATGGGAAGGGACCTCAGAAGTCATCTGGTCCAACTTGAACTTGAAAAAGGATCATCCCTTCAAAATTCCCAGCAAGTATAATGCAAAAGATACAAGAGAGGTTTTTGCTCTTTTGGGGGGGGGGGGCAACTGAAAACTTCTGGCTGTTAAGCCTTAGAATTCTAAGAGAAAGTTCAGTTGGTCCTTGACGCTCGAACAGAGCGGAAGGATCAACCAAGAGCTCTATTTTGGCTTTCAGTTTGCTTTGGCCTGTGCCTTGTCTTTGGATAATTTGTACTTAACTAATTTCTCTGGACCTCTCCCTGACCTTCTCCATATTATTTGTTTTCCCTGCCTGTTTTCCCGGGGCTCTGGGAGGCAGAGTGGCTTTTGGGTTTTTAGTGAAAAGACTTTATAGGTTTAGTTTTCCCCAATAGGCAAGTAGGACACCCTTGAATTCAAACTATACCTTTAGCAGCCAAATCTTCCTCAGCTGAGAGAGCAGGTTCTCTCTCAGTCTAACCCATTCCTGAGACCCTCCCCCATCTTGAGTTTCTCCCTAGCAGCTGTCAAAAGCCCCAATCTCCTCTCTCCTTCCAGACCACCCTGAAACATTAATAAACCCTTGGTTACCTAATTAGACCCTCTGGAGAATCTTTGTGTTGAATAAACTAGGCAAAGGTGAAGGGGAGGAATAATTCTCTTTTATTTTCTGAGGGAAACTGGAGGCATCCATCTTGGGAGGAAGTAGTTGCCCGACACTTCCTCCTGAATCCCTTCAGTTTCATTGACAGGGAGGAGCCTTGTGGTTCCTCCTTTGAGGACTTGAGAAACTGACAAGAAAGCCCTCAAGTCAGATTCAAACCACTTCTGACTGGCCCTATTCCTTGTGTCTGTAAAAGTACCTTTCCTGCCTAGAAGGGTTCAGCTTATTTCCCCTCAGTGTCCTCTGTCTCTAGCCTGAGTGTCTAGTCTGTGTCAGCTGCCTCTCCTGAACACCTCACCCTGTACCTTTACCATCCTAATACTGCCTTGTCCATTCCTCCCTAAACCCAGCCATCCCTTTTCATTCCTCTCCTATTACCTCAATCACCTTTACCCCTCCGTCGCTCAGCAAGGGAAAGAGATCACCCCCAACTTTGGTGTACCCCCTTTTTATCCACAACACAAGTGATCATTCAACTTTTGCTTGGAGACCTGTAACAAGTGAGAACCAACTACTTCCTAAAGCAGCCCATTCCATGGTCAATTTTTCCTAACAGTAAGACTAAATGTGCTTCTTTGTCACATTTACCCTTTGCTCCTTTTCTAGATCCAAGGCATCAGTCAGGATTTCAGTAAGTATTTACTATGAAGTAAGCACAATGGATACAAGAAAAGTAAAAAACAATCCCTCCCCTCAAAGACATTCTAATAGGGGAGACAGCATATAAATAATTACTTGTGGGGCCTCGGTAGTACAGTGGATGGAACACCAGGCCTGAGTTCAAATCTATTCTCAGATACTTCCTAGTTGTGTGTCCCTGGGCAAGTCATTTAAACCTCAGTTTCTTCATCTATAAAACAAACTAGAGAAGGAAATGGCAAACCACTCCAGTAACTCTGACAAGAAAAACCCAAAATGGGGTCATGAAAAGTCAGCCACAACTAAAACAACAACAATAATCATGTCCTCTCCAAGTCTTCTGATCTTTTCAGTTGATTCCCATATGCTGCAATCTCATACCCTTTACCAGATGCACTCTAGTCTATTTAACATCTGTTTTAAAATGTGACCCTCAGAACTGAACACAACTCTACAGTTGTGGACATCATGCCTCTCACTGTAGATATACTATGATTCCCTTTTTGGTTAATCTCACTGTTTTACACTATTGACTCAGTCCACTAAAATCCGTTGATTTTCTCAAATGAATGAAACCACATGAACTAAAAATGCTTATATTTGTTAAAGTGATTTGTTTCAACCCAAGTATAAAACTTTTTATTTACCTGTATTCAATACCTCTTGGGATCCTCACTTTATCATTCGCCATGGCTGCTGTCCCTTTTTGCTTAGTACCTACTATAAATAGTATAAGCCTTTATCAAAGTCATTTATCTAAATCTCAAGCAACCCATATCCAAGGACAGATCCCTTGGGCACTCTACTAGATACCCTCTTTCAGGCTGACATCATATCATTACTGCCTAATTTTCTACAAACACCTTTTCTCTTCCACTATTTCTCATTTTTTCAGGAACTATGATTACTCGTACCTTCCACCATCGTCAATAAGATTTTTCAAATAAACTTACATTTTAAATGAGTATTGTCCTAGGTTTCCATTCCTCTCTTTGAAAAGATCAGGTATCTGTTGGTTGAGGCACTTTTGAAGATCTTTTGACCTTCTCATTGTATTGGTTATATTTCTATAGTAAGTAGTAATAGAGGCTAGCGTATTTTCTTTGTTTCAGTTTGGGGGGGACAATAAAATTTTGTTTGAATGAATCGGGTTGAAACTGCTCTAACTGCATGCTATATCTACTCATCTTTCTCCTTGTTTCTGTTTGGTGTTGATGTTTGTCTTTTGATAGGAACCAACAAATTAAAGGAAAACTTGTTAGCAGCAAGAACCAGGGTGAAGACATTCACACCTCTGGGATATTTAGAAATTAACTTTTTTATCATTAGGGATTTTTTAAAGAATTTTATTTCAAGAAATATTGGACATCAGCTAGAGGGAAGCAATTAGAAGACCACAGGAATGCCAACTTAGCAAAGACCAGGTTATGGTAAATAGGAGGCACCAAACACATAAGATCAGAAAGATTGGTAAAAAGGCAAAAAAGGATTTGGCATATGCAAAACTATATCTATACCAGACAATGAGAAGATTGACAATGATGGTAAACAATGACTGAGGTGGGATACTCACACTTTTATATAATATTTAATGGAGTAAAGGAGAGAATGATGTATTTGAACATCACAGGATTCATAGGAAAGGAGGAATATACCTTGCTGAATATTTCTGAGAGCAGCGGGAATTTTCCTAGATTTTATATTATAAACCTAATTTCCATAGTTGCTAGTAGGATTTGTGTGTGCCAAAATAGTACTTCAATCCTAGGATCATTAATTTAGAGCTAGAAGGGACCCTAGAGGCTATCTAATCCAACCTCCTCATTTTACATGCATGGAAACTGAGGTCCAAGGAAGTTAACTATTTGCCTAAGATCACTCAGCTAGTGAGCATCAGAGCCTGGGTCCTTTGAATCCAGAGAGAGTATATTTTTGGCTATATGGTGCTGTCTATGTGTCTCATAAAATTATATCTTTGGTGGCTTTGTAGTGTGTAATTACATTCCCCTAAGGGTTTACTTCCCCACCACCCTCTTATACTGGCCAGCCCAAACGGCAGCTGGCAGTCTGAGGGACTGGAGTTTTCTAGTACTGTCACACATAAGCCCCCACCAATGTGCTTCTCTTTAGCAGTCAGTAGTCTCAATCAGCTTTTAGTAAAGGTATTTAAGACCATTTAATTGTTCAAAACCAAAAATACTCTTCCATAAATACTTACAATTCCATGGGAAGAATGAGCTGAAAACTAGTGAGCCATATGTACAAAATATATGTTATTTTATGGCCTAGAAGTCTTTCTTTGACTCGATACCTGACATTCTTCTTTGGTGCAAGCTTCTGGAATGGCTCCCATCTTCAGCTGGCTAGTTTTATGCATTAATTTTTTCTGTATTTTTTCCTTTGTATGTCTTTCTTTATTCTTGTCTAGCTGTGTTTTCTGCTACTAGTTCAGTCTCTCCAATGGCATGAGAATGAAGGGAAGAAAGATTTATTGTCGTTAGGTCTCATATAATATAAACTCCTTGAGATCAGGGACTGTTTCTTTGTTTTTATTATATAAGTGCCTCATGCAGTTCAGTGCCTCTTCTATATAAAGCCTTTCCTAATCTCCCTTCTCCTACTAGTGCCTCTCTTCCACCTCCCCAAATTATCTTCTATTTTTTGTATGTATTTCACATGTCATTATATGATCTCTATGTTGTTTCCTCTTGTTAGAATGTCTTTGAGGACAGGAACAATTTCACTTTTGATTTATAAACCCTGTTTATAAACCGAAAACATGGCTTCTTAAATGCTTGAGTGTGTGTAAATGGAATTAGCTCATCCTCATTCATTTTTAGAAGCTAGCCATCAGAAATAATGTCACCCCACCCAACTTAGAATTAAGAGGGGAGGGGAAGATTAGTTACCCACACATGACAATAAGTAACAAATCAAAAATAAGGGACTGCCCTTTGGGCAGTCCAAAACAGTGTTGAGGCTGCCATTTGTCCACTTGAAATTAGAGGTGGATGCAGAAAGTGACGAAAGCTGCTATCTTTTAAATATGATGGTAACTTCCCGTGGAGGCAGTTGGCATTTTGAACTTGGTGTAGAAGGATCTCTGGCGAGACCTCAGATGGCTTCCCTCTGAATTGTCACATGGGTAAGTTAGGCTGACTCTCTTTCTCCTCCCTTGGCGTTTCTGGAGGCTCTAGCCTCAAGGAGGCCTCTCTTGCCTCTCTAATTGTAAAAGGCCTTGTGGCTAGTAGCCTTGTTTGATTAACCTCTGTGCACCTTTGCTGGGCCTCTAAATTCTTACCTGGTCTGGACCTCTGGTCCAGGCCAAAGTTTCTCTCTCTCTATTTCCCTACCTTCAACCTTCCTAATTGTAAATAAACTTCCATAAAAGTCATCCTGACTTGTGTCTATTTTTTTCTTTGAAATCAAGTTAATCCAATTTCTGGCAACCATACCTTAAATATCTAGTTTCCCCTCTTACAATTGATTGAATGACATTTTGAGGTATGAATTTCAAGTATTATCCCCATTTTACAGAGAAGGAAACTGAGGCTTATAAGAAGTTAAGTATTTTGTTTATTATCATTCAACTGGAAAATTTCTAAGGTTGGATTTGAATGCCTGTCCCCTGCACAATATTGAGTTCACCACCAGGTCAAGCATCTAATCACCTCTAGATGGAAATGGTCACTCTCTTTTAAACCATAATATTATAGATAAGGGTATCAAGACCCAGATGACAGAAGTACGTTGCCTAAGATCACACAGCTAGCTCAAGGCAAAGCTAAGATTAGAACTTGGTTTCCTCACACTCAGTCAGGAGACCATACCAAGCTGACCTATGACTTCTTAGCCCTGTGTAGATATGTACACATGATATGAGAAAAGGCAGCATGGATTAACTCTCTAGTGACTTCCATTCCAGGGATATGACTCAAAATGGTCAGGTCTTTGCTTTCTTGTTGTTGTTGTTTTGTATAGAAATAGTGGTTACAGGGGGATGGAGCACCGGGACTGGAGTTGGGAGGACTTAGGTTCAGATCTGACCTAGCCACTTCCTAGCTGTGAGACATTAGGCAAGTGTAATGCAGGATTTATGCAAGATCTCTTGCATTTGCAAAATTACCCTAGGCAATCCTGGCAGTTAGGAGAATGGAACTTTGACCCAGCAAGGGCCAGTCCCAAGACCTGACAGTTTGAGCTGGGACTATAAATACCCCTGCAGAACCAACCTGGGGGGAGGTGTCTGATTTCCTTGACCTCACCCAGACACCCAGCTACCCCTTGGGGACCCCGGGAGGTTGAAGGGAGGTTGAAGGGAGGTGTGGGTTGTGGATTGTGGGTAGGAAATTAGGTTAGGTCAGCCTAGCTACAGGGACACCCCTAAACCAAATTATCAACCTCATCTGTCTAGCTGGTGGATCACTTAACATCAGGGCAGAGAAAATTATCTCTGGCTGAGGGGCTGGTTCCCTCAGCCTGATCTTACCTTCTAGGCCCATTGCCAACACTGGTCAGTCACCCTTAGCAACAGCTTCTCTAGACCCTAAACCTCTTTCCTCAGTTTTCCTTCCTGTGTTTAAATAAACCCTTAGCCTGATACTTGTGATCTTCAGTAGTTATTTATAACATCATCCAGGGCTAAGGGGCTGAGGAGAGAGAAAATAGCAACCACCTGACTCCAAGGAAGTACTGGCCAGGCATCCATTTTATTCAGGAAGTGTGTGTGCTTCACTTCCTGTTGATTACTGCTTTCACTCCAGCAGGGAGGGGCTCGTCACTCACCACCTTAAAGGAGCCTACAGACGGGGAGACTGACTGGGCATCACTGCTCAGGCATACACATCCCCGCCTGTCTCAAATCATCAATTACAGTAGTTATAAGCTCCCTGGCCCAGGTGACTCACCTATACCACCAGCTCCCCTGTTATCAGCCACATTACCCCCCTTATTACACAAGTCACTTACCTGGAAATGTGTAAATGGAATTAACTCACCTTTATTCATTCTTTAGACTTCAGCCACCAGGAAAATGTCACCCCATCCAACTTAGAATTAAGTGGGGAGAGGGCAGCTGGGTAGCTCAGTGGATTGAGAGCCAGGCCTAGAGACAGGAGGTCCTAGGTTCAAATCCGGCCTCAGCCACTTCCCAGCTGTGTGACCCTGGGCAAGTCACTTGACCCCCATTGCCTACCCTTACCAATCTTCCACCTATAAGTCAATACACAGAAGTTAAGGGTTTAAAATTTAAAAAAAAAAAAAAACATAAAAAGAATTAAGTGGGGAGAGAGGAGATCTATGACCCAAATGTGATAGTAAGTGACAAATCAAAAACAAAACGAGGTTGAGACTGTCATTTGTCCACGTAGAACTGAAGGGTAGATGCAGGAAGTGATGAAATGAACAGTCTTTTTTAAATATGATGGTAACTTCCTGTGAAAGGGATTTGGCCTTTTAAACCTGGCCTTGAAGGAGTTCAGGTTGAGACCTCAGACTGCTTCCTTTTGAATTGTCACATGGGTAAGTGAGGCTGATTCCCTTTCCTTTTCCTTGGTGTTTCTGGAGGCCCTAGCCTCAAAAGAGGCCTCTCTTCTTAGAGGAGGCCTCATGGCTAGACACCTTGTTTAATTAACCTCTGTGCCCTCTTTGTTCGGCCTCTGAAGCCCTTCCTGGTTCAGGCCTCCTGACCAGACAGAAGCTACCCACTCTCTCTCTCTCTCTCTCTCTCTCTCTCTCTCTCTCTCTCTCTCTCTCTCTCTCTCTCTCTCTCCCTCTCTCTCATTTTCTCTACCTTCACCCTTCCTAATTGTAAATAAACTACCACAAAAGTCATCCTGACTTGTCTTTTATTTTGGAATTGGGTAATTGATTCCTGGCGACCAAACTTTAAATATCTAGTCTAACCATAATCTGTTTCCCCTTTTACACCAATTGCCTACCCCTTGCCATTTTTCTATCTTAGAATTGATACTAAGGGAAAGA